>NW_028114004.1:0-388070 GCF_964289735.1 Phaethon aethereus | reverse complement strand
CCAGCAAGACAATTCCTGCCTAGCACCTTCCTTGGAGGAGAGAGAGTGCAACGTTTCATTTTGCTTTTTGGAGTGCGAGATTGAGAAAAAGCACAGTGTCTGTTTGCAAGGGTAGGAAAGAGCAGAGACCGAGTCTTGCTGTTTATCTGCAATGACTGCCAGGGCAAGTGAGGACCAGCAAGACAATTCCTGCCTAGCACCTTCCTTGGAGGAGAAAGAGTGCAACGTTTCACTTTAGCATTTTGGCGCTCACGAGGGAGACAAACTTCTTTGGCTGTTTGCAAGGCTAGGAAAGAGCAGAGCCCCAGTCTTGCTGTTTATCTGCAGTGACTGCCAGGGCAAGTGAGGACCAGCAAGACAATTCCTGCCTAGCACCTTCCTTGGAGGAGAGAGAGTGCAACGTTTCATTTTAGCATTTTGGCGCTCACGAGGGAGACGAACTTCTTTTGCTGTTTGCAAGGCTAGGAAAGAGCAGAGCCCCAGTCTTGCTGTTTATCTGCAATGACTGCCAGGGCAAGTGTGGACCAGCAAGACAATTCCTGCCTAGCACCTTCCTTGGAGGAGAGAGAGTGCAACGTTTCATTTTGCTTTTTGGAGTGCGAGATTTAGAAAAAGAACAGTGTCTGTTTGCAAGGGTAGGGAAGAGCAGAGCCCCAGTCTTGCTGTTTATCTGCAATGACTGCCAGGGCAAGTGAGGACCAGCAAGACAATTCCTGACTAGCACCTTCCTTGGAGGAGAGAGAGTGCAACGTTTCATTTTAGCATTTTGGCGCTCACAATGGAGACAAACTGCTTTTGCTGTTTGCAAGGCTAGGAGAGAGTAGAGCCCCAGTCTTGCTGTTTATCTGCAATGACTGCAAGGCAAGTGAGGACCAGCAAGACAATTCCTGCCTAGCACCTTCCTTGGAGGAGAGAGAGTGCAACGTTTCATTTTGCTTTTTGGATTGCGAGAGTGAGAAAAAAAACAGAGTCCCTGTTTGCAAGGCTAGGAAAGAGCAGAGCCCGAGTCTTGCTGTTTATCTGCAATGACTGCCAGGGCAAGTGAGGACCAGCAAGACAATTCCTGCCTAGCACCTTCCTTGGAGGAGAGAGAGTGCAACGTTTCATTTCAGCATATTGGCGGTTACAAGCAAGACGAACTTCTTTTGCTGTTTGCAAGGCTAGGAAAGAGCAGAGCCCCAGTCTTGCTGCTTATCTGTAATGACTGCCAGGGCAAGTGAGGACCAGCAAGACAATTCCTGCCTAGCACCTTCCTTGGAGGAGAAAGAGTGCAACGTTTCATTTTAGCATTTTGGCGCTCACGAGGGAGACAAACTTCTTTTACTGTTTGCAAGGCTAGGAAAGAGCAGAGCCCCAGTCTTGCTGTTTATCTGCAATGACTGCCAGGGCAAGTGTGGACCAGCAAGACAATTCCTGCCTAGCACCTTCCTTGGAGGAGAGAGAGTGCAACGTTTCATTTTGCTTTTTGGAGTGCGAGATTTAGAAAAAGAACAGTGTCTGTTTGCAAGGGTAGGGAAGAGCAGAGCCCCAGTCTTGCTGTTTATCTGCAATGACTGCCAGGGCAAGTGAGGACCAGCAAGACAATTCCTGACTAGCACCTTCCTTGGAGGAGAGAGAGTGCAACGTTTCATTTTAGCATTTTGGCGCTCACAATGGAGACAAACTGCTTTTGCTGTTTGCAAGGCTAGGAGAGAGTAGAGCCCCAGTCTTGCTGTTTATCTGCAATGACTGCCAGGGCAAGTGAGGACCAGCAAGACAATTCCTGCCTAGCACCTTCCTTGGAGGAGAGAGAGTGCAACGTTTCATTTTGCTTTTTGGATTGCGAGAGTGAGAAAAAAAACAGAGTCCCTGTTTGCAAGGCTAGGAAAGAGCAGAGCCCGAGTCTTGCTGTTTATCTGCAATGACTGCCAGGGCAAGTGAGGACCAGCAAGACAATTCCTGCCTAGCACCTTCCTTGGAGGAGAGAGAGTGCAACGTTTCATTTCAGCATATTGGCGGTTACAAGCAAGACGAACTTCTTTTGCTGTTTGCAAGGCTAGGAAAGAGCAGAGCCCCAGTCTTGCTGCTTATCTGTAATGACTGCCAGGGCAAGTGAGGACCAGCAGGACAATTCCTGCCTAGCACCTTCCTCGGAGAAGAGAGAGTGCAACGTTTCATTTTAGCATTTTGGCGCTCACGAGGGAGACAAACTTCTTTTACTGTTTGCAAGGCTAGGAAAGAGCAGAGCCCCAGTCTTGCTGTTTATCTGCAATGACTGCCAGGGAAGTGAGGACCAGCAAGACAATTCCTGCCTAGCACCTTCCTTGGAGGAGAGAGAGTGCAACGTTTCATTTTGCTTTTTGGAGTGCGAGATTTAGAAAAAGCACAGTGTCTGTTTGCAAGGGTAGGAAAGAGCAGAGCCCCAGTCTTGCTGTTTATCTGCAATGACTGCCAGGGCAAGTGAGGACCAGCAAGACAATTCCTGACTAGCACCTTCCTTGGAGGAGAGAGAGTGCAACGTTTCATTTTAGCATTTTGGCGCTCACGAGGGAGACAAACTGCTTTTGCTGTTTGCAAGGCTATGAAATAGCAGAGCCCCAGTCTTGCTGCTTATCTGCAATGACTGCCAGGGCAAGTGAGGACCAGCAAGACAATTCCTGCCTAGCACCTTCCTTGGAGGAGAGAGAGTGCAACGTTTCATTTTAGCATTTTGGTGCTCACAAGGGAGACAAACTGCTTTTGCTGTTTGCAAGGCTAGGAAAGAGCAGAGCCCCAGTCTTGCTGTTTATCTGCAATGACAGCCAGGGCAAGTGAGGACCAGCAAGACAATTCCTGCCTAGCACCTTCCTTGGAGGAGAGAGAGTGCAACGTTTCATTTTAGCATTTTGGCGCTCACGAGGGAGACGAACTTCTTTTACTGTTTGCAAGGCTAGGAAAGAGCAGAGCCCCAGTCTTGCTGTTTATCTGCAATGACTGCCAGGGCAAGTGAGGACCAGCAAGACAATTCCTGCATAGCACCTTCCTTGGAGTAGAGAGAGTGCAACGTTTCATTTTGCTTTTTGGAGTGCGAGATTTAGAAAAACACAGTGTCTGTTTGCAAGGGTAGGAAAGAGCAGAGCCCCAGTCTTGCTGTTTATCTGCAATGACTGCCAGGGCAAGTGAGGACCAGCAAGACAATTCCTGACTAGCACCTTCCTTGGAGGAGAGAGAGTGCAACGTTTCATTTTAGCATTTTGGCGCTCACGAGGGAGACAAACTGCTTTTGCTGTTTGCAAGGCTATGAAATAGCAGAGCCCCAGTCTTGCTGCTTATCTGCAATGACTGCCAGGGCAAGTAAGGACCAGCAAGACAATTCCTGCCTAGCACCTTCCTTGGAGGAGAGAGAGTGCAACGTTTCATTTTAGCATTTTGGTGCTCACAAGGGAGACAAACTGCTTTTGCTGTTTGCAAGGCTAGGAAATAGCAGAGCCCCAGTCTTGCTGTTTATCTGCAATGACTGCCAGGGCAAGTGAGGACCAGCAACACAATTCCTGCCTAGCACCTTCCTTGGAGGAGAGAGAGTGCAACGTTTCATTTTAGCATTTTGGCGCTCACGAGGGAGACAAACTGCTTTGGCTGTTTGCAAGGCTAGGAAAGAGCAGAGCCCGAGTCTTGCTGTTTATCTGCAATGACTGCCAGGGCAAGTGAGGACCAGCAAGACAATTCCTGCCTAGCACCTTCCTTGGAGGAGAGAGAGTGCAACGTTTCATTTTGCTTTTTGGAGTGCGAGATTGAGAAAAAGCACAGTGTCTGTTTGCAAGGGTAGGAAAGAGCAGAGACCGAGTCTTGCTGTTTATCTGCAATGACTGCCAGGGCAAGTGAGGACCAGCAAGACAATTCCTGCCTAGCACCTTCCTTGGAGGAGAAAGAGTGCAACGTTTCATTTTAGCATTTTGGCGCTCACGAGGGAGACGAACTTCTTTTGCTGTTTGCAAGGCTAGGAAAGAGCAGAGCCCCAGTCTTGCTGTTTATCTGCAATGACTGCCAGGGCAAGTGAGGACCAGCAAGACAATTCCTGCCTAGCACCTTCCTTGGAGGAGAGAGAGTGCAACGTTTCATTTTGCTTTTTGGAGTGCGAGATTGAGAAAAAGCACAGTGTCTGTTTGCAAGGGTAGGAAAGAGCAGAGACCGAGTCTTGCTGTTTATCTGCAATGACTGCCAGGGCAAGTGAGGACCAGCAAGACAATTCCTGCCTAGCACCTTCCTTGGAGGAGAAAGAGTGCAACGTTTCACTTTAGCATTTTGGCGCTCACGAGGGAGACAAACTTCTTTGGCTGTTTGCAAGGCTAGGAAAGAGCAGAGCCCCAGTCTTGCTGTTTATCTGCAGTGACTGCCAGGGCAAGTGAGGACCAGCAAGACAATTCCTGCCTAGCACCTTCCTTGGAGGAGAGAGAGTGCAACGTTTCATTTTAGCATTTTGGCGCTCACGAGGGAGACGAACTTCTTTTGCTGTTTGCAAGGCTAGGAAAGAGCAGAGCCCCAGTCTTGCTGTTTATCTGCAATGACTGCCAGGGCAAGTGTGGACCAGCAAGACAATTCCTGCCTAGCACCTTCCTTGGAGGAGAGAGAGTGCAACGTTTCATTTTGCTTTTTGGAGTGCGAGATTTAGAAAAAGAACAGTGTCTGTTTGCAAGGGTAGGGAAGAGCAGAGCCCCAGTCTTGCTGTTTATCTGCAATGACTGCCAGGGCAAGTGAGGACCAGCAAGACAATTCCTGACTAGCACCTTCCTTGGAGGAGAGAGAGTGCAACGTTTCATTTTAGCATTTTGGCGCTCACAATGGAGACAAACTGCTTTTGCTGTTTGCAAGGCTAGGAGAGAGTAGAGCCCCAGTCTTGCTGTTTATCTGCAATGACTGCCAGGGCAAGTGAGGACCACCAAGACAATTCCTGCCTAGCACCTTCCTTGGAGGAGAGAGAGTGCAACGTTTCATTTTAGCATTTTGGCGCTCACGAGGGAGACAAACTGCTTTGGCTGTTTGCAAGGCTAGGAAAGAGCAGAGCCCGAGTCTTGCTGTTTATCTGCAATGACTGCCAGGGCAAGTGAGGACCAGCAAGACAATTCCTGCCTAGCACCTTCCTTGGAGGAGAGAGAGTGCAACGTTTCATTTTGCTTTTTGGAGTGCGAGATTGAGAAAAAGCACAGTGTCTGTTTGCAAGGGTAGGAAAGAGCAGAGACCGAGTCTTGCTGTTTATCTGCAATGACTGCCAGGGCAAGTGAGGACCAGCAAGACAATTCCTGCCTAGCACCTTCCTTGGAGGAGAAAGAGTGCAACGTTTCATTTTAGCATTTTGGCGCTCACGAGGGAGACAAACTTCTTTGTCTGTTTGCAAGGCTAGGAAACAGCAGAGCCCCAGTCTTGCTGTTTATCTGCAGTGACTGCCAGGGCAAGTGAGGACCAGCAAGACAATTCCTGCCTAGCACCTTCCTTGGAGGAGAGAGAGTGCAACGTTTCATTTTAGCATTTTGGCGCTCACGAGGGAGACAAACTGCTTTGGCTGTTTGCAAGGCTAGGAAAGAGCAGAGCCCCAGTCTTGCTGTTTATCTGCAATGACTGCCACGGCAAGTGAGGACCAGCAAGACAATTCCTGCCTAGCACCTTCCTTGGAGGAGAGAGAGTGCAACGTTTCATTTTAGCATTTTGGCGCTCACGAGGGAGACAAACTGCTTTGGCTGTTTGCAAGGCTAGGAGAGAGTAGAGCCCCAGTCTTGCTGTTTATCTGCAATGACTGCCAGGGCAAGTGAGGACCAGCAAGACAATTCCTGCCTAGCACCTTCCTTGGAGGAGAGAGAGTGCAACGTTTCATTTTGCTTTTTGGATTGCGAGAGTGAGAAAAAAAACAGAGTGCCTGTTTGCAAGGCTAGGAAAGAGCAGAGCCCGAGTCTTGCTGTTTATCTGCAATGACTGCCAGGGCAAGTGAGGACCAGCAAGACAATTCCTGCCTAGCACCTTCCTTGGAGGAGAGAGAGTGCAACGTTTCATTTCAGCATATTGGCGGTTACAAGCAAGACGAACTTCTTTTGCTGTTTGCAAGGCTAGGAAAGAGCAGAGCCCCAGTCTTGCTGCTTATCTGTAATGACTGCCAGGGCAAGTGAGGACCAGCAGGACAATTCCTGCCTAGCACCTTCCTCGGAGAAGAGAGAGTGCAACGTTTCATTTTAGCATTTTGGCGCTCACGAGGGAGACAAACTGTTTTACTGTTTGCAAGGCTAGGAAAGAGCAGAGCCCCAGTCTTGCTGCTTATCTGCAATGACTGCCAGGGCAAGTGAGGGCCAGCAAGACAATTCCTGCATAGCACCTTCCTTGGAGGAGAGAGAGTGCAACGTTTCATTTTAGCATTTTGGCGCTCACGAGCGAGACAAAATGCTTTGGCTGTTTGCAAGGCTAGGATAGAGCAGAGACCGAGTCTTGCTGTTTATCTGCAATGACTGCCAGGGCAAGTGAGGACCAGCAAGACAATTCCTGCCTAGCACCTTCCTTGGAGGAGAGAGAGTGCAACGTTTCATTTCAGCATATTGGCGGTTACAAGCAAGACGAACTTCTTTTGCTGTTTGCAAGGCTAGGAAAGAGCAGAGCCCCAGTCTTGCTGTTTATCTGCAATGACTGCCAGGGCAAGTGAGGACCAGCAAGACAATTCCTGCCTAGCACCTTCCTTGGAGGAGAGAGAGTGCAACGTTTCATTTTAGCATTTTGGCGCTCACGAGGGAGACAAACTGCTTTGGCTGTTTGCAAGGCTAGGAAAGAGCAGAGCCCCAGTCTTGCTGTTTATCTGCAATGACTGCCAGGGCAAGTGAGGACCAGCAAGACAATTCCTGCCTAGCACCTTCCTTGGAGGAGAGAGAGTGCAACGTTTCATTTTGCTTTTTGGAGTGCGAGATTGAGAAAAAGCACAGTGGCTGTTTGCAAGGCTAGGAAAGAGCAGAGCCCCAGTCTTGCTGTTTATCTGCAGTGACTGCCAGGGCAAGTGAGGACCAGCAAGACAATTCCTGCCTAGCACCTTCCTTGGAGGAGAGAGAGTGCAACGTTTCATTTTGCTTTTTGGAGTGCGAGATTGAGAAAAAGCACAGTGTCTGTTTGCAAGGGTAGGAAAGAGCAGAGACAGAGTCTTGCTGTTTATCTGCAATGACTGCCAGGGCAAGTGAGGACCAGCAAGACAATTCCTGCCTAGCACCTTCCTTGGAGGAGAGAGAGTGCAACGTTTCATTTTAGCATATTGGCGGTTACAAGCAAGACGAACTTCTTTTGCTGTTTGCAAGGCTAGGAAAGAGCAGAGCCCCAGTCTTGCTGCTTATCTGCAATGACTGCCAGGGCAAGTGAGGACCAGCAAGACAATTCCTGCCTAGCACCTTCCTTGGAGGAGAGAGAGTGCAACGTTTCATTTTAGCATATTGGCGGTTACAAGCAAGACAAACTGCTTTTGCTGTTTGCAAGGCTAGGAAAGAGCAGAGCCCCAGTCTTGCTGTTTATCTGCAATGACTGCCAGGGCAAGTGAGGACCAGCAAGACAATTCCTGCCTAGCACCTTCCTTGGAGGAGAGAGAGTGCAACGTTTCATTTTGCTTTTTGGAGTGCGAGATTGAGAAAAAGCACAGTGTCTGTTTGCAAGGGTAGGAAAGAGCAGAGCCCGAGTCTTGCTGTTTATCTGCAATGACTGCCAGGGCAAGTGAGGACCAGCAAGACAATTCCTGCCTAGCACCTTCCTTGGAGGAGAGAGAGTGCAACGTTTCATTTTAGCATTTTGGCGCTCACGAGGGAGACAAACTGCTTTGGCTGTTTGCAAGGCTATGAAATAGCAGAGCCCCAGTCTTGCTGCTTATCTGCAATGACTGCCAGGGCAACTGAGGACCAGCAAGACAATTCCTGCCTAGCACCTTCCTTGGAGGAGAGAGAGTGCAACGTTTCATTTTAGCATTTTGGCGCTCACGAGGGAGACGAACTTCTTTTGCTGTTTGCAAGGCTAGGAAAGAGCAGAGCCCCAGTCTTGCTGTTTATCTGCAATGACTGCCAGGGCAAGTGAGGACCAGCAAGACAATTCCTGCCTAGCACCTTCCTTGGAGGAGAGAGAGTGCAACGTTTCATTTTAGCATTTTGGTGCTCACAAGGGAGACAAACTGCTTTTGCTGTTTGCAAGGCTAGGAAAGAGCAGAGCCCCAGTCTTGCTGCTTATCTGCAATGACAGCCAGGGCAAGTGAGGACCAGCAAGACAATTCCTGCCTAGCACCTTCCTTGGAGGAGAGAGAGTGCAACGTTTCATTTTGCTTTTTGGATTGCGAGAGTGAGAAAAAAAACAGAGTCCCTGTTTGCAAGGCTAGGAAAGAGCAGAGCCCGAGTCTTGCTGTTTATCTGCAATGACTGCCAGGGCAAGTGAGGACCAGCAAGACAATTCCTGCCTAGCACCTTCCTTGGAGGAGAGAGAGTGCAACGTTTCATTTCAGCATATTGGCGGTTACAAGCAAGACGAACTTCTTTTGCTGTTTGCAAGGCTAGGAAAGAGCAGAGCCCCAGTCTTGCTGCTTATCTGTAATGACTGCCAGGGCAAGTGAGGACCAGCAAGACAATTCCTGCCTAGCACCTTCCTTGGAGGAGAAAGAGTGCAACGTTTCATTTTAGCATTTTGGCGCTCACGAGGGAGACAAACTTCTTTTACTGTTTGCAAGGCTAGGAAAGAGCAGAGCCCCAGTCTTGCTGTTTATCTGCAATGACTGCCAGGGCAAGTGAGGACCAGCAAGACAATTCCTGCCTAGCACCTTCCTTGGAGGAGAGAGAGTGCAACGTTTCATTTTGCTTTTTGGAGTGCGAGATTTAGAAAAAGCACAGTGTCTGTTTGCAAGGGTAGGAAAGAGCAGAGCCCCAGTCTTGCTGTTTATCTGCAATGACTGCCAGGGCAAGTGAGGACCAGCAAGACAATTCCTGACTAGCACCTTCCTTGGAGGAGAGAGAGTGCAACGTTCCATTTTAGCATTTTGGCGCTCACGAGGGAGACAAACTGCTTTTGCTGTTTGCAAGGCTATGAAATAGCAGAGCCCCAGTCTTGCTGCTTATCTGCAATGACTGCCAGGGCAAGTGAGGACCAGCAAGACAATTCCTGCCTAGCACCTTCCTTGGAGGAGAGAGAGTGCAACGTTTCATTTTAGCATTTTGGTGCTCACAAGGGAGACAAACTGCTTTTGCTGTTTGCAAGGCTAGGAAAGAGCAGAGCCCCAGTCTTGCTGCTTATCTGCAATGACAGCCAGGGCAAGTGAGGACCAGCAAGACAATTCCTGCCTAGCACCTTCCTTGGAGGAGAGAGAGTGCAACGTTTCATTTTAGCATTTTGGCGCTCACGAGGGAGACGAACTTCTTTTACTGTTTGCAAGGGTAGGAAAGAGCAGAGCCCCAGTCTTGCTGTTTATCTGCAATGACTGCCAGGGCAAGTGAGGACCAGCAAGACAATTCCTGCATAGCACCTTCCTTGGAGTAGAGAGAGTGCAACGTTTCATTTTGCTTTTTGGAGTGCGAGATTTAGAAAAACACAGTGTCTGTTTGCAAGGGTAGGAAAGAGCAGAGCCCCAGTCTTGCTGTTTATCTGCAATGACTGCCAGGGCAAGTGAGGACCAGCAAGACAATTCCTGACTAGCACCTTCCTTGGAGGAGAGAGAGTGCAACGTTTCATTTTAGCATTTTGGCGCTCACGAGGGAGACAAACTGCTTTTGCTGTTTGCAAGGCTATGAAATAGCAGAGCCCCAGTCTTGCTGCTTATCTGCAATGACTGCCAGGGCAAGTAAGGACCAGCAAGACAATTCCTGCCTAGCACCTTCCTTGGAGGAGAGAGAGTGCAACGTTTCACTTTAGCATTTTGGTGCTCACAAGGGAGACAAACTGCTTTTGCTGTTTGCAAGGCTAGGAAATAGCAGAGCCCGAGTCTTGCTGTTTATCTGCAATGACTGCCAGGGCAAGTGAGGACCAGCAAGACAATTCCTGCCTAGCACCTTCCTTGGAGGAGAGAGAGTGCAACGTTTCATTTTGCTTTTTGGAGTGCGAGATTGAGAAAAAGCACAGTGTCTGTTTGCAAGGGTAGGAAAGAGCAGAGACCGAGTCTTGCTGTTTATCTGCAATGACTGCCAGGGCAAGTGAGGACCAGCAAGACAATTCCTGCCTAGCACCTTCCTTGGAGGAGAAAGAGTGCAACGTTTCATTTTAGCATTTTGTCGCTCACGAGGGAGACAAACTTCTTTGGCTGTTTGCAAGGCTAGGAAACAGCAGAGCCCCAGTCTTGCTGTTTATCTGCAGTGACTGCCAGGGCAAGTGAGGACCAGCAAGACAATTCCTGCCTAGCACCTTCCTTGGAGGAGAGAGAGTGCAACGTTTCATTTTAGCATTTTGGCGCTCACGAGGGAGACAAACTGCTTTGGCTGTTTGCAAGGCTAGGAAAGAGCAGAGCCCCAGTCTTGCTGCTTATCTGCAATGACTGCCAGGGCAAGTGAGGACCAGCAAGACAATTCCTGCCTAGCACCTTCCTTGGAGGAGAGAGAGTGCAACGTTTCATTTTAGCATTTTGGCGCTCACAATGGAGACAAACTGCTTTTGCTGTTTGCAAGGCTAGGAGAGAGTAGAGCCCCAGTCTTGCTGTTTATCTGCAATGACTGCCAGGGCAAGTGAGGACCAGCAAGACAATTCCTGCCTAGCACCTTCCTTGGAGGAGAGAGAGTGCAACGTTTCATTTTGCTTTTTGGATTGCGAGAGTGAGAAAAAAAACAGAGTGCCTGTTTGCAAGGCTAGGAAAGAGCAGAGCCCGAGTCTTGCTGTTTATCTGCAATGACTGCCAGGGCAAGTGAGGACCAGCAAGACAATTCCTGCCTAGCACCTTCCTTGGAGGAGAGAGAGTGCAACGTTTCATTTCAGCATATTGGCGGTTACAAGCAAGACGAACTTCTTTTGCTGTTTGCAAGGCTAGGAAAGAGCAGAGCCCCAGTCTTGCTGCTTATCTGTAATGACTGCCAGGGCAAGTGAGGACCAGCAGGACAATTCCTGCCTAGCACCTTCCTCGGAGAAGAGAGAGTGCAACGTTTCATTTTAGCATTTTGGCGCTCACGAGGGAGACAAACTTCTTTTACTGTTTGGAAGGCTAGGAAAGAGCAGAGCCCCCGTCTTGCTGTTTATCTGCAATGACTGCCAGGGCAAGTGAGGACCAGCAAGACAATTCCTGCATAGCACCTTCCTTGGAGGAGAGAGAGTGCAACGTTTCATTTTGCTTTTTGGAGTGCGAGATTTAGAAAAAGCACAGTGTCTGTTTGCAAGGGTAGGAAAGAGCAGAGCCCCAGTCTTGCTGTTTATGTGCAATGACTGCCAGGGCAAGTGAGGACCAGCAAGACAATTCCTGACTAGCACCTTCCTTGGAGGAGAGAGAGTGCAACGTTTCATTTTAGCATTTTGGCGCTCACGAGGGAGACAAACTGCTTTTGCTGTTTGCAAGGCTATGAAATAGCAGAGCCCCAGTCTTGCTGCTTATCTGCAATGACTGCCAGGGCAAGTGAGGACCAGCAAGACAATTCCTGCCTAGCACCTTCCTTGGAGGAGAGAGAGTGCAACGTTTCATTTTAGCATTTTGGTGCTCACAAGGGAGACAAACTGCTTTTGCTGTTTGCAAGGCTAGGAAAGAGCAGAGCCCCAGTCTTGCTGCTTATCTGCAATGACAGCCAGGGCAAGTGAGGACCAGCAAGACAATTCCTGCCTAGCACCTTCCTTGGAGGAGAGAGAGTGCAACGTTTCATTTTGCTTTTTGGATTGCGAGAGTGAGAAAAAAAACAGAGTCCCTGTTTGCAAGGCTAGGAAAGAGCAGAGCCCGAGTCTTGCTGTTTATCTGCAATGACTGCCAGGGCAAGTGAGGACCAGCAAGACAATTCCTGCCTAGCACCTTCCTTGGAGGAGAGAGAGTGCAACGTTTCATTTCAGCATATTGGCGGTTACAAGCAAGACGAACTTCTTTTGCTGTTTGCAAGGCTAGGAAAGAGCAGAGCCCCAGTCTTGCTGCTTATCTGTAATGACTGCCAGGGCAAGTGAGGACCAGCAAGACAATTCCTGCCTAGCACCTTCCTTGGAGGAGAAAGAGTGCAACGTTTCATTTTAGCATTTTGGCGCTCACGAGGGAGACAAACTTCTTTTACTGTTTGCAAGGCTAGGAAAGAGCAGAGCCCCAGTCTTGCTGTTTATCTGCAATGACTGCCAGGGCAAGTGAGGACCAGCAAGACAATTCCTGCCTAGCACCTTCCTTGGAGGAGAGAGAGTGCAACGTTTCATTTTGCTTTTTGGAGTGCGAGATTTAGAAAAAGCACAGTGTCTGTTTGCAAGGGTAGGAAAGAGCAGAGCCCCAGTCTTGCTGTTTATCTGCAATGACTGCCAGGGCAAGTGAGGACCAGCAAGACAATTCCTGACTAGCACCTTCCTTGGAGGAGAGAGAGTGCAACGTTCCATTTTAGCATTTTGGCGCTCACGAGGGAGACAAACTGCTTTTGCTGTTTGCAAGGCTATGAAATAGCAGAGCCCCAGTCTTGCTGCTTATCTGCAATGACTGCCAGGGCAAGTGAGGACCAGCAAGACAATTCCTGCCTAGCACCTTCCTTGGAGGAGAGAGAGTGCAACGTTTCATTTTAGCATTTTGGTGCTCACAAGGGAGACAAACTGCTTTTGCTGTTTGCAAGGCTAGGAAAGAGCAGAGCCCCAGTCTTGCTGCTTATCTGCAATGACAGCCAGGGCAAGTGAGGACCAGCAAGACAATTCCTGCCTAGCACCTTCCTTGGAGGAGAGAGAGTGCAACGTTTCATTTTAGCATTTTGGCGCTCACGAGGGAGACGAACTTCTTTTACTGTTTGCAAGGCTAGGAAAGAGCAGAGCCCCAGTCTTGCTGTTTATCTGCAATGACTGCCAGGGCAAGTGAGGACCAGCAAGACAATTCCTGCATAGCACCTTCCTTGGAGTAGAGAGAGTGCAACGTTTCATTTTGCTTTTTGGAGTGCGAGATTTAGAAAAACACAGTGTCTGTTTGCAAGGGTAGGAAAGAGCAGAGCCCCAGTCTTGCTGTTTATCTGCAATGACTGCCAGGGCAAGTGAGGACCAGCAAGACAATTCCTGACTAGCACCTTCCTTGGAGGAGAGAGAGTGCAACGTTTCATTTTAGCATTTTGGCGCTCACGAGGGAGACAAACTGCTTTTGCTGTTTGCAAGGCTATGAAATAGCAGAGCCCCAGTCTTGCTGCTTATCTGCAATGACTGCCAGGGCAAGTAAGGACCAGCAAGACAATTCCTGCCTAGCACCTTCCTTGGAGGAGAGAGAGTGCAACGTTTCACTTTAGCATTTTGGTGCTCACAAGGGAGACAAACTGCTTTTGCTGTTTGCAAGGCTAGGAAATAGCAGAGCCCGAGTCTTGCTGTTTATCTGCAATGACTGCCAGGGCAAGTGAGGACCAGCAAGACAATTCCTGCCTAGCACCTTCCTTGGAGGAGAGAGAGTGCAACGTTTCATTTTGCTTTTTGGAGTGCGAGATTGAGAAAAAGCACAGTGTCTGTTTGCAAGGGTAGGAAAGAGCAGAGACCGAGTCTTGCTGTTTATCTGCAATGACTGCCAGGGCAAGTGAGGACCAGCAAGACAATTCCTGCCTAGCACCTTCCTTGGAGGAGAAAGAGTGCAACGTTTCATTTTAGCATTTTGTCGCTCACGAGGGAGACAAACTTCTTTGGCTGTTTGCAAGGCTAGGAAACAGCAGAGCCCCAGTCTTGCTGTTTATCTGCAGTGACTGCCAGGGCAAGTGAGGACCAGCAAGACAATTCCTGCCTAGCACCTTCCTTGGAGGAGAGAGAGTGCAACGTTTCATTTTAGCATTTTGGCGCTCACGAGGGAGACAAACTGCTTTGGCTGTTTGCAAGGCTAGGAAAGAGCAGAGCCCCAGTCTTGCTGCTTATCTGCAATGACTGCCAGGGCAAGTGAGGACCAGCAAGACAATTCCTGCCTAGCACCTTCCTTGGAGGAGAGAGAGTGCAACGTTTCATTTTAGCATTTTGGCGCTCACAATGGAGACAAACTGCTTTTGCTGTTTGCAAGGCTAGGAGAGAGTAGAGCCCCAGTCTTGCTGTTTATCTGCAATGACTGCCAGGGCAAGTGAGGACCAGCAAGACAATTCCTGCCTAGCACCTTCCTTGGAGGAGAGAGAGTGCAACGTTTCATTTTGCTTTTTGGATTGCGAGAGTGAGAAAAAAAACAGAGTGCCTGTTTGCAAGGCTAGGAAAGAGCAGAGCCCGAGTCTTGCTGTTTATCTGCAATGACTGCCAGGGCAAGTGAGGACCAGCAAGACAATTCCTGCCTAGCACCTTCCTTGGAGGAGAGAGAGTGCAACGTTTCATTTCAGCATATTGGCGGTTACAAGCAAGACGAACTTCTTTTGCTGTTTGCAAGGCTAGGAAAGAGCAGAGCCCCAGTCTTGCTGCTTATCTGTAATGACTGCCAGGGCAAGTGAGGACCAGCAGGACAATTCCTGCCTAGCACCTTCCTCGGAGAAGAGAGAGTGCAACGTTTCATTTTAGCATTTTGGCGCTCACGAGGGAGACAAACTTCTTTTACTGTTTGCAAGGCTAGGAAAGAGCAGAGCCCCAGTCTTGCTGTTTATCTGCAATGACTGCCAGGGCAAGTGAGGACCAGCAAGACAATTCCTGCATAGCACCTTCCTTGGAGGAGAGAGAGTGCAACGTTTCATTTTGCTTTTTGGAGTGCGAGATTTAGAAAAAGCACAGTGTCTGTTTGCAAGGGTAGGAAAGAGCAGAGCCCCAGTCTTGCTGTTTATGTGCAATGACTGCCAGGGCAAGTGAGGACCAGCAAGACAATTCCTGACTAGCACCTTCCTTGGAGGAGAGAGAGTGCAACGTTTCATTTTAGCATTTTGGCGCTCACGAGGGAGACAAACTGCTTTTGCTGTTTGCAAGGCTATGAAATAGCAGAGCCCCAGTCTTGCTGCTTATCTGCAATGACTGCCAGGGCAAGTGAGGACCAGCAAGACAATTCCTGCCTAGCACCTTCCTTGGAGGAGAGAGAGTGCAACGTTTCATTTTAGCATTTTGGTGCTCACAAGGGAGACAAACTGCTTTTGCTGTTTGCAAGGCTAGGAAAGAGCAGAGCCCCAGTCTTGCTGCTTATCTGCAATGACAGCCAGGGCAAGTGAGGACCAGCAAGACAATTCCTGCCTAGCACCTTCCTTGGAGGAGAGAGAGTGCAACGTTTCATTTTAGCATTTTGGCGCTCACGAGGGAGACGAACTTCTTTTACTGTTTGCAAGGCTAGGAAAGAGCAGAGCCCCAGTCTTGCTGTTTATCTGCAATGACTGCCAGGGCAAGTGAGGACCAGCAAGACAATTCCTGCATAGCACCTTCCTTGGAGTAGAGAGAGTGCAACGTTTCATTTTGCTTTTTGGAGTGCGAGATTTAGAAAAACACAGTGTCTGTTTGCAAGGGTAGGAAAGAGCAGAGCCCCAGTCTTGCTGTTTATCTGCAATGACTGCCAGGGCAAGTGAGGACCAGCAAGACAATTCCTGACTAGCACCTTCCTTGGAGGAGAGAGAGTGCAACGTTTCATTTTAGCATTTTGGCGCTCACGAGGGAGACAAAATGCTTTTGCTGTTTGCAAGGCTATGAAATAGCAGAGCCCCAGTCTTGCTGCTTATCTGCAATGACTGCCAGGGCAAGTAAGGACCAGCAAGACAATTCCTGCCTAGCACCTTCCTTGGAGGAGAGAGAGTGCAACGTTTCATTTTAGCATTTTGGTGCTCACAAGGGAGACAAACTGCTTTTGCTGTTTGCAAGGCTAGGAAAGAGCAGAGCCCCAGTCTTGCTGCTTATCTGCAATGACAGCCAGGGCAAGTGAGGACCAGCAAGACAATTCCTGCCTAGCACCTTCCTTGGAGGAGAGAGAGTGCAACGTTTCATTTTAGCATTTTGGCGCTCACGAGGGAGACGAACTTCTTTTACTGTTTGCAAGGCTAGGAAAGAGCAGAGCCCCAGTCTTGCTGTTTATCTGCAATGACTGCCAGGGCAAGTGAGGACCAGCAAGACAATTCCTGCATAGCACCTTCCTTGGAGTAGAGAGAGTGCAACGTTTCATTTTGCTTTTTGGAGTGCGAGATTTAGAAAAACACAGTGTCTGTTTGCAAGGGTAGGAAAGAGCAGAGCCCCAGTCTTGCTGTTTATCTGCAATGACTGCCAGGGCAAGTGAGGACCAGCAAGACAATTCCTGACTAGCACCTTCCTTGGAGGAGAGAGAGTGCAACGTTTCATTTTAGCATTTTGGCGCTCACGAGGGAGACAAACTGCTTTTGCTGTTTGCAAGGCTATGAAATAGCAGAGCCCCAGTCTTGCTGCTTATCTGCAATGACTGCCAGGGCAAGTAAGGACCAGCAAGACAATTCCTGCCTAGCACCTTCCTTGGAGGAGAGAGAGTGCAACGTTTCACTTTAGCATTTTGGTGCTCACAAGGGAGACAAACTGCTTTTGCTGTTTGCAAGGCTAGGAAATAGCAGAGCCCGAGTCTTGCTGTTTATCTGCAATGACTGCCAGGGCAAGTGAGGACCAGCAAGACAATTCCTGCCTAGCACCTTCCTTGGAGGAGAGAGAGTGCAACGTTTCATTTTGCTTTTTGGAGTGCGAGATTGAGAAAAAGCACAGTGTCTGTTTGCAAGGGTAGGAAAGAGCAGAGACCGAGTCTTGCTGTTTATCTGCAATGACTGCCAGGGCAAGTGAGGACCAGCAAGACAATTCCTGCCTAGCACCTTCCTTGGAGGAGAAAGAGTGCAACGTTTCATTTTAGCATTTTGTCGCTCACGAGGGAGACAAACTTCTTTGGCTGTTTGCAAGGCTAGGAAACAGCAGAGCCCCAGTCTTGCTGTTTATCTGCAGTGACTGCCAGGGCAAGTGAGGACCAGCAAGACAATTCCTGCCTAGCACCTTCCTTGGAGGAGAGAGAGTGCAACGTTTCATTTTAGCATTTTGGCGCTCACGAGGGAGACAAACTGCTTTTGCTGTTTGCAAGGCTAGGAGAGAGTAGAGCCCCAGTCTTGCTGCTTATCTGCAATGACTGCCAGGGCAAGTGAGGACCAGCAAGACAATTCCTGCCTAGCACCTTCCTTGGAGGAGAGAGAGTGCAACGTTTCATTTTGCTTTTTGGATTGCGAGAGTGAGAAAAAAAACAGAGTGCCTGTTTGCAAGGCTAGGAAAGAGCAGAGCCCGAGTCTTGCGGTTTATCTGCAATGACTGCCAGGGCAAGTGAGGACCAGCAAGACAATTCCTGCCTAGCACCTTCCTTGGAGGAGAGAGAGTGCAACGTTTCATTTCAGCATATTGGCGGTTACAAGCAAGACGAACTTCTTTTGCTGTTTGCAAGGCTAGGAAAGAGCAGAGCCCCAGTCTTGCTGCTTATCTGTAATGACTGCCAGGGCAAGTGAGGACCAGCAGGACAATTCCTGCCTAGCACCTTCCTCGGAGAAGAGAGAGTGCAACGTTTCATTTTAGCATTTTGGCGCTCACGAGGGAGACAAACTTCTTTTACTGTTTGGAAGGCTAGGAAAGAGCAGAGCCCCCGTCTTGCTGTTTATCTGCAATGACTGCCAGGGCAAGTGAGGACCAGCAAGACAATTCCTGCATAGCACCTTCCTTGGAGGAGAGAGAGTGCAACGTTTCATTTTGCTTTTTGGAGTGCGAGATTTAGAAAAAGCACAGTGTCTGTTTGCAAGGGTAGGAAAGAGCAGAGCCCCAGTCTTGCTGTTTATGTGCAATGACTGCCAGGGCAAGTGAGGACCAGCAAGACAATTCCTGACTAGCACCTTCCTTGGAGGAGAGAGAGTGCAACGTTTCATTTTAGCATTTTGGCGCTCACGAGGGAGACAAACTGCTTTTGCTGTTTGCAAGGCTATGAAATAGCAGAGCCCCAGTCTTGCTGCTTATCTGCAATGACTGCCAGGGCAAGTGAGGACCAGCAAGACAATTCCTGCCTAGCACCTTCCTTGGAGGAGAGAGAGTGCAACGTTTCATTTTAGCATTTTGGTGCTCACAAGGGAGACAAACTGCTTTTGCTGTTTGCAAGGCTAGGAAAGAGCAGAGCCCCAGTCTTGCTGCTTATCTGCAATGACAGCCAGGGCAAGTGAGGACCAGCAAGACAATTCCTGCCTAGCACCTTCCTTGGAGGAGAGAGAGTGCAACGTTTCATTTTGCTTTTTGGATTGCGAGAGTGAGAAAAAAAACAGAGTCCCTGTTTGCAAGGCTAGGAAAGAGCAGAGCCCGAGTCTTGCTGTTTATCTGCAATGACTGCCAGGGCAAGTGAGGACCAGCAAGACAATTCCTGCCTAGCACCTTCCTTGGAGGAGAGAGAGTGCAACGTTTCATTTCAGCATATTGGCGGTTACAAGCAAGACGAACTTCTTTTGCTGTTTGCAAGGCTAGGAAAGAGCAGAGCCCCAGTCTTGCTGCTTATCTGTAATGACTGCCAGGGCAAGTGAGGACCAGCAAGACAATTCCTGCCTAGCACCTTCCTTGGAGGAGAAAGAGTGCAACGTTTCATTTTAGCATTTTGGCGCTCACGAGGGAGACAAACTTCTTTTACTGTTTGCAAGGCTAGGAAAGAGCAGAGCCCCAGTCTTGCTGTTTATCTGCAATGACTGCCAGGGCAAGTGAGGACCAGCAAGACAATTCCTGCCTAGCACCTTCCTTGGAGGAGAGAGAGTGCAACGTTTCATTTTGCTTTTTGGAGTGCGAGATTTAGAAAAAGCACAGTGTCTGTTTGCAAGGGTAGGAAAGAGCAGAGCCCCAGTCTTGCTGTTTATCTGCAATGACTGCCAGGGCAAGTGAGGACCAGCAAGACAATTCCTGACTAGCACCTTCCTTGGAGGAGAGAGAGTGCAACGTTCCATTTTAGCATTTTGGCGCTCACGAGGGAGACAAACTGCTTTTGCTGTTTGCAAGGCTATGAAATAGCAGAGCCCCAGTCTTGCTGCTTATCTGCAATGACTGCCAGGGCAAGTGAGGACCAGCAAGACAATTCCTGCCTAGCACCTTCCTTGGAGGAGAGAGAGTGCAACGTTTCATTTTAGCATTTTGGTGCTCACAAGGGAGACAAACTGCTTTTGCTGTTTGCAAGGCTAGGAAAGAGCAGAGCCCCAGTCTTGCTGCTTATCTGCAATGACAGCCAGGGCAAGTGAGGACCAGCAAGACAATTCCTGCCTAGCACCTTCCTTGGAGGAGAGAGAGTGCAACGTTTCATTTTAGCATTTTGGCGCTCACGAGGGAGACGAACTTCTTTTACTGTTTGCAAGGCTAGGAAAGAGCAGAGCCCCAGTCTTGCTGTTTATCTGCAATGACTGCCAGGGCAAGTGAGGACCAGCAAGACAATTCCTGCATAGCACCTTCCTTGGAGTAGAGAGAGTGCAACGTTTCATTTTGCTTTTTGGAGTGCGAGATTTAGAAAAACACAGTGTCTGTTTGCAAGGGTAGGAAAGAGCAGAGCCCCAGTCTTGCTGTTTATCTGCAATGACTGCCAGGGCAAGTGAGGACCAGCAAGACAATTCCTGACTAGCACCTTCCTTGGAGGAGAGAGAGTGCAACGTTTCATTTTAGCATTTTGGCGCTCACGAGGGAGACAAACTGCTTTTGCTGTTTGCAAGGCTATGAAATAGCAGAGCCCCAGTCTTGCTGCTTATCTGCAATGACTGCCAGGGCAAGTAAGGACCAGCAAGACAATTCCTGCCTAGCACCTTCCTTGGAGGAGAGAGAGTGCAACGTTTCACTTTAGCATTTTGGTGCTCACAAGGGAGACAAACTGCTTTTGCTGTTTGCAAGGCTAGGAAATAGCAGAGCCCGAGTCTTGCTGTTTATCTGCAATGACTGCCAGGGCAAGTGAGGACCAGCAAGACAATTCCTGCCTAGCACCTTCCTTGGAGGAGAGAGAGTGCAACGTTTCATTTTGCTTTTTGGAGTGCGAGATTGAGAAAAAGCACAGTGTCTGTTTGCAAGGGTAGGAAAGAGCAGAGACCGAGTCTTGCTGTTTATCTGCAATGACTGCCAGGGCAAGTGAGGACCAGCAAGACAATTCCTGCCTAGCACCTTCCTTGGAGGATAAAGAGTGCAACGTTTCATTTTAGCATTTTGTCGCTCACGAGGGAGACAAACTTCTTTGGCTGTTTGCAAGGCTAGGAAACAGCAGAGCCCCAGTCTTGCTGTTTATCTGCAGTGACTGCCAGGGCAAGTGAGGACCAGCAAGACAATTCCTGCCTAGCACCTTCCTTGGAGGAGAGAGAGTGCAACGTTTCATTTTAGCATTTTGGCGCTCACGAGGGAGACAAACTGCTTTGGCTGTTTGCAAGGCTAGGAAAGAGCAGAGCCCCAGTCTTGCTGCTTATCTGCAATGACTGCCAGGGCAAGTGAGGACCAGCAAGACAATTCCTGCCTAGCACCTTCCTTGGAGGAGAGAGAGTGCAACGTTTCATTTTAGCATTTTGGCGCTCACAATGGAGACAAACTGCTTTTGCTGTTTGCAAGGCTAGGAGAGAGTAGAGCCCCAGTCTTGCTGTTTATCTGCAATGACTGCCAGGGCAAGTGAGGACCAGCAAGACAATTCCTGCCTAGCACCTTCCTTGGAGGAGAGAGAGTGCAACGTTTCATTTTGCTTTTTGGATTGCGAGAGTGAGAAAAAAAACAGAGTGCCTGTTTGCAAGGCTAGGAAAGAGCAGAGCCCGAGTCTTGCTGTTTATCTGCAATGACTGCCAGGGCAAGTGAGGACCAGCAAGACAATTCCTGCCTAGCACCTTCCTTGGAGGAGAGAGAGTGCAACGTTTCATTTCAGCATATTGGCGGTTACAAGCAAGACGAACTTCTTTTGCTGTTTGCAAGGCTAGGAAAGAGCAGAGCCCCAGTCTTGCTGCTTATCTGTAATGACTGCCAGGGCAAGTGAGGACCAGCAGGACAATTCCTGCCTAGCACCTTCCTCGGAGAAGAGAGAGTGCAACGTTTCATTTTAGCATTTTGGCGCTCACGAGGGAGACAAACTTCTTTTACTGTTTGCAAGGCTAGGAAAGAGCAGAGCCCCAGTCTTGCTGTTTATCTGCAATGACTGCCAGGGCAAGTGAGGACCAGCAAGACAATTCCTGCATAGCACCTTCCTTGGAGGAGAGAGAGTGCAACGTTTCATTTTGCTTTTTGGAGTGCGAGATTTAGAAAAAGCACAGTGTCTGTTTGCAAGGGTAGGAAAGAGCAGAGCCCCAGTCTTGCTGTTTATGTGCAATGACTGCCAGGGCAAGTGAGGACCAGCAAGACAATTCCTGACTAGCACCTTCCTTGGAGGAGAGAGAGTGCAACGTTTCATTTTAGCATTTTGGCGCTCACGAGGGAGACAAACTGCTTTTGCTGTTTGCAAGGCTATGAAATAGCAGAGCCCCAGTCTTGCTGCTTATCTGCAATGACTGCCAGGGCAAGTGAGGACCAGCAAGACAATTCCTGCCTAGCACCTTCCTTGGAGGAGAGAGAGTGCAACGTTTCATTTTAGCATTTTGGTGCTCACAAGGGAGACAAACTGCTTTTGCTGTTTGCAAGGCTAGGAAAGAGCAGAGCCCCAGTCTTGCTGCTTATCTGCAATGACAGCCAGGGCAAGTGAGGACCAGCAAGACAATTCCTGCCTAGCACCTTCCTTGGAGGAGAGAGAGTGCAACGTTTCATTTTAGCATTTTGGCGCTCACGAGGGAGACGAACTTCTTTTACTGTTTGCAAGGCTAGGAAAGAGCAGAGCCCCAGTCTTGCTGTTTATCTGCAATGACTGCCAGGGCAAGTGAGGACCAGCAAGACAATTCCTGCATAGCACCTTCCTTGGAGTAGAGAGAGTGCAACGTTTCATTTTGCTTTTTGGAGTGCGAGATTTAGAAAAACACAGTGTCTGTTTGCAAGGGTAGGAAAGAGCAGAGCCCCAGTCTTGCTGTTTATCTGCAATGACTGCCAGGGCAAGTGAGGACCAGCAAGACAATTCCTGACTAGCACCTTCCTTGGAGGAGAGAGAGTGCAACGTTTCATTTTAGCATTTTGGCGCTCACGAGGGAGACAAACTGCTTTTGCTGTTTGCAAGGCTATGAAATAGCAGAGCCCCAGTCTTGCTGCTTATCTGCAATGACTGCCAGGGCAAGTAAGGACCAGCAAGACAATTCCTGCCTAGCACCTTCCTTGGAGGAGAGAGAGTGCAACGTTTCATTTTAGCATTTTGGTGCTCACAAGGGAGACAAACTGCTTTTGCTGTTTGCAAGGCTAGGAAAGAGCAGAGCCCCAGTCTTGCTGCTTATCTGCAATGACAGCCAGGGCAAGTGAGGACCAGCAAGACAATTCCTGCCTAGCACCTTCCTTGGAGGAGAGAGAGTGCAACGTTTCATTTTAGCATTTTGGCGCTCACGAGGGAGACGAACTTCTTTTACTGTTTGCAAGGCTAGGAAAGAGCAGAGCCCCAGTCTTGCTGTTTATCTGCAATGACTGCCAGGGCAAGTGAGGACCAGCAAGACAATTCCTGCATAGCACCTTCCTTGGAGTAGAGAGAGTGCAACGTTTCATTTTGCTTTTTGGAGTGCGAGATTTAGAAAAACACAGTGTCTGTTTGCAAGGGTAGGAAAGAGCAGAGCCCCAGTCTTGCTGTTTATCTGCAATGACTGCCAGGGCAAGTGAGGACCAGCAAGACAATTCCTGACTAGCACCTTCCTTGGAGGAGAGAGAGTGCAACGTTTCATTTTAGCATTTTGGCGCTCACGAGGGAGACAAACTGCTTTTGCTGTTTGCAAGGCTATGAAATAGCAGAGCCCCAGTCTTGCTGCTTATCTGCAATGACTGCCAGGGCAAGTAAGGACCAGCAAGACAATTCCTGCCTAGCACCTTCCTTGGAGGAGAGAGAGTGCAACGTTTCACTTTAGCATTTTGGTGCTCACAAGGGAGACAAACTGCTTTTGCTGTTTGCAAGGCTAGGAAATAGCAGAGCCCGAGTCTTGCTGTTTATCTGCAATGACTGCCAGGGCAAGTGAGGACCAGCAAGACAATTCCTGCCTAGCACCTTCCTTGGAGGAGAGAGAGTGCAACGTTTCATTTTGCTTTTTGGAGTGCGAGATTGAGAAAAAGCACAGTGTCTGTTTGCAAGGGTAGGAAAGAGCAGAGACCGAGTCTTGCTGTTTATCTGCAATGACTGCCAGGGCAAGTGAGGACCAGCAAGACAATTCCTGCCTAGCACCTTCCTTGGAGGAGAAAGAGTGCAACGTTTCATTTTAGCATTTTGTCGCTCACGAGGGAGACAAACTTCTTTGGCTGTTTGCAAGGCTAGGAAACAGCAGAGCCCCAGTCTTGCTGTTTATCTGCAGTGACTGCCAGGGCAAGTGAGGACCAGCAAGACAATTCCTGCCTAGCACCTTCCTTGGAGGAGAGAGAGTGCAACGTTTCATTTTAGCATTTTGGCGCTCACGAGGGAGACAAACTGCTTTGGCTGTTTGCAAGGCTAGGAAAGAGCAGAGCCCCAGTCTTGCTGCTTATCTGCAATGACTGCCAGGGCAAGTGAGGACCAGCAAGACAATTCCTGCCTAGCACTTTCCTTGGAGGAGAGAGAGTGCAACGTTTCATTTTAGCATTTTGGCGCTCACAATGGAGACAAACTGCTTTTGCTGTTTGCAAGGCTAGGAGAGAGTAGAGCCCCAGTCTTGCTGTTTATCTGCAATGACTGCCAGGGCAAGTGAGGACCAGCAAGACAATTCCTGCCTAGCACCTTCCTTGGAGGAGAGAGAGTGCAACGTTTCATTTTGCTTTTTGGATTGCGAGAGTGAGAAAAAAAACAGAGTGCCTGTTTGCAAGGCTAGGAAAGAGCAGAGCCCGAGTCTTGCTGTTTATCTGCAATGACTGCCAGGGCAAGTGAGGACCAGCAAGACAATTCCTGCCTAGCACCTTCCTTGGAGGAGAGAGAGTGCAACGTTTCATTTCAGCATATTGGCGGTTACAAGCAAGACGAACTTCTTTTGCTGTTTGCAAGGCTAGGAAAGAGCAGAGCCCCAGTCTTGCTGCTTATCTGTAATGACTGCCAGGGCAAGTGAGGACCAGCAGGACAATTCCTGCCTAGCACCTTCCTCGGAGAAGAGAGAGTGCAACGTTTCATTTTAGCATTTTGGCGCTCACGAGGGAGACAAACTTCTTTTACTGTTTGGAAGGCTAGGAAAGAGCAGAGCCCCCGTCTTGCTGTTTATCTGCAATGACTGCCAGGGCAAGTGAGGACCAGCAAGACAATTCCTGCATAGCACCTTCCTTGGAGGAGAGAGAGTGCAACGTTTCATTTTGCTTTTTGGAGTGCGAGATTTAGAAAAAGCACAGTGTCTGTTTGCAAGGGTAGGAAAGAGCAGAGCCCCAGTCTTGCTGTTTATGTGCAATGACTGCCAGGGCAAGTGAGGACCAGCAAGACAATTCCTGACTAGCACCTTCCTTGGAGGAGAGAGAGTGCAACGTTTCATTTTAGCATTTTGGCGCTCACGAGGGAGACAAACTGCTTTTGCTGTTTGCAAGGCTATGAAATAGCAGAGCCCCAGTCTTGCTGCTTATCTGCAATGACTGCCAGGGCAAGTGAGGACCAGCAAGACAATTCCTGCCTAGCACCTTCCTTGGAGGAGAGAGAGTGCAACGTTTCATTTTAGCATTTTGGTGCTCACAAGGGAGACAAACTGCTTTTGCTGTTTGCAAGGCTAGGAAAGAGCAGAGCCCCAGTCTTGCTGTTTATCTGCAATGACTGCCAGGGCAAGTGAGGACCAGCAAGACAATTCCTGCCTAGCACCTTCCTTGGAGGAGAGAGAGTGCAACGTTTCATTTTGCTTTTTGGAGTGCGAGATTTAGAAAAAGAACAGTGTCTGTTTGCAAGGGTAGGGAAGAGCAGAGCCCCAGTCTTGCTGTTTATCTGCAATGACTGCCAGGGCAAGTGAGGACCAGCAAGACAATTCCTGACTAGCACCTTCCTTGGAGGAGAGAGAGTGCAACGTTTCATTTTAGCATTTTGGCGCTCACAATGGAGACAAACTGCTTTTGCTGTTTGCAAGGCTAGGAAAGAGCAGAGCCCCAGTCTTGCTGTTTATCTGCAATGACTGCCAGGGCAAGTGAGGACCAGCAAGACAATTCCTGCCTAGCACCTTCCTTGGAGGAGAGAGAGTGCAACGTTTCATTTTGCTTTTTGGAGTGCGAGATTGAGAAAAAGCACAGTGTCTGTTTGCAAGGGTAGGAAAGAGCAGAGACCGAGTCTTGCTGTTTATCTGCAATGACTGCCAGGGCAAGTGAGGACCAGCAAGACAATTCCTGCCTAGCACCTTCCTTGGAGGAGAAATAGTGCAACGTTTCATTTTAGCATTTTGTCGCTCACGAGGGAGACAAACTTCTTTGGCTGTTTGCAAGGCTAGGAAACAGCAGAGCCCCAGTCTTGCTGTTTATCTGCAGTGACTGCCAGGGCAAGTGAGGACCAGCAAGACAATTCCTGACTAGCACCTTCCTTGGAGGAGAGAGAGTGCAACGTTTCATTTTAGCATTTTGGCGCTCACGAGGGAGACAAACTGCTTTGGCTGTTTGCAAGGCTAGGAAAGAGCAGAGCCCCAGTCTTGCTGCTTATCTGCAATGACTGCCAGGGCAAGTGAGGACCAGCAAGACAATTCCTGCCTAGCACCTTCCTTGGAGGAGAGAGAGTGCAACGTTTCATTTTAGCATTTTGGCGCTCACAATGGAGACAAACTGCTTTTGCTGTTTGCAAGGCTAGGAGAGAGTAGAGCCCCAGTCTTGCTGTTTATCTGCAATGACTGCCAGGGCAAGTGAGGACCAGCAAGACAATTCCTGCCTAGCACCTTCCTTGGAGGAGAGAGAGTGCAACGTTTCATTTTGCTTTTTGGATTGCGAGAGTGAGAAAAAAAACAGAGTGCCTGTTTGCAAGGCTAGGAAAGAGCAGAGCCCGAGTCTTGCTGTTTATCTGCAATGACTGCCAGGGCAAGTGAGGACCAGCAAGACAATTCCTGCCTAGCACCTTCCTTGGAGGAGAGAGAGTGCAACGTTTCATTTCAGCATATTGGCGGTTACAAGCAAGACGAACTTCTTTTGCTGTTTGCAAGGCTAGGAAAGAGCAGAGCCCCAGTCTTGCTGCTTATCTGTAATGACTGCCAGGGCAAGTGAGGACCAGCAGGACAATTCCTGCCTAGCACCTTCCTCGGAGAAGAGAGAGTGCAACGTTTCATTTTAGCATTTTGGCGCTCACGAGGGAGACAAACTTCTTTTACTGTTTGGAAGGCTAGGAAAGAGCAGAGCCCCCGTCTTGCTGTTTATCTGCAATGACTGCCAGGGCAAGTGAGGACCAGCAAGACAATTCCTGCATAGCACCTTCCTTGGAGGAGAGAGAGTGCAACGTTTCATTTTGCTTTTTGGAGTGCGAGATTTAGAAAAAGCACAGTGTCTGTTTGCAAGGGTAGGAAAGAGCAGAGCCCCAGTCTTGCTGTTTATGTGCAATGACTGCCAGGGCAAGTGAGGACCAGCAAGACAATTCCTGACTAGCACCTTCCTTGGAGGAGAGAGAGTGCAACGTTTCATTTTAGCATTTTGGCGCTCACGAGGGAGACAAACTGCTTTTGCTGTTTGCAAGGCTATGAAATAGCAGAGCCCCAGTCTTGCTGCTTATCTGCAATGACTGCCAGGGCAAGTGAGGACCAGCAAGACAATTCCTGCCTAGCACCTTCCTTGGAGGAGAGAGAGTGCAACGTTTCATTTTAGCATTTTGGTGCTCACAAGGGAGACAAACTGCTTTTGCTGTTTGCAAGGCTAGGAAAGAGCAGAGCCCCAGTCTTGCTGTTTATCTGCAATGACTGCCAGGGCAAGTGAGGACCAGCAAGACAATTCCTGCCTAGCACCTTCCTTGGAGGAGAGAGAGTGCAACGTTTCATTTCAGCATATTGGCGGTTACAAGCAAGACGAACTTCTTTTGCTGTTTGCAAGGCTAGGAAAGAGCAGAGCCCCAGTCTTGCTGCTTATCTGTAATGACTGCCAGGGCAAGTGAGGACCAGCAAGACAATTCCTGCCTAGCACCTTCCTCGGAGAAGAGGGAGTGCAACGTTTCATTTTAGCATTTTGGCGCTCACGAGGGAGACAAACTTCTTTTACTGTTTGCAAGGCTAGGAAAGAGCAGAGCCCCAGTCTTGCTGTTTATCTGCAATGACTGCCAGGGCAAGTGAGGACCAGCAAGACAATTCCTGCATAGCACCTTCCTTGGAGGAGAGAGAGTGCAACGTTTCATTTTGCTTTTTGGAGTGCGAGATTTAGAAAAAGCACAGTGTCTGTTTGCAAGGGTAGGAAAGAGCAGAGCCCCAGTCTTGCTGTTTATCTGCAATGACTGCCAGGGCAAGTGAGGACCAGCAAGACAATTCCTGACTAGCACCTTCCTTGGAGGAGAGAGAGTGCAACGTTTCATTTTAGCATTTTGGCGCTCACGAGGGAGACAAACTGCTTTTGCTGTTTGCAAGGCTATGAAATAGCAGAGCCCCAGTCTTGCTGCTTATCTGCAATGACTGCCAGGGCAAGTGAGGACCAGCAAGACAATTCCTGCCTAGCACCTTCCTTGGAGGAGAGAGAGTGCAACGTTTCATTTTAACATTTTGGTGCTCACAAGGGAGACAAACTGCTTTTGCTGTTTGCAAGGCTAGGAAAGAGCAGAGCCCCAGTCTTGCTGTTTATCTGCAATGACAGCCAGGGCAAGTGAGGACCAGCAAGACAATTCCTGCCTAGCACCTTCCTTGGAGGAGAGAGAGTGCAACGTTTCATTTTAGCATTTTGGCGCTCACGAGGGAGACGAACTTCTTTTACTGTTTGCAAGGCTAGGAAAGAGCAGAGCCCCAGTCTTGCTGTTTATCTGCAATGACTGCCAGGGCAAGTGAGGACCAGCAAGACAATTCCTGCATAGCACCTTCCTTGGAGCAGAGAGAGTGCAACGTTTCATTTTGCTTTTTGGAGTGCGAGATTTAGAAAAACACAGTGTCTGTTTGCAAGGGTAGGAAAGAGCAGAGCCCCAGTCTTGCTGTTTATCTGCAATGACTGCCAGGGCAAGTGAGGACCAGCAAGACAATTCCTGACTAGCACCTTCCTTGGAGGAGAGAGAGTGCAACGTTTCATTTTAGCATTTTGGCGCTCACGAGGGAGACAAACTGCTTTTGCTGTTTGCAAGGCTATGAAATAGCAGAGCCCCAGTCTTGCTGCTTATCTGCAATGACTGCCAGGGCAAGTAAGGACCAGCAAGACAATTCCTGCCTAGCACCTTCCTTGGAGGAGAGAGAGTGCAACGTTTCACTTTAGCATTTTGGTGCTCACAAGGGAGACAAACTGCTTTTGCTGTTTGCAAGGCTAGGAAATAGCAGAGCCCCAGTCTTGCTGTTTATCTGCAATGACTGCCAGGGCAAGTGAGGACCAGCAAGACAATTCCTGCATAGCACCTTCCTTGGAGGAGAGAGAGTGCAACGTTTCATTTTAGTATTTTGGCGCTCACGAGGGAGACAAACTGCTTTGGCTGTTTGCAAGGCTAGGAAAGAGCAGAGCCCCAGTCTTGCTGTTTATCTGCAATGACTGCCAGGGCAAGTGAGGACCAGCAAGACAATTCCTGACTAGCACCTTCCTTGGAGGAGAGAGAGTGCAACGTTTCATTTTAGCATTTTGGCGCTCACGAGGGAGACAAACTGCTTTTGCTGTTTGCAAGGCTATGAAATAGCAGAGCCCCAGTCTTGCTGCTTATCTGCAATGACTGCCAGGGCAAGTAAGGACCAGCAAGACAATTCCTGCCTAGCACCTTCCTTGGAGGAGAGAGAGTGCAACGTTTCACTTTAGCATTTTGGTGCTCACAAGGGAGACAAACTGCTTTTGCTGTTTGCAAGGCTAGGAAATAGCAGAGCCCCAGTCTTGCTGTTTATCTGCAATGACTGCCAGGGCAAGTGAGGACCAGCAAGACAATTCCTGCCTAGCACCTTCCTTGGAGGAGAGAGAGTGCAACGTTTCACTTTAGCATTTTGGTGCTCACAAGGGAGACAAACTGCTTTTGCTGTTTGCAAGGCTAGGAAATAGCAGAGCCCCAGTCTTGCTGTTTATCTGCAATGACTGCCAGGGCAAGTGAGGACCAGCAAGACAATTCCTGCCTAGCACCTTCCTTGGAGGAGAGAGAGTGCAACGTTTCATTTTAGTATTTTGGCGCTCACGAGGGAGACAAACTGCTTTGGCTGTTTGCAAGGCTAGGAAAGAGCAGAGCCCCAGTCTTGCTGTTTATCTGCAATGACTGCCAGGGCAAGTGAGGACCAGCAAGACAATTCCTGCCTAGCACCTTCCTTGGAGGAGAGAGAGTGCAACGTTTCATTTTGCTTTTTGGAGTGCGAGATTGAGAAAAAGCACAGTGTCTGTTTGCAAGGGTAGGAAAGAGCAGAGACCGAGTCTTGCTGTTTATCTGCAATGACTGCCAGGGCAAGTGAGGACCAGCAAGACAATTCCTGCCTAGCACCTTCCTTGGAGGAGAAAGAGTGCAACGTTTCATTTTAGCATTTTGGCGCTCACGAGGGAGACGAACTTCTTTGGCTGTTTGCAAGGCTAGGAAACAGCAGAGCCCCAGTCTTGCTGTTTATCTGCAGTGACTGCCAGGGCAAGTGAGGACCAGCAAGACAATTCCTGCCTAGCACCTTCCTTGGAGGAGAGAGAGTGCAACGTTTCATTTTAGCATTTTGGCGCTCACGAGGGAGACAAACTGCTTTGGCTGTTTGCAAGGCTAGGAAAGAGCAGAGCCCCAGTCTTGCTGCTTATCTGCAATGACTGCCAGGGCAAGTGAGGACCAGCAAGACAATTCCTGCCTAGCACCTTCCTTGGAGGAGAGAGAGTGCAACGTTTCATTTTAGCATTTTGGCGCTCACAATGGAGACAAACTGCTTTTGCTGTTTGCAAGGCTAGGAGAGAGTAGAGCCCCAGTCTTGCTGTTTATCTGCAATGACAGCCAGGGCAAGTGAGGACCAGCAAGACAATTCCTGCCTAGCACCTTCCTTGGAGGAGAGAGAGTGCAACGTTTCATTTTAGCATTTTGGCGCTCACGAGGGAGACGAACTTCTTTTACTGTTTGCAAGGCTAGGAAAGAGCAGAGCCCCAGTCTTGCTGTTTATCTGCAATGACTGCCAGGGCAAGTGAGGACCAGCAAGACAATTCCTGCATAGCACCTTCCTTGGAGCAGAGAGAGTGCAACGTTTCATTTTGCTTTTTGGAGTGCGAGATTTAGAAAAACACAGTGTCTGTTTGCAAGGGTAGGAAAGAGCAGAGCCCCAGTCTTGCTGTTTATCTGCAATGACTGCCAGGGCAAGTGAGGACCAGCAAGACAATTCCTGACTAGCACCTTCCTTGGAGGAGAGAGAGTGCAACGTTTCATTTTAGCATTTTGGCGCTCACGAGGGAGACAAACTGCTTTTGCTGTTTGCAAGGCTATGAAATAGCAGAGCCCCAGTCTTGCTGCTTATCTGCAATGACTGCCAGGGCAAGTAAGGACCAGCAAGACAATTCCTGCCTAGCACCTTCCTTGGAGGAGAGAGAGTGCAACGTTTCACTTTAGCATTTTGGTGCTCACAAGGGAGACAAACTGCTTTTGCTGTTTGCAAGGCTAGGAAATAGCAGAGCCCCAGTCTTGCTGTTTATCTGCAATGACTGCCAGGGCAAGTGAGGACCAGCAAGACAATTCCTGCCTAGCACCTTCCTTGGAGGAGAGAGAGTGCAACGTTTCATTTTAGTATTTTGGCGCTCACGAGGGAGACAAACTGCTTTGGCTGTTTGCAAGGGTAGGAAAGCGCAGAGACCGAGTCTTGCTGTTTATCTGCAATGACTGCCAGGGCAAGTGAGGACCAGCAAGACAATTCCTGACTAGCACCTTCCTTGGAGGAGAGAGAGTGCAACGTTTCATTTTAGCATTTTGGCGCTCACGAGGGAGACAAACTGCTTTTGCTGTTTGCAAGGCTATGAAATAGCAGAGCCCCAGTCTTGCTGCTTATCTGCAATGACTGCCAGGGCAAGTAAGGACCAGCAAGACAATTCCTGCCTAGCACCTTCCTTGGAGGAGAGAGAGTGCAACGTTTCACTTTAGCATTTTGGTGCTCACAAGGGAGACAAACTGCTTTTGCTGTTTGCAAGGCTAGGAAATAGCAGAGCCCCAGTCTTGCTGTTTATCTGCAATGACTGCCAGGGCAAGTGAGGACCAGCAAGACAATTCCTGCCTAGCACCTTCCTTGGAGGAGAGAGAGTGCAACGTTTCACTTTAGCATTTTGGTGCTCACAAGGGAGACAAACTGCTTTTGCTGTTTGCAAGGCTAGGAAATAGCAGAGCCCCAGTCTTGCTGTTTATCTGCAATGACTGCCAGGGCAAGTGAGGACCAGCAAGACAATTCCTGCCTAGCACCTTCCTTGGAGGAGAGAGAGTGCAACGTTTCATTTTAGTATTTTGGCGCTCACGAGGGAGACAAACTGCTTTGGCTGTTTGCAAGGCTAGGAAAGAGCAGAGCCCCAGTCTTGCTGTTTATCTGCAATGACTGCCAGGGCAAGTGAGGACCAGCAAGACAATTCCTGCCTAGCACCTTCCTTGGAGGAGAGAGAGTGCAACGTTTCATTTTGCTTTTTGGAGTGCGAGATTGAGAAAAAGCACAGTGTCTGTTTGCAAGGGTAGGAAAGAGCAGAGACCGAGTCTTGCTGTTTATCTGCAATGACTGCCAGGGCAAGTGAGGACCAGCAAGACAATTCCTGCCTAGCACCTTCCTTGGAGGAGAAAGAGTGCAACGTTTCATTTTAGCATTTTGGCGCTCACGAGGGAGACGAACTTCTTTGGCTGTTTGCAAGGCTAGGAAACAGCAGAGCCCCAGTCTTGCTGTTTATCTGCAGTGACTGCCAGGGCAAGTGAGGACCAGCAAGACAATTCCTGCCTAGCACCTTCCTTGGAGGAGAGAGAGTGCAACGTTTCATTTTAGCATTTTGGCGCTCACGAGGGAGACAAACTGCTTTGGCTGTTTGCAAGGCTAGGAAAGAGCAGAGCCCCAGTCTTGCTGCTTATCTGCAATGACTGCCAGGGCAAGTGAGGACCAGCAAGACAATTCCTGCCTAGCACCTTCCTTGGAGGAGAGAGAGTGCAACGTTTCATTTTAGCATTTTGGCGCTCACAATGGAGACAAACTGCTTTTGCTGTTTGCAAGGCTAGGAGAGAGTAGAGCCCCAGTCTTGCTGTTTATCTGCAATGACTGCCAGGGCAAGTGAGGACCAGCAAGACAATTCCTGCCTAGCACCTTCCTTGGAGGAGAGAGAGTGCAACGTTTCATTTTGCTTTTTGGATTGCGAGAGTGAGAAAAAAAACAGAGTGCCTGTTTGCAAGGCTAGGAAAGAGCAGAGCCCGAGTCTTGCTGTTTATCTGCAATGACTGCCAGGGCAAGTGAGGACCAGCAAGACAATTCCTGCCTAGCACCTTCCTTGGAGGAGAGAGAGTGCAACGTTTCATTTCAGCATATTGGCGGTTACAAGCAAGACGAACTTCTTTTGCTGTTTGCAAGGCTAGGAAAGAGCAGAGCCCCAGTCTTGCTGCTTATCTGTAATGACTGCCAGGGCAAGTGAGGACCAGCAGGACAATTCCTGCCTAGCACCTTCCTCGGAGAAGAGAGAGTGCAACGTTTCATTTTAGCATTTTGGCGCTCACGAGGGAGACAAACTTCTTTTACTGTTTGCAAGGCTAGGAAAGAGCAGAGCCCCAGTCTTGCTGTTTATCTGCAATGACTGCCAGGGCAAGTGAGGACCAGCAAGACAATTCCTGCATAGCACCTTCCTTGGAGGAGAGAGAGTGCAACGTTTCATTTTGCTTTTTGGAGTGCGAGATTTAGAAAAAGCACAGTGTCTGTTTGCAAGGGTAGGAAAGAGCAGAGCCCCAGTCTTGCTGTTTATGTGCAATGACTGCCAGGGCAAGTGAGGACCAGCAAGACAATTCCTGACTAGCACCTTCCTTGGAGGAGAGAGAGTGCAACGTTTCATTTTAGCATTTTGGCGCTCACAATGGAGACAAACTGCTTTTGCTGTTTGCAAGGCTAGGAGAGAGTAGAGCCCCAGTCTTGCTGTTTATCTGCAATGACTGCCAGGGCAAGTGAGGACCAGCAAGACAATTCCTGCCTAGCACCTTCCTTGGAGGAGAGAGAGTGCAACGTTTCATTTTGCTTTTTGGATTGCGAGAGTGAGAAAAAAAACAGAGTCCCTGTTTGCAAGGGTAGGAAAGAGCAGAGCCCGAGTCTTGCTGTTTATCTGCAATGACTGCCAGGGCAAGTGAGGACCAGCAAGACAATTCCTGCCTAGCACCTTCCTTGGAGGAGAGAGAGTGCAACGTTTCATTTCAGCATATTGGCGGTTACAAGCAAGACGAACTTCTTTTGCTGTTTGCAAGGCTAGGAAAGAGCAGAGCCCCAGTCTTGCTGCTTATCTGTAATGACTGCCAGGGCAAGTGAGGACCAGCAAGACAATTCCTGCCTAGCACCTTCCTCGGAGAAGAGAGAGTGCAACTTTTCATTTTAGCATTTTGGCGCTCACGAGGGAGACAAACTTCTTTTACTGTTTGCAAGGCTAGGAAAGAGCAGAGCCCCAGTCTTGCTGTTTATCTGCAATGACTGCCAGGGCAAGTGAGGACCAGCAAGACAATTCCTGCCTAGCACCTTCCTTGGAGGAGAGAGAGTGCAACGTTTCATTTTGCTTTTTGGAGTGCGAGATTTAGAAAAAGCACAGTGTCTGTTTGCAAGGGTAGGAAAGAGCAGAGCCCCATCTTGCTGTTTATCTGCAATGACTGCCAGGGCAAGTGAGGACCAGCAAGACAATTCCTGACTAGCACCTTCCTTGGAGGAGAGAGAGTGCAACGTTTCATTTTAGCATTTTGGCGCTCACGAGGGAGACAAACTGCTTTTGCTGTTTGCAAGGCTATGAAATAGCAGAGCCCCAGTCTTGCTGCTTATCTGCAATGACTGCCAGGGCAAGTGAGGACCAGCAAGACAATTCCTGCCTAGCACCTTCCTTGGAGGAGAGAGAGTGCAACGTTTCATTTTAGCATTTTGGTGCTCACAAGGGAGACAAACTGCTTTTGCTGTTTGCAAGGCTAGGAAAGAGCAGAGCCCCAGTCTTGCTGTTTATCTGCAATGACTGCCAGGGCAAGTGAGGACCAGCAAGACAATTCCTGCCTAGCACCTTCCTTGGAGGAGAGAGAGTGCAACGTTTCATTTTAGCATTTTGGCGCTCACGAGGGAGACGAACTTCTTTTACTGTTTGCAAGGCTAGGAAAGAGCAGAGCCCCAGTCTTGCTGTTTATCTGCAATGACTGCCAGGGCAAGTGAGGACCAGCAAGACAATTCCTGCATAGCACCTTCCTTGGAGTAGAGAGAGTGCAACGTTTCATTTTGCTTTTTGGAGTGCGAGATTTAGAAAAACACAGTGTCTGTTTGCAAGGGTAGGAAAGAGCAGAGCCCCAGTCTTGCTGTTTATCTGCAATGACTGCCAGGGCAAGTGAGGACCAGCAACACAATTCCTGCCTAGCACCTTCCTTGGAGGAGAGAGAGTGCAACGTTTCATTTTAGCATTTTGGCGCTCACGAGGGAGACAAACTGCTTTGGCTGTTTGCAAGGCTAGGAAAGAGCAGAGCCCGAGTCTTGCTGTTTATCTGCAATGACTGCCAGGGCAAGTGAGGACCAGCAAGACAATTCCTGCCTAGCACCTTCCTTGGAGGAGAGAGAGTGCAACGTTTCATTTTGCTTTTTGGAGTGCGAGATTGAGAAAAAGCACAGTGTCTGTTTGCAAGGGTAGGAAAGAGCAGAGACCGAGTCTTGCTGTTTATCTGCAATGACTGCCAGGGCAAGTGAGGACCAGCAAGACAATTCCTGCCTAGCACCTTCCTTGGAGGAGAAAGAGTGCAACGTTTCACTTCAGCATTTTGGCGCTCACGAGGGAGACAAACTTCTTTGGCTGTTTGCAAGGCTAGGAAAGAGCAGAGCCCCAGTCTTGCTGTTTATCTGCAGTGACTGCCAGGGCAAGTGAGGACCAGCAAGACAATTCCTGCCTAGCACCTTCCTTGGAGGAGAGAGAGTGCAACGTTTCATTTTAGCATTTTGGCGCTCACGAGGGAGACAAACTGCTTTGGCTGTTTGCAAGGCTAGGAAAGAGCAGAGCCCCAGTCTTGCTGTTTATCTGCAATGACTGCCAGGGCAAGTGAGGACCAGCAAGACAATTCCTGCCTAGCACCTTCCTTGGAGGAGAGAGAGTGCAACGTTTCATTTTGCTTTTTGGAGTGCGAGATTGAGAAAAAGCACAGTGTCTGTTTGCAAGGGTAGGAAAGAGCAGAGACCGAGTCTTGCTGTTTATCTGCAATGACTGCCAGGGCAAGTGAGGACCAGCAAGACAATTCCTGACTAGCACCTTCCTTGGAGGAGAAAGAGTGCAACGTTTCACTTTAGCATTTTGGCGCTCACGAGGGAGACAAACTTCTTTGGCTGTTTGCAAGGCTAGGAAAGAGCAGAGCCCCAGTCTTGCTGTTTATCTGCAGTGACTGCCAGGGCAAGTGAGGACCAGCAAGACAATTCCTGCCTAGCACCTTCCTTGGAGGAGAGAGAGTGCAACGTTTCATTTTAGCATTTTGGCGCTCACGAGGGAGACAAACTGCTTTGGCTGTTTGCAAGGCTAGGAAAGAGCAGAGCCCCAGTCTTGCTGTTTATCTGAAATGACTGCCAGGGCAAGTGAGGACCAGCAAGACAATTCCTGCCTAGCACCTTCCTTGGAGGAGAGAGAGTGCAACGTTTCATTTTGCTTTTTGGAGTGCGAGATTGAGAAAAAGCACAGTGTCTGTTTGCAAGGGTAGGAAAGAGCAGAGACCGAGTCTTGCTGTTTATCTGCAATGACTGCCAGGGCAAGTGAGGACCAGCAAGACAATTCCTGACTAGCACCTTCCTTGGAGGAGAAAGAGTGCAACGTTTCACTTTAGCATTTTGGCGCTCACGAGGGAGACAAACTTCTTTGGCTGTTTGCAAGGCTAGGAAAGAGCAGAGCCCCAGTCTTGCTGTTTATCTGCAGTGACTGCCAGGGCAAGTGAGGACCAGCAAGACAATTCCTGCCTAGCACCTTCCTTGGAGGAGAGAGAGTGCAACGTTTCATTTTAGCATTTTGGCGCTCACGAGGGAGACGAACTTCTTTTGCTGTTTGCAAGGCTAGGAAAGAGCAGAGCCCCAGTCTTGCTGTTTATCTGCAATGACTGCCAGGGCAAGTGAGGACCAGCAAGACAATTCCTGCCTAGCACCTTCCTTGGAGGAGAGAGAGTGCAACGTTTCATTTTACTTTTTGGAGTGCGAGATTGAGAAAAAGAACAGTGTCTGTTTGCAAGGGTAGGAAAGAGAAGAGACCGAGTCTTGCTGTTTATCTGCAATGACTGCCAGGGCAAGTGAGGACCAGCAAGACATTTCCTGCCTAGCACCTTCCTTGGAGGAGAGAGAGTGCAACGTTTCATTTTAGCATTTTGGCGCTCACAAGGGAGACAAACTGCTTTTGCTGTTTGCAAGGGTAGGAAAGAGCAGAGACCGAGTCTTGCTGTTTATCTGCAATGACTGCCAGGGCAAGTGAGGACCAGCAAGACAATTCCAGTTTAGCACCTTCCTTGGAGGAGAGAGAGTGCAACGTTTCATTTTGCTTTTTGGAGTGCGAGATTGAGAAAAAGCTCAGTGTCTGTTTGCAAGGCTAGGAAAGAGCAGAGCCCCAGTCTTGCTGTTTATCTGCAATGACTGCCAAGGCAAGTGAGGACCAGGAAGACAATATCTGCCTAGCACCTTCCTTGGAGGAGAGAGAGTGCAACGTTTCATTTTAGCATTTTGGCGCTCACGAGGGAGACGAACTTCTGTTGCTGTTTCCTAGGCTAGGAAAGAGCAGAGCCCCAGTCTTGCTGTTTATCTGCAATGACTGCCAGGGCAAGTGCGGACCAGCAAGACAATTCCTGCCTAGCACCTTCCTTGGAGGAGAGAGAGTGCAACGTTTCATTTTAGCATTTTGGCGCTCACGAGGGAGATAAACTGCTTTTGCTGTTTGCAAGGCTAGGAAAGAGCAGAGCCCCAGTCTTGCTGTTTATCTGCAATGACTGCCAGGGCAAGTGAGGACCAGCAAGACAATTCCTGCCTAGCACCTTCCTTGGAGGAGAGAGAGTGCAACGTTTCATTTTACTTTTTGGAGTGCGAGATTGAGAAAAAGAACAGAGTCCCTGTTTGCAAGGGTAGGAAAGAGAAGAGACCGAGTCTTGCTGTTTATCTGCAATGACTGCCAGGGCAAGTGAGGACCAGCAAGACATTTCCTGCCTAGCACCTTCCTTGGAGGAGAGAGAGTGCAACGTTTCATTTTAGCATTTTGGCGCTCACAAGGGAGACAAACTGCTTTTGCTGTTTGCAAGGGTAGGAAAGAGCAGAGACCGAGTCTTGCTGTTTATCTGCAATGACTGCCAGGGCAAGTGAGGACCAGCAAGACAATTCCAGTTTAGCACCTTCCTTGGAGGAGAGAGAGTGCAACGTTTCATTTTGCTTTTTGGAGTGCGAGATTGAGAAAAAGCTCAGTGTCTGTTTGCAAGGCTAGGAAAGAGCAGAGCCCCAGTCTTGCTGTTTATCTGCAATGACTGCCAGGGCAAGTGAGGACCAGCAAGACAATTCCTGCCTAGCACCTTCCTTGGAGGAGAGAGAGTGCAACGTTTCATTTTAGCATTTTGGCGCTCACGAGGGAGACGAACTTCTGTTGCTGTTTCCTAGGCTAGGAAAGAGCAGAGCCCCAGTCTTGCTGTTTATCTGCAATGACTGCCAGGGCAAGTGCGGACCAGCAAGACAATTCCTGCCTAGCACCTTCCTTGGAGGAGAGAGAGTGCAACGTTTCATTTTAGCATTTTGGCGCTCACGAGGGAGACAAACTGCTTTGGCTGTTTGCAAGGCTAGGAAAGAGCAGAGCCCCAGTCTTGCTGCTTATCTGCAATGACTGCCACGGCAAGTGAGGACCAGCAAGACAATTCCTGCCTAGCACCTTCCTTGGAGGAGAGAGAGTGCAACGTTTCATTTTAGCATTTTGGCGCTCACGAGGGAGACAAACTGCTTTGGCTGTTTGCAAGGCTAGGAGAGAGTAGAGCCCCAGTCTTGCTGTTTATCTGCAATGACTGCCAGGGCAAGTGAGGACCAGCAAGACAATTCCTGCCTAGCACCTTCCTTGGAGGAGAGAGAGTGCAACGTTTCATTTTGCTTTTTGGATTGCGATAGTGAGAAAAAAAACAGAGTGCCTGTTTGCAAGGCTAGGAAAGAGCAGAGCCCGAGTCTTGCTGTTTATCTGCAATGACTGCCAGGGCAAGTGAGGACCAGCAAGACAATTCCTGCCTAGCACCTTCCTTGGAGGAGAGAGAGTGCAACGTTTCATTTCAGCATATTGGCGGTTACAAGCAAGACGAACTTCTTTTGCTGTTTGCAAGGCTAGGAAAGAGCAGAGCCCCAGTCTTGCTGCTTATCTGTAATGACTGCCAGGGCAAGTGAGGACCAGCAGGACAATTCCTGCCTAGCACCTTCCTCGGAGAAGAGAGAGTGCAACGTTTCATTTTAGCATTTTGGCGCTCACGAGGGAGACAAACTTTTTTACTGTTTGCAAGGCTAGGAAAGAGCAGAGCCCCAGTCTTGCTGTTTATCTGCAATGACTGCCAGGGCAAGTGAGGGCCAGCAAGACAATTCCTGCATAGCACCTTCCTTGGAGGAGAGAGAGTGCAACGTTTCATTTTAGCATTTTGGCGCTCACGAGCGAGACAAAATGCTTTGGCTGTTTGCAAGGCTAGGATAGAGCAGAGCCCCAGTCTTGCTGTTTATCTGCAATGACTGCCAGGGCAAGTGAGGACCAGCAAGACAATTCCTGCCTAGCACCTTCCTTGGAGGAGAGAGAGTGCAACGTTTCATTTTGCTTTTTGGAGTGCGAGATTGAGAAAAAGCACAGTGTCTGTTTGCAAGGGTAGGAAAGAGCAGAGACCGAGTCTTGCTGTTTATCTGCAATGACTGCCAGGGCAAGTGAGGACCAGCAAGACAATTCCTGCCTAGCACCTTCCTTGGAGGAGAGAGAGTGCAACGTTTCATTTCAGCATATTGGCGGTTACAAGCAAGACGAACTTCTTTTGCTGTTTGCAAGGCTAGGAAAGAGCAGAGCCCCAGTCTTGCTGTTTATCTGCAATGACTGCCAGGGCAAGTGAGGACCAGCAAGACAATTCCTGCCTAGCACCTTCCTTGGAGGAGAGAGAGTGCAACGTTTCTTTTTAGCATTTTGGCGCTCACGAGGGAGACAAACTGCTTTGGCTGTTTGCAAGGCTAGGAAAGAGCAGAGCCCCAGTCTTGCTGCTTATCTGCAATGACTGCCAGGGCAAGTGAGGACCAGCAAGACAATTCCTGCCTAGCACCTTCCTTGGAGGAGAGAGAGTGCAACGTTTCATTTTAGCATTTTGGCGCTCACGAGGGAGACAAACTGCTTTGGCTGTTTGCAAGGCTAGGAAAGAGCAGAGCCCCAGTCTTGCTGTTTATCTGCAATGACTGCCAGGGCAAGTGAGGACCAGCAAGACAATTCCTGCCTAGCACCTTCCTTGGAGGAGAGAGAGTGCAACGTTTCATTTTGCTTTTTGGAGTGCGAGATTGAGAAAAAGCACAGTGTCTGTTTGCAAGGGTAGGAAAGAGCAGAGACCGAGTCTTGCTGTTTATCTGCAATGACTGCCAGGGCAAGTGAGGACCAGCAAGACAATTCCTGCCTAGCACCTTCCTTGGAGGAGAAAGAGTGCAACGTTTCACTTTAGCATTTTGGCGCTCACGAGGGAGACAAACTTCTTTGGCTGTTTGCAAGGCTAGGAAAGAGCAGAGCCCCAGTCTTGCTGTTTATCTGCAGTGACTGCCAGGGCAAGTGAGGACCAGCAAGACAATTCCTGCCTAGCACCTTCCTTGGAGGAGAGAGTGTGCAACGTTTCATTTTAGCATTTTGGCGCTCACGAGGGAGACGAACTTCTTTTGCTGTTTGCAAGGCTAGGAAAGAGCAGAGCCCCAGTCTTGCTGTTTATCTGCAATGACTGCCAGGGCAAGTGTGGACCAGCAAGACAATTCCTGCCTAGCACCTTCCTTGGAGGAGAGAGAGTGCAACGTTTCATTTTGCTTTTTGGAGTGCGAGATTTAGAAAAAGAACAGTGTCTGTTTGCAAGGGTAGGGAAGAGCAGAGCCCCAGTCTTGCTGTTTATCTGCAATGACTGCCAGGGCAAGTGAGGACCAGCAAGACAATTCCTGCCTAGCACCTTCCTTGGAGGAGAGAGAGTGCAACGTTTCATTTCAGCATATTGGCGGTTACAAGCAAGACGAACTTCTTTTGCTGTTTGCAAGGCTAGGAAAGAGCAGAGCCCCAGTCTTGCTGCTTATCTGTAATGACTGCCAGGGCAAGTGAGGACCAGCAAGACAATTCCTGCCTAGCACCTTCCTTGGAGGAGAAAGAGTGCAATGTTTCATTTTAGCATTTTGGCGCTCACGAGGGAGACAAACTTCTTTTACTGTTTGCAAGGCTAGGAAAGAGCAGAGCCCCAGTCTTGCTGTTTATCTGCAATGACTGCCAGGGCAAGTGAGGACCAGCAAGACAATTCCTGCCTAGCACCTTCCTTGGAGGAGAGAGAGTGCAACGTTTCATTTTGCTTTTTGGAGTGCGAGATTTAGAAAAAGCACAGTGTCTGTTTGCAAGGGTAGGAAAGAGCAGAGCCCCAGTCTTGCTGTTTATCTGCAATGACTGCCAGGGCAAGTGAGGACCAGCAAGACAATTCCTGACTAGCACCTTCCTTGGAGGAGAGAGAGTGCAACGTTCCATTTTAGCATTTTGGCGCTCACGAGGGAGACAAACTGCTTTTGCTGTTTGCAAGGCTATGAAATAGCAGAGCCCCAGTCTTGCTGCTTATCTGCAATGACTGCCAGGGCAAGTGAGGACCAGCAAGACAATTCCTGCCTAGCACCTTCCTTGGAGGAGAGAGAGTGCAACGTTTCATTTTAGCATTTTGGTGCTCACAAGGGAGACAAACTGCTTTTGCTGTTTGCAAGGCTAGGAAAGAGCAGAGCCCCAGTCTTGCTGCTTATCTGCAATGACAGCCAGGGCAAGTGAGGACCAGCAAGACAATTCCTGCCTAGCACCTTCCTTGGAGGAGAGAGAGTGCAACGTTTCATTTTAGCATTTTGGCGCTCACGAGGGAGACGAACTTCTTTTACTGTTTGCAAGGCTAGGAAAGAGCAGAGCCCCAGTCTTGCTGTTTATCTGCAATGACTGCCAGGGCAAGTGAGGACCAGCAAGACAATTCCTGCATAGCACCTTCCTTGGAGTAGAGAGAGTGCAACGTTTCATTTTGCTTTTTGGAGTGCGAGATTTAGAAAAACACAGTGTCTGTTTGCAAGGGTAGGAAAGAGCAGAGCCCCAGTCTTGCTGTTTATCTGCAATGACTGCCAGGGCAAGTGAGGACCAGCAAGACAATTCCTGACTAGCACCTTCCTTGGAGGAGAGAGAGTGCAACGTTTCATTTTAGCATTTTGGCGCTCACGAGGGAGACAAACTGCTTTTGCTGTTTGCAAGGCTATGAAATAGCAGAGCCCCAGTCTTGCTGCTTATCTGCAATGACTGCCAGGGCAAGTAAGGACCAGCAAGACAATTCCTGCCTAGCACCTTCCTTGGAGGAGAGAGAGTGCAACGTTTCACTTTAGCATTTTGGTGCTCACAAGGGAGACAAACTGCTTTTGCTGTTTGCAAGGCTAGGAAATAGCAGAGCCCCAGTCTTGCTGTTTATCTGCAATGACTGCCAGGGCAAGTGAGGACCAGCAAGACAATTCCTGCCTAGCACCTTGCTTGGAGGAGAGAGAGTGCAACGTTTCATTTTAGCATTTTGGCGCTCACGAGGGAGACAAACTGCTTTGGCTGTTTGCAAGGCTAGGAAAGAGCAGAGCCCGAGTCTTGCTGTTTATCTGCAATGACTGCCAGGGCAAGTGAGGACCAGCAAGACAATTCCTGCCTAGCACCTTCCTTGGAGGAGAGAGAGTGCAACGTTTCATTTTGCTTTTTGGAGTGCGAGATTGAGAAAAAGCACAGTGTCTGTTTGCAAGGGTAGGAAAGAGCAGAGACCGAGTCTTGCTGTTTATCTGCAATGACTGCCAGGGCAAGTGAGGACCAGCAAGACAATTCCTGCCTAGCACCTTCCTTGGAGGAGAAAGAGTGCAACGTTTCATTTTAGCATTTTGGCGCTCACGAGGGAGACAAACTTCTTTGGCTGTTTGCAAGGCTAGGAAACAGCAGAGCCCCAGTCTTGCTGTTTATCTGCAGTGACTGCCAGGGCAAGTGAGGACCAGCAAGACAATTCCTGACTAGCACCTTCCTTGGAGGAGAGAGAGTGCAACGTTTCATTTTAGCATTTTGGCGCTCACGAGGGAGACAAACTGCTTTGGCTGTTTGCAAGGCTAGGAAAGAGCAGAGCCCCAGTCTTGCTGCTTATCTGCAATGACTGCCAGGGCAAGTGAGGACCAGCAAGACAATTCCTGCCTAGCACCTTCCTTGGAGGAGAGAGAGTGCAACGTTTCATTTTAGCATTTTGGCGCTCACAATGGAGACAAACTGCTTTTGCTGTTTGCAAGGCTAGGAGAGAGTAGAGCCCCAGTCTTGCTGTTTATCTGCAATGACTGCCAGGGCAAGTGAGGACCAGCAAGACAATTCCTGCCTAGCACCTTCCTTGGAGGAGAGAGAGTGCAACGTTTCATTTTGCTTTTTGGATTGCGAGAGTGAGAAAAAAAACAGAGTGCCTGTTTGCAAGGCTAGGAAAGAGCAGAGCCCGAGTCTTGCTGTTTATCTGCAATGACTGCCAGGGCAAGTGAGGACCAGCAAGACAATTCCTGCCTAGCACCTTCCTTGGAGGAGAGAGAGTGCAACGTTTCATTTCAGCATATTGGCGGTTACAAGCAAGACGAACTTCTTTTGCTGTTTGCAAGGCTAGGAAAGAGCAGAGCCCCAGTCTTGCTGCTTATCTGTAATGACTGCCAGGGCAAGTGAGGACCAGCAGGACAATTCCTGCCTAGCACCTTCCTCGGAGAAGAGAGAGTGCAACGTTTCATTTTAGCATTTCGGCGCTCACGAGGGAGACAAACTTCTTTTACTGTTTGCAAGGCTAGGAAAGAGCAGAGCCCCAGTCTTGCTGTTTATCTGCAATGACTGCCAGGGCAAGTGAGGACCAGCAAGACAATTCCTGCATAGCACCTTCCTTGGAGGAGAGAGAGTGCAACGTTTCATTTTGCTTTTTGGAGTGCGAGATTTAGAAAAAGCACAGTGTCTGTTTGCAAGGGTAGGAAAGAGCAGAGCCCCAGTCTTGCTCTTTATGTGCAATGACTGCCAGGGCAAGTGAGGACCAGCAAGACAATTCCTGACTAGCACCTTCCTTGGAGGAGAGAGAGTGCAACGTTTCATTTTAGCATTTTGGCGCTCACGAGGGAGACAAACTGCTTTTGCTGTTTTCAAGGCTATGAAATAGCAGAGCCCCAGTCTTGCTGCTTATCTGCAATGACTGCCAGGGCAAGTGAGGACCAGCAAGACAATTCCTGCCTAGCACCTTCCTTGGAGGAGAGAGAGTGCAACGTTTCATTTTAGCATTTAGGTGCTCACAAGGGAGACAAACTGCTTTTGCTGTTTGCAAGGCTAGGAAAGAGCAGAGCCCCAGTCTTGCTGTTTATCTGCAATGACTGCCAGGGCAAGTGAGGACCAGCAAGACAATTCCTGCCTAGCACCTTCCTTGGAGGAGAGAGAGTGCAACGTTTCATTTCAGCACATTGGCGGTTACAAGCAAGACGAACTTCTTTTGCTGTTTGCAAGGCTAGGAAAGAGCAGAGCCCCAGTCTTGCTGCTTATCTGTAATGACTGCCAGGGCAAGTGAGGACCAGCAAGACAATTCCTGCCTAGCACCTTCCTCGGAGAAGAGGGAGTGCAACGTTTCATTTTAGCATTTTGGCGCTCACGAGGGAGACAAACTTCTTTTACTGTTTGCAAGGCTAGGAAAGAGCAGAGCCCCAGTCTTGCTGTTTATCTGCAATGACTGCCAGGGCAAGTGAGGACCAGCAAGACAATTCCTGCATAGCACCTTCCTTGGAGGAGAGAGAGTGCAACGTTTCATTTTGCTTTTTGGAGTGCGAGATTTAGAAAAAGCACAGTGTCTGTTTGCAAGGGTAGGAAAGAGCAGAGCCCCAGTCTTGCTGTTTATCTGCAATGACTGCCAGGGCAAGTGAGGACCAGCAAGACAATTCCTGACTAGCACCTTCCTTGGAGGAGAGAGAGTGCAACGTTTCATTTTAGCATTTTGGCGCTCACGAGGGAGACAAACTGCTTTTGCTGTTTGCAAGGCTATGAAATAGCAGAGCCCCAGTCTTGCTGCTTATCTGCAATGACTGCCAGGGCAAGTGAGGACCAGCAAGACAATTCCTGCCTAGCACCTTCCTTGGAGGAGAGAGAGTGCAACGTTTCATTTTAGCATTTTGGTGCTCACAAGGGAGACAAACTGCTTTTGCTGTTTGCAAGGCTAGGAAAGAGCAGAGCCCCAGTCTTGCTGTTTATCTGCAATGACTGCCAGGGCAAGTGAGGACCAGCAAGACAATTCCTGCCTAGCACCTTCCTTGGAGGAGAGAGAGTGCAACGTTTCATTTTAGCATTTTGGCGCTCACGAGGGAGACGAACTTCTTTTACTGTTTGCAAGGGTAGGAAAGAGCAGAGCCCCAGTCTTGCTGTTTATCTGCAATGACTGCCAGGGCAAGTGAGGACCAGCAAGACAATTCCTGACTAGCGCCTTCCTTGGAGGAGAGAGAGTGCAACGTTTCATTTTAGCATTTTGGCGCTCACGAGGGAGACAAACTGCTTTTGCTGTTTGCAAGGCTATGAAATAGCAGAGCCCCAGTCTTGCTGCTTATCTGCAATGACTGCCAGGGCAAGTGAGGACCAGCAAGACAATTCCTGCCTAGCACCTTCCTTGGAGGAGAGAGAGTGCAACGTTTCATTTTAACATTTTGGTGCTCACAAGGGAGACAAACTGCTTTTGCTGTTTGCAAGGCTAGGAAAGAGCAGAGCCCCAGTCTTGCTGTTTATCTGCAATGACAGCCAGGGCAAGTGAGGACCAGCAAGACAATTCCTGCCTAGCACCTTCCTTGGAGGAGAGAGAGTGCAACGTTTCATTTTAGCATTTTGGCGCTCACGAGGGAGACGAACTTCTTTTACTGTTTGCAAGGCTAGGAAAGAGCAGAGCCCCAGTCTTGCTGTTTATCTGCAATGACTGCCAGGGCAAGTGAGGACCAGCAAGACAATTCCTGACTAGCACCTTCCTTGGAGGAGAGAGAGTGCAACGTTTCATTTTAGCATTTTGGCGCTCACGAGGGAGACAAACTGCTTTTGCTGTTTGCAAGGCTATGAAATAGCAGAGCCCCAGTCTTGCTGCTTATCTGCAATGACTGCCAGGGCAAGTAAGGACCAGCAAGACAATTCCTGCCTAGCACCTTCCTTGGAGGAGAGAGAGTGCAACGTTTCACTTTAGCATTTTGGTGCTCACAAGGGAGACAAACTGCTTTTGCTGTTTGCAAGGCTAGGAAATAGCAGAGCCCCAGTCTTGCTGTTTATCTGCAATGACTGCCAGGGCAAGTGAGGACCAGCAAGACAATTCCTGCCTAGCACCTTCCTTGGAGGAGAGAGAGTGCAACGTTTCATATTGCTTTTAGGAGTGCGAGATTGAGAAAAAGCACAGTGTCTGTTTGCAAGGGTAGGAAAGAGCAGAGACCGAGTCTTGCTGTTTATCTGCAATGACTGCCAGGGCAAGTGAGGACCAGCAAGACAATTCCTGACTAGCACCTTCCTTGGAGGAGAGAGAGTGCAACGTTCCATTTTAGCATTTTGGCGCTCACGAGGGAGACAAACTGCTTTTGCTGTTTGCAAGGCTATGAAATAGCAGAGCCCCAGTCTTGCTGCTTATCTGCAATGACTGCCAGGGCAAGTGAGGACCAGCAAGACAATTCCTGCCTAGCACCTTCCTTGGAGGAGAGAGAGTGCAACGTTTCATTTTAGCATTTTGGTGCTCACAAGGGAGACAAACTGCTTTTGCTGTTTGCAAGGCTAGGAAAGAGCAGAGCCCCAGTCTTGCTGCTTATCTGCAATGACAGCCAGGGCAAGTGAGGACCAGCAAGACAATTCCTGCCTAGCACCTTCCTTGGAGGAGAGAGAGTGCAACGTTTCATTTTAGCATTTTGGCGCTCACGAGGGAGACGAACTTCTTTTACTGTTTGCAAGGCTAGGAAAGAGCAGAGCCCCAGTCTTGCTGTTTATCTGCAATGACTGCCAGGGCAAGTAAGGACCAGCAAGACAATTCCTGCATAGCACCTTCCTTGGAGTAGAGAGAGTGCAACGTTTCATTTTGCTTTTTGGAGTGCGAGATTTAGAAAAACACAGTGTCTGTTTGCAAGGGTAGGAAAGAGCAGAGCCCCAGTCTTGCTGTTTATCTGCAATGACAGCCAGGGCAAGTGAGGACCAGCAAGACAATTCCTGCCTAGCACCTTCCTTGGAGGAGAGAGAGTGCAACGTTTCATTTTAGCATTTTGGCGCTCACGAGGGAGACAAACTGCTTTTGCTGTTTGCAAGGCTATGAAATAGCAGAGCCCCAGTCTTGCTGTTTATCTGCAATGACTGCCAGGGCAAGTGAGGACCAGCAAGACAATTCCTGCCTAGCACCTTCCTTGGAGGAGAGAGAGTGCAACGTTTCATTTTGCTTTTTGGATTGCGAGAGTGAGAAAAAAAACAGAGTGCCTGTTTGCAAGGCTAGGAAAGAGCAGAGCCCGAGTCTTGCTGTTTATCTGCAATGACTGCCAGGGCAAGTGAGGACCAGCAAGACAATTCCTGCCTAGCACCTTCCTTGGAGGAGAGAGAGTGCAACGTTTCATTTCAGCATATTGGCGGTTACAAGCAAGACGAACTTCTTTTGCTGTTTGCAAGGCTAGGAAAGAGCAGAGCCCCAGTCTTGCTGCTTATCTGTAATGACTGCCAGGGCAAGTGAGGACCAGCAGGACAATTCCTGCCTAGCACCTTCCTCGGAGAAGAGAGAGTGCAACGTTTCATTTTAGCATTTCGGCGCTCACGAGGGAGACAAACTTCTTTTACTGTTTGCAAGGCTAGGAAAGAGCAGAGCCCCAGTCTTGCTGTTTATCTGCAATGACTGCCAGGGCAAGTGAGGACCAGCAAGACAATTCCTGCATAGCACCTTCCTTGGAGGAGAGAGAGTGCAACGTTTCATTTTGCTTTTTGGAGTGCGAGATTTAGAAAAAGCACAGTGTCTGTTTGCAAGGGTAGGAAAGAGCAGAGCCCCAGTCTTGCTCTTTATGTGCAATGACTGCCAGGGCAAGTGAGGACCAGCAAGACAATTCCTGACTAGCACCTTCCTTGGAGGAGAGAGAGTGCAACGTTTCATTTTAGCATTTTGGCGTTCACGAGGGAGACAAACTGCTTTTGCTGTTTTCAAGGCTATGAAATAGCAGAGCCCCAGTCTTGCTGCTTATCTGCAATGACTGCCAGGGCAAGTGAGGACCAGCAAGACAATTCCTGCCTAGCACCTTCCTTGGAGGAGAGAGAGTGCAACGTTTCATTTTAGCATTTTGGTGCTCACAAGGGAGACAAACTGCTTTTGCTGTTTGCAAGGCTAGGAAAGAGCAGAGCCCCAGTCTTGCTGTTTATCTGCAATGACTGCCAGGGCAAGTGAGGACCAGCAAGACAATTCCTGCCTAGCACCTTCCTTGGAGGAGAGAGAGTGCAACGTTTCATTTCAGCACATTGGCGGTTACAAGCAAGACGAACTTCTTTTGCTGTTTGCAAGGCTAGGAAAGAGCAGAGCCCCAGTCTTGCTGTTTATCTGCAATGACTGCCAGGGCAAGTGAGGACCAGCAAGACAATTCCTGCATAGCACCTTCCTTGGAGTAGAGAGAGTGCAACGTTTCATTTTGCTTTTTGGAGTGCGAGATTTAGAAAAACACAGTGTCTGTTTGCAAGGGTAGGAAAGAGCAGAGCCCCAGTCTTGCTGTTTATCTGCAATGACTGCCAGGGCAAGTGAGGACCAGCAAGACAATTCCTGACTAGCACCTTCCTTGGAGGAGAGAGAGTGCAACGTTTCATTTTAGCATTTTGGCGCTCACGAGGGAGACAAACTGCTTTTGCTGTTTGCAAGGCTATGAAATAGCAGAGCCCCAGTCTTGCTGCTTATCTGCAATGACTGCCAGGGCAAGTAAGGACCAGCAAGACAATTCCTGCCTAGCACCTTCCTTGGAGGAGAGAGAGTGCAACGTTTCACTTTAGCATTTTGGTGCTCACAAGGGAGACAAACTGCTTTTGCTGTTTGCAAGGCTAGGAAATAGCAGAGCCCCAGTCTTGCTGTTTATCTGCAATGACTGCCAGGGCAAGTGAGGACCAGCAAGACAATTCCTGCCTAGCACCTTCCTTGGAGGAGAGAGAGTGCAACGTTTCATATTGCTTTTTGGAGTGCGAGATTGAGAAAAAGCACAGTGTCTGTTTGCAAGGGTAGGAAAGAGCAGAGACCGAGTCTTGCTGTTTATCTGCAATGACTGCCAGGGCAAGTGAGGACCAGCAAGACAATTCCTGACTAGCACCTTCCTTGGAGGAGAGAGAGTGCAACGTTCCATTTTAGCATTTTGGCGCTCACGAGGGAGACAAACTGCTTTTGCTGTTTGCAAGGCTATGAAATAGCAGAGCCCCAGTCTTGCTGCTTATCTGCAATGACTGCCAGGGCAAGTGAGGACCAGCAAGACAATTCCTGCCTAGCACCTTCCTTGGAGGAGAGAGAGTGCAACGTTTCATTTTAGCATTTTGGTGCTCACAAGGGAGACAAACTGCTTTTGCTGTTTGCAAGGCTAGGAAAGAGCAGAGCCCCAGTCTTGCTGCTTATCTGCAATGACAGCCAGGGCAAGTGAGGACCAGCAAGACAATTCCTGCCTAGCACCTTCCTTGGAGGAGAGAGAGTGCAACGTTTCATTTTAGCATTTTGGCGCTCACGAGGGAGACGAACTTCTTTTACTGTTTGCAAGGCTAGGAAAGAGCAGAGCCCCAGTCTTGCTGTTTATCTGCAATGACTGCCAGGGCAAGTGAGGACCAGCAAGACAATTCCTGCATAGCACCTTCCTTGGAGTAGAGAGAGTGCAACGTTTCATTTTGCTTTTTGGAGTGCGAGATTTAGAAAAACACAGTGTCTGTTTGCAAGGGTAGGAAAGAGCAGAGCCCCAGTCTTGCTGTTTATCTGCAATGACAGCCAGGGCAAGTGAGGACCAGCAAGACAATTCCTGCCTAGCACCTTCCTTGGAGGAGAGAGAGTGCAACGTTTCATTTTAGCATTTTGGCGCTCACGAGGGAGACAAACTGCTTTTGCTGTTTGCAAGGCTATGAAATAGCAGAGCCCCAGTCTTGCTGTTTATCTGCAATGACTGCCAGGGCAAGTGAGGACCAGCAAGACAATTCCTGCCTAGCACCTTCCTTGGAGGAGAGAGAGTGCAACGTTTCATTTTGCTTTTTGGATTGCGAGAGTGAGAAAAAAAACAGAGTGCCTGTTTGCAAGGCTAGGAAAGAGCAGAGCCCGAGTCTTGCTGTTTATCTGCAATGACTGCCAGGGCAAGTGAGGACCAGCAAGACAATTCCTGCCTAGCACCTTCCTTGGAGGAGAGAGAGTGCAACGTTTCATTTCAGCATATTGGCGGTTACAAGCAAGACGAACTTCTTTTGCTGTTTGCAAGGCTAGGAAAGAGCAGAGCCCCAGTCTTGCTGCTTATCTGTAATGACTGCCAGGGCAAGTGAGGACCAGCAGGACAATTCCTGCCTAGCACCTTCCTCGGAGAAGAGAGAGTGCAACGTTTCATTTTAGCATTTCGGCGCTCACGAGGGAGACAAACTTCTTTTACTGTTTGCAAGGCTAGGAAAGAGCAGAGCCCCAGTCTTGCTGTTTATCTGCAATGACTGCCAGGGCAAGTGAGGACCAGCAAGACAATTCCTGCATAGCACCTTCCTTGGAGGAGAGAGAGTGCAACGTTTCATTTTGCTTTTTGGAGTGCGAGATTTAGAAAAAGCACAGTGTCTGTTTGCAAGGGTAGGAAAGAGCAGAGCCCCAGTCTTGCTCTTTATGTGCAATGACTGCCAGGGCAAGTGAGGACCAGCAAGACAATTCCTGACTAGCACCTTCCTTGGAGGAGAGAGAGTGCAACGTTTCATTTTAGCATTTTGGCGCTCACGAGGGAGACAAACTGCTTTTGCTGTTTTCAAGGCTATGAAATAGCAGAGCCCCAGTCTTGCTGCTTATCTGCAATGACTGCCAGGGCAAGTGAGGACCAGCAAGACAATTCCTGCCTAGCACCTTCCTTGGAGGAGAGAGAGTGCAACGTTTCATTTTAGCATTTTGGTGCTCACAAGGGAGACAAACTGCTTTTGCTGTTTGCAAGGCTAGGAAAGAGCAGAGCCCCAGTCTTGCTGTTTATCTGCAATGACTGCCAGGGCAAGTGAGGACCAGCAAGACAATTCCTGCCTAGCACCTTCCTTGGAGGAGAGAGAGTGCAACGTTTCATTTCAGCACATTGGCGGTTACAAGCAAGACGAACTTCTTTTGCTGTTTGCAAGGCTAGGAAAGAGCAGAGCCCCAGTCTTGCTGCTTATCTGTAATGACTGCCAGGGCAAGTGAGGACCAGCAAGACAATTCCTGCCTAGCACCTTCCTCGGAGAAGAGGGAGTGCAACGTTTCATTTTAGCATTTTGGCGCTCACGAGGGAGACAAACTTCTTTTACTGTTTGCAAGGCTAGGAAAGAGCAGAGCCCCAGTCTTGCTGTTTATCTGCAATGACTGCCAGGGCAAGTGAGGACCAGCAAGACAATTCCTGCATAGCACCTTCCTTGGAGGAGAGAGAGTGCAACGTTTCATTTTGCTTTTTGGAGTGCGAGATTTAGAAAAAGCACAGTGTCTGTTTGCAAGGGTAGGAAAGAGCAGAGCCCCAGTCTTGCTGTTTATCTGCAATGACTGCCAGGGCAAGTGAGGACCAGCAAGACAATTCCTGACTAGCACCTTCCTTGGAGGAGAGAGAGTGCAACGTTTCATTTTAGCATTTTGGCGCTCACGAGGGAGACAAACTGCTTTTGCTGTTTGCAAGGCTATGAAATAGCAGAGCCCCAGTCTTGCTGCTTATCTGCAATGACTGCCAGGGCAAGTGAGGACCAGCAAGACAATTCCTGCCTAGCACCTTCCTTGGAGGAGAGAGAGTGCAACGTTTCATTTTAGCATTTTGGTGCTCACAAGGGAGACAAACTGCTTTTGCTGTTTGCAAGGCTAGGAAAGAGCAGAGCCCCAGTCTTGCTGTTTATCTGCAATGACTGCCAGGGCAAGTGAGGACCAGCAAGACAATTCCTGCCTAGCACCTTCCTTGGAGGAGAGAGAGTGCAACGTTTCATTTTAGCATTTTGGCGCTCACGAGGGAGACGAACTTCTTTTACTGTTTGCAAGGGTAGGAAAGAGCAGAGCCCCAGTCTTGCTGTTTATCTGCAATGACTGCCAGGGCAAGTGAGGACCAGCAAGACAATTCCTGACTAGCGCCTTCCTTGGAGGAGAGAGAGTGCAACGTTTCATTTTAGCATTTTGGCGCTCACGAGGGAGACAAACTGCTTTTGCTGTTTGCAAGGCTATGAAATAGCAGAGCCCCAGTCTTGCTGCTTATCTGCAATGACTGCCAGGGCAAGTGAGGACCAGCAAGACAATTCCTGCCTAGCACCTTCCTTGGAGGAGAGAGAGTGCAACGTTTCATTTTAACATTTTGGTGCTCACAAGGGAGACAAACTGCTTTTGCTGTTTGCAAGGCTAGGAAAGAGCAGAGCCCCAGTCTTGCTGTTTATCTGCAATGACAGCCAGGGCAAGTGAGGACCAGCAAGACAATTCCTGCCTAGCACCTTCCTTGGAGGAGAGAGAGTGCAACGTTTCATTTTAGCATTTTGGCGCTCACGAGGGAGACGAACTTCTTTTACTGTTTGCAAGGCTAGGAAAGAGCAGAGCCCCAGTCTTGCTGTTTATCTGCAATGACTGCCAGGGCAAGTGAGGACCAGCAAGACAATTCCTGCATAGCACCTTCCTTGGAGTAGAGAGAGTGCAACGTTTCATTTTGCTTTTTGGAGTGCGAGATTTAGAAAAACACAGTGTCTGTTTGCAAGGGTAGGAAAGAGCAGAGCCCCAGTCTTGCTGTTTATCTGCAATGACTGCCAGGGCAAGTGAGGACCAGCAAGACAATTCCTGACTAGCACCTTCCTTGGAGGAGAGAGAGTGCAACGTTTCATTTTAGCATTTTGGCGCTCACGAGGGAGACAAACTGCTTTTGCTGTTTGCAAGGCTATGAAATAGCAGAGCCCCAGTCTTGCTGCTTATCTGCAATGACTGCCAGGGCAAGTAAGGACCAGCAAGACAATTCCTGCCTAGCACCTTCCTTGGAGGAGAGAGAGTGCAACGTTTCACTTTAGCATTTTGGTGCTCACAAGGGAGACAAACTGCTTTTGCTGTTTGCAAGGCTAGGAAATAGCAGAGCCCCAGTCTTGCTGTTTATCTGCAATGACTGCCAGGGCAAGTGAGGACCAGCAAGACAATTCCTGCCTAGCACCTTCCTTGGAGGAGAGAGAGTGCAACGTTTCATATTGCTTTTTGGAGTGCGAGATTGAGAAAAAGCACAGTGTCTGTTTGCAAGGGTAGGAAAGAGCAGAGACCGAGTCTTGCTGTTTATCTGCAATGACTGCCAGGGCAAGTGAGGACCAGCAAGACAATTCCTGACTAGCACCTTCCTTGGAGGAGAGAGAGTGCAACGTTCCATTTTAGCATTTTGGCGCTCACGAGGGAGACAAACTGCTTTTGCTGTTTGCAAGGCTATGAAATAGCAGAGCCCCAGTCTTGCTGCTTATCTGCAATGACTGCCAGGGCAAGTGAGGACCAGCAAGACAATTCCTGCCTAGCACCTTCCTTGGAGGAGAGAGAGTGCAACGTTTCATTTTAGCATTTTGGTGCTCACAAGGGAGACAAACTGCTTTTGCTGTTTGCAAGGCTAGGAAAGAGCAGAGCCCCAGTCTTGCTGCTTATCTGCAATGACAGCCAGGGCAAGTGAGGACCAGCAAGACAATTCCTGCCTAGCACCTTCCTTGGAGGAGAGAGAGTGCAACGTTTCATTTTAGCATTTTGGCGCTCACGAGGGAGACGAACTTCTTTTACTGTTTGCAAGGCTAGGAAAGAGCAGAGCCCCAGTCTTGCTGTTTATCTGCAATGACTGCCAGGGCAAGTGAGGACCAGCAAGACAATTCCTGCATAGCACCTTCCTTGGAGTAGAGAGAGTGCAACGTTTCATTTTGCTTTTTGGAGTGCGAGATTTAGAAAAACACAGTGTCTGTTTGCAAGGGTAGGAAAGAGCAGAGCCCCAGTCTTGCTGTTTATCTGCAATGACTGCCAGGGCAAGTGAGGACCAGCAAGACAATTCCTGCCTAGCACCTTCCTTGGAGGAGAGAGAGTGCAACGTTTCATTTTAGCATTTTGGCGCTCACGAGGGAGACAAACTGCTTTTGCTGTTTGCAAGGCTATGAAATAGCAGAGCCCCAGTCTTGCTGCTTATCTGCAATGACTGCCAGGGCAAGTAAGGACCAGCAAGACAATTCCTGCCTAGCACCTTCCTTGGAGGAGAGAGAGTGCAACGTTTCACTTTAGCATTTTGGTGCTCACAAGGGAGACAAACTGCTTTTGCTGTTTGCAAGGCTAGGAAATAGCAGAGCCCCAGTCTTGCTGTTTATCTGCAATGACTGCCAGGGCAAGTGAGGACCAGCAAGACAATTCCTGCCTAGCACCTTCCTTGGAGGAGAGAGAGTGCAACGTTTCATTTTGCTTTTTGGAGTGCGAGATTGAGAAAAAGCACAGTGTCTGTTTGCAAGGGTAGGAAAGAGCAGAGACCGAGTCTTGCTGTTTATCTGCAATGACTGCCAGGGCAAGTGAGGACCAGCAAGACAATTCCTGCCTAGCACCTTCCTTGGAGGAGAAAGAGTGCAACGTTTCATTTTAGCATTTTGGCGCTCACGAGGGAGACAAACTTCTTTGGCTGTTTGCAAGGCTAGGAAACAGCAGAGCCCCAGTCTTGCTGTTTATCTGCAGTGACTGCCAGGGCAAGTGAGGACCAGCAAGACAATTCCTGACTAGCACCTTCCTTGGAGGAGAGAGAGTGCAACGTTTCATTTTAGCATTTTGGCGCTCACGAGGGAGACAAACTGCTTTGGCTGTTTGCAAGGCTAGGAAAGAGCAGAGCCCCAGTCTTGCTGCTTATCTGCAATGACTGCCAGGGCAAGTGAGGACCAGCAAGACAATTCCTGCCTAGCACCTTCCTTGGAGGAGAGAGAGTGCAACGTTTCATTTTAGCATTTTGGCGCTCACAATGGAGACAAACTGCTTTTGCTGTTTGCAAGGCTAGGAGAGAGTAGAGCCCCAGTCTTGCTGTTTATCTGCAATGACTGCCAGGGCAAGTGAGGACCAGCAAGACAATTCCTGCCTAGCACCTTCCTTGGAGGAGAGAGAGTGCAACGTTTCATTTTGCTTTTTGGATTGCGAGAGTGAGAAAAAAAACAGAGTGCCTGTTTGCAAGGCTAGGAAAGAGCAGAGCCCGAGTCTTGCTGTTTATCTGCAATGACTGCCAGGGCAAGTGAGGACCAGCAAGACAATTCCTGCCTAGCACCTTCCTTGGAGGAGAGAGAGTGCAACGTTTCATTTCAGCATATTGGCGGTTACAAGCAAGACGAACTTCTTTTGCTGTTTGCAAGGCTAGGAAAGAGCAGAGCCCCAGTCTTGCTGCTTATCTGTAATGACTGCCAGGGCAAGTGAGGACCAGCAGGACAATTCCTGCCTAGCACCTTCCTTGGAGGAGAGAGAGTGCAACGTTTCATTTTAGCATTTTGGCGCTCACGAGGGAGACAAACTTCTTTTACTGTTTGGAAGGCTAGGAAAGAGCAGAGCCCCAGTCTTGCTGTTTATCTGCAATGACTGCCAGGGCAAGTGAGGACCAGCAAGACAATTCCTGCATAGCACCTTCCTTGGAGGAGAGAGAGTGCAACGTTTCATTTTGCTTCTTGGAGTGCGAGATTTAGAAAAAGCACAGTGTCTGTTTGCAAGGGTAGGAAAGAGCAGAGCCCCAGTCTTGCTGTTTATGTGCAATGACTGCCAGGGCAAGTGAGGACCAGCAAGACAATTCCTGACTAGCACCTTCCTTGGAGGAGAGAGAGTGCAACGTTTCATTTTAGCATTTTGGCGCTCACGAGGGAGACAAACTGCTTTTGCTGTTTTCAAGGCTATGAAATAGCAGAGCCCCAGTCTTGCTGCTTATCTGCAATGACTGCCAGGGCAAGTGAGGACCAGCAAGACAATTCCTGCCTAGCACCTTCCTTGGAGGAGAGAGAGTGCAACGTTTCATTTTAGCATTTTGGTGCTCACAAGGGAGACAAACTGCTTTTGCTGTTTGCAAGGCTAGGAAAGAGCAGAGCCCCAGTCTTGCTGTTTATCTGCAATGACTGCCAGGGCAAGTGAGGACCAGCAAGACAATTCCTGCCTAGCACCTTCCTTGGAGGAGAGAGAGTGCAACGTTTCATTTCAGCATATTGGCGGTTACAAGCAAGACGAACTTCTTTTGCTGTTTGCAAGGCTAGGAAAGAGCAGAGCCCCAGTCTTGCTGCTTATCTGTAATGACTGCCAGGGCAAGTGAGGACCAGCAAGACAATTCCTGTCTAGCACCTTCCTCGGAGAAGAGGGAGTGCAACGTTTCATTTTAGCATTTTGGCGCTCACGAGGGAGACAAACTTCTTTTACTGTTTGCAAGGCTAGGAAAGAGCAGAGCCCCAGTCTTGCTGTTTATCTGCAATGACTGCCAGGGCAAGTGAGGACCAGCAAGACAATTCCTGCATAGCACCTTCCTTGGAGGAGAGAGAGTGCAACGTTTCATTTTGCTTTTTGGAGTGCGAGATTTAGAAAAAGCACAGTGTCTGTTTGCAAGGGTAGGAAAGAGCAGACCCCCAGTCTTGCTGTTTATCTGCAATGACTGCCAGGGCAAGTGAGGACCAGCAAGACAATTCCTGACTAGCACCTTCCTTGGAGGAGAGAGAGTGCAACGTTTCATTTTAGCATTTTGGCGCTCACGAGGGAGACAAACTGCTTTTGCTGTTTGCAAGGCTATGAAATAGCAGAGCCCCAGTCTTGCTGCTTATCTGCAATGACTGCCAGGGCAAGTGAGGACCAGCAAGACAATTCCTGCCTAGCACCTTCCTTGGAGGAGAGAGAGTGCAACGTTTCATTTTAGCATTTTGGTGCTCACAAGGGAGACAAACTGCTTTTGCTGTTTGCAAGGCTAGGAAAGAGCAGAGCCCCAGTCTTGCTGTTTATCTGCAATGACTGCCAGGGCAAGTGAGGACCAGCAAGACAATTCCTGCCTAGCACCTTCCTTGGAGGAGAGAGAGTGCAACGTTTCATTTTAGCATTTTGGCGCTCACGAGGGAGACGAACTTCTTTTACTGTTTGCAAGGGTAGGAAAGAGCAGAGCCCCAGTCTTGCTGTTTATCTGCAATGACTGCCAGGGCAAGTGAGGACCAGCAAGACAATTCCTGACTAGCACCTTCCTTGGAGGAGAGAGAGTGCAACGTTTCATTTTAGCATTTTGGCGCTCACGAGGGAGACAAACTGCTTTTGCTGTTTGCAAGGCTATGAAATAGCAGAGCCCCAGTCTTGCTGCTTATCTGCAATGACTGCCAGGGCAAGTGAGGACCAGCAAGACAATTCCTGCCTAGCACCTTCCTTGGAGGAGAGAGAGTGCAACGTTTCATTTTAACATTTTGGTGCTCACAAGGGAGACAAACTGCTTTTGCTGTTTGCAAGGCTAGGAAAGAGCAGAGCCCCAGTCTTGCTGTTTATCTGCAATGACAGCCAGGGCAAGTGAGGACCAGCAAGACAATTCCTGCCTAGCACCTTCCTTGGAGGAGAGAGAGTGCAACGTTTCATTTTAGCATTTTGGCGCTCACGAGGGAGACGAACTTCTTTTACTGTTTGCAAGGCTAGGAAAGAGCAGAGCCCCAGTCTTGCTGTTTCTCTGCAATGACTGCCAGGGCAAGTGAGGACCAGCAAGACAATTCCTGCCTAGCACCTTCCTTGGGGGAGAGAGAGTGCAACGTTTCATTTTGCTTTTTGGAGTGCGAGATTGAGAAAAAGCACAGTGTCTGTTTGCTAGGGTAGGAAAGAGCAGAGACCGAGTCTTGCTGTTTATCTGCAATGACTGCCAGGGAAAGTGAGGACCAGCAGGACAATTCCTGCCTAGCACCTTCCTTGGAGGAGAGAGAGTGCAACGTTTCATTTTAGCATTTTGGCGCTCACGAGGGAGACAAACTGCTTTGGCTGTTTGCAAGGCTAGGAAAGAGCAGAGCCCCAGTATTGCTGCTTATCTGCAATGACTGCCAGGGCAAGTGAGGACCAGCAAGACAATTCCTGCCTAGCACCTTCCTTGGAGGAGAGAGAGTGCAATGTTTCATTTTAGCATTTTGGCGCTCACGAGGGAGACAAACTGCTTTGGCTGTTTGCAAGGCTAGGATAGAGCAGAGCCCCAGTCTTGCTGTTTATCTGCAATGACTGCCAGGGCAAGTGAGGACCAGCAAGACAATTCCTGCCTAGCACCTTCCTTGGAGGAGAGAGAGTGCAACGTTTCATTTTGCTTTTTGGAGTGCGAGATTTAGAAAAAGCACAGTGTCTGTTTGCAAGGCTAGGAAAGAGCAGAGCCCCAGTCTTGCTGTTTATCTGCAATGACTGCCAGGGCAAGTGAGGACCAGCAAGACAATTCCTGCCTAGCACCTTCCTTGGAGGAGAGAGAGTGCAACGTTTCATTTTAGCATTTTGGAGCTCACGAGGGAGACAAACTGCTTTGGCTGTTTGCAAGGCTAGGATAGAGCAGAGCCCCAGTCTTGCTGTTTATCTGCAATGACTGCCAGGGCAAGTGAGGACCAGCAAGACAATTCCTGCCTAGCACCTTCCTTGGGGGAGAGAGAGTGCAACGTTTCATTTTGCTTTTTGGAGTGCGAGATTGAGAAAAAGCACAGTGTCTGTTTGCAAGGGTAGGAAAGAGCAGAGACCGAGTCTTGCTGTTTATCTGCAATGACTGCCAGGGCAAGTGAGGACCAGCAGGACAATTCCTGCCTAGCACCTTCCTTGGAGGAGAGAGAGTGCAACGTTTCATTTTAGCATTTTGGCGCTCACGAGGGAGACAAACTGCTTTGGCTGTTTGCAAGGCTAGGAAAGAGCAGAGCCCCAGTATTGCTGCTTATCTGCAATGACTGCCAGGGCAAGTGAGGACCAGCAAGACAATTCCTGCCTAGCACCTTCCTTGGAGGAGAGAGAGTGCAACGTTTCATTTTAGCATTTTGGCGCTCACGAGGGAGACAAACTGCTTTGGCTGTTTGCAAGGCTAGGATAGAGCAGAGCCCCAGTCTTGCTGTTTATCTGCAATGACTGCCAGGGCAAGTGAGGACCAGCAAAACAATTCCTGCCTAGCACCTTCCTTGGAGGAGAGAGAGTGCAACGTTTCATTTTGCTTTTTGGAGTGCGAGATTTAGAAAAAGCACAGTGTCTGTTTGCAAGGCTAGGAAAGAGCAGAGCCCCAGTCTTGCTGTTTATCTGCAATGACTGCCAGGGCAAGTGAGGACCAGCAAGACAATTCCTGACTAGCACCTTCCTTGGAGGAGAGAGAGTGCAACGTTTCATTTTAGCATTTTGGCGCTCACGAGGGAGACAAACTGCTTTTGCTGTTTGCTAGGCTAGGAAAGAGCAGAGCCCCAGTCTTGCTGCTTATCTGCAATGACTGCCAGGGCAAGTGAGGACCAGCAAGACAATTCCTGCCTAGCACCTTCCTTGGAGGAGAGTGCAACGTTTCATTTTAGCATTTTGGCGCTCACAATGTAGACAAACTGCTTTTACTGTTTGCAAGGCTAGGAGAGAGTAGAGCCCCAGTCTTGCTGCTTATCTGCAATGACTGCCAGGGCAAGTGAGGACCAGCAAGACAATTCCTGCCTAGCACCTTCCTTGGGGGAGAGAGAGTGCAACGTTTCATTTTGCTTTTTGGAGTGCGAGATTGAGAAAAAGCACAGTGTCTGTTTGCAAGGGTAGGAAAGAGCAGAGACCGAGTCTTGCTGTTTATCTGCAATGACTGCCAGGGAAAGTGAGGACCAGCAGGACAATTCCTGCCTAGCACCTTCCTTGGAGGAGAGAGAGTGCAACGTTTCATTTTAGCATTTTGGCGCTCACGAGGGAGACAAACTGCTTTGGCTGTTTGCAAGGCTAGGAAAGAGCAGAGCCCCAGTATTGCTGCTTATCTGCAATGACTGCCAGGGCAAGTGAGGACCAGCAAGACAATTCCTGCCTAGCACCTTCCTTGGAGGAGAGAGAGTGCAACGTTTCATTTTAGCATTTTGGCGCTCACGAGGGAGACAAACTGCTTTGGCTGTTTGCAAGGCTAGGATAGAGCAGAGCCCCAGTCTTGCTGTTTATCTGCAATGACTGCCAGGGCAAGTGAGGACCAGCAAGACAATTCCTGACTAGCACCTTCCTTGGAGGAGAGAGAGTGCAACGTTTCATTTTAGCATTTTGGCGCTCACGAGGGAGACAAACTGCTTTTGCTGTTTGCTAGGCTAGGAAAGAGCAGAGCCCCAGTCTTGCTGCTTATCTGCAATGACTGCCAGGGCAAGTGAGGACCAGCAAGACAATTCCTGCCTAGCACCTTCCTTGGAGGAGAGTGCAACGTTTCATTTTAGCATTTTGGCGCTCACAATGTAGACAAACTGCTTTTACTGTTTGCAAGGCTAGGAGAGAGTAGAGCCCCAGTCTTGCTGCTTATCTGCAATGACTGCCAGGGCAAGTGAGGACCAGCAAGACAATTCCTGCCTAGCACCTTCCTTGGGGGAGAGAGAGTGCAACGTTTCATTTTGCTTTTTGGAGTGCGAGATTGAGAAAAAGCACAGTGTCTGTTTGCAAGGGTAGGAAAGAGCAGAGACCGAGTCTTGCTGTTTATCTGCAATGACTGCCAGGGAAAGTGAGGACCAGCAGGACAATTCCTGCCTAGCACCTTCCTTGGAGGAGAGAGAGTGCAACGTTTCATTTTAGCATTTTGGCGCTCACGAGGGAGACAAACTGCTTTGGCTGTTTGCAAGGCTAGGAAAGAGCAGAGCCCCAGTATTGCTGCTTATCTGCAATGACTGCCAGGGCAAGTGAGGACCAGCAAGACAATTCCTGCCTAGCACCTTCCTTGGAGGAGAGAGAGTGCAACGTTTCATTTTAGCATTTTGGCGCTCACGAGGGAGACAAACTGCTTTGGCTGTTTGCAAGGCTAGGATAGAGCAGAGCCCCAGTCTTGCTGTTTATCTGCAATGACTGCCAGGGCAAGTGAGGACCAGCAAGACAATTCCTGCCTAGCACCTTCCTTGGAGGAGAGAGAGTGCAACGTTTCATTTTGCTTTTTGGAGTGCGAGATTTAGAAAAAGCACAGTGTCTGTTTGCAAGGCTAGGAAAGAGCAGAGCCCCAGTCTTGCTGTTTATCTGCAATGACTGCCAGGGCAAGTGAGGACCAGCAAGACAATTCCTGACTAGCACCTTCCTTGGAGGAGAGAGAGTGCAACGTTTCATTTTAGCATTTTGGCGCTCACGAGGGAGACAAACTGCTTTTGCTGTTTGCTAGGCTAGGAAAGAGCAGAGCCCCAGTCTTGCTGCTTATCTGCAATGACTGCCAGGGCAAGTGAGGACCAGCAAGACAATTCCTGCCTAGCACCTTCCTTGGAGGAGAGTGCAACGTTTCATTTTAGCATTTTGGCGCTCACAATGTAGACAAACTGCTTTTGCTGTTTGCAAGGCTAGGAGAGAGTAGAGCCCCAGTCTTGCTGCTTATCTGCAATGACTGCCAGGGCAAGTGAGGACCAGCAAGACAATTCCTGCCTAGCACCTTCCTTGGGGGAGAGAGAGTGCAACGTTTCATTTTGCTTTTTGGAGTGCGAGATTGAGAAAAAGCACAGTGTCTGTTTGCAAGGGTAGGAAAGAGCAGAGACCGAGTCTTGCTGTTTATCTGCAATGACTGCCAGGGCAAGTGAGGACCAGCAAGACAATTCCTGCCTAGCACCTTCCTTGGAGGAGAAAGAGTGCAACGTTTCAATTTAGCATTTTGGCGCTCACGAGGGAGACAAACTGCTTTGGCTGTTTGCAAGGCTAGGAAAGAGCAGAGCCCCAGTCTTGCTGTTTATCTGCAATGACTGCCAGGGCAAGTGAGGACCAGCAAGACAATTCCTGCCTAGCACCTTCCTTGGAGGAGAGAGAGTGCAACGTTTCATTTTGCTTTTTGGAGTGCGAGATTTAGAAAAAGCACAGTGTCTGTTTGCAAGGTTAGGAAAGAGCAGAGCCCCAGTCTTGCTGTTTATCTGGAATGACTGCCAGGGCAAGTGAGGACCAGCAAGACAATTCCTGACTAGCACCTTCCTTGGAGGAGAGAGAGTGCAACGTTTCATTTTAGCATTTTGGCGCTCACGAGGGAGACAAACTGCTTTGGCTGTTTGCAAGGCTATGAAATAGCAGAGCCCCAGTCTTGCTGTTTATCTGCAATGACTGCCAGGGCAAGTGAGGACCAGCAAGACAATTCCTGCCTAGCACCTTCCTTGGAGGAGAGAGAGTGCAACGTTTCATTTTAGCATTTTGACGCTCACGAGGGAGACAAACTGCTTTGGCTCTTTGCAAGGCTAGGAAAGAGCAGAGCCCCAGTCTTGCTGTTTATCTGCAATGACTGCCAGGGCAAGTGAGGACCAGCAAGACAATTCCTGCCTAGCACCTTCCTTGGGGGAGAGAGAGTGCAACATTTCATTTTGCTTTTTGGAGTGCGAGATTGAGAAAAAGCACAGTGTCTGTTTGCAAGGGTAGGAAAGAGCAGAGACCGAGTCTTGCTGTTTATCTGCAATGACTGCCAGGGCAAGTGAGGACCAGCAAGACAATTCCTGCCTAGCACCTTCCTTGGAGGAGAGAGAGTGCAACGTTTCATTTTAGCATTTTGGCGGTCACAAGCAAGACGAATTTCTTTTGCTGTTTGCAAGGCTAGGAAAGAGCAGAGCCCCAGTCTTGCTGCTTATCTGCAATGACTGCCAGGGCAAGTGAGGACCAGCAAGACAATTCCTGACTAGCACCTTCCTTGGAGGAGAGAGAGTGCAACGTTTCATTTTAGCATTTTGGCGCTCACGAGGGAGACAAACTGCTTTGGCTGTTTGCAAGGGTAGGAAAGAGCAGAGCCCCAGTCTTGCTGTTTATCTGCAATGACTGCCAGGGCAAGTGAGGACCAGCAAGACAATTCCTGCCTAGCACCTTCCTTTGAGGAGAGAGAGTGCAACGTTTCATTTTGCTTTTTGGAGTGCGAGATTTAGAAAAAGCACAGTGTCTGTTTGCAAGGCTAGGAAAGAGCAGAGCCCCAGTCTTGCTGTTTATCTGCAATGACTGCCAGGGCAAGTGAGGACCAGCAAGACAATTCCTGACTAGCACCTTCCTTGGAGGAGAGAGAGTGCAACGTTTCATTTTAGCATTTTGGCGCTCACGAGGGAGACAAACTGCTTTTGCTGTTTGCAAGGCTAGGAAAGAGCAGAGCCCCAGTCTTGCTGCTTATCTGCAATGACTGCCAGGGCAAGTGAGGACCAGCAAGACAATTCCTGCCTAGCACCTTCCTTGGAGGAGAGTGCAACGTTTCATTTTAGCATTTTGGCGCTCACAATGGAGACAAACTGCTTTTGCTGTTTGCAAGGCTAGGAGAGAGTAGAGCCCCAGTCTTGCTGCTTATCTGCAATGACTGCCAGGGCAAGTGAGGACCAGCAAGACAATTCCTGCCTAGCACCTTCCTTGGGGGAGAGAGAGTGCAACGTTTCATTTTGCTTTTTGGAGTGCGAGATTGAGAAAAAGCACAGTGTCTGTTTGCAAGGGTAGGAAAGAGCAGAGACCGAGTCTTGCTGTTTATCTGCAATGACTGCCAGGGCAAGTGAGGACCAGCAAGACAATTCCTGCCTAGCACCTTCCTTGGAGGAGAAAGAGTGCAACGTTTCATTTTAGCATTTTGGCGCTCACGAGGGAGACAAACTGCTTTGGCTGTTTGCAAGGCCAGGAAAGAGCAGAGCCCCAGTCTTGCTGTTTATCTGCAGTGACTGCCAGGGCAAGTGAGGACCAGCAAGACAATTCCTGCCTAGCACCTTCCTTGGAGGAGAGAGAGTGCAACGTTTCATTTTAGCATTTTGGCGCTCACGAGGGAGACAAACTGCTTTGGCTGTTTGCAAGGCTAGGAAAGAGCAGAGCCCCAGTCTTGCTGTTTATCTGCAATGACTGCCAGGGCAAGTGAGGACCAGCAAGACAATTCCTGCCTAGCACCTTCCTTGGAGGAGAGAGAGTGCAACGTTTCATTTTGCTTTTTGGAGTGCGAGATTGAGAAAAAGCACAGTGTCTGTTTGCAAGGGTAGGAAAGAGCAGAGACCGAGTCTTGCTGTTTATCTGCAATGACTGCCAGGGCAAGTGAGGACCAGCAAGACAATTCCTGCCTAGCACCTTCCCTGGAGGAGAAAGAGTGCAACGTTTCATTTTAGCATTTTGGCGCTCACAAGGGAGACAAACTGCTTTGGCTGTTTGCAAGGCTAGGAAAGAGCAGAGCCCCAGTCTTGCTGTTTATCTGCAGTGACTGCCAGGGCAAGTGAGGACCAGCAAGACAATTCCTGCCTAGCACCTTCCTTGGAGGAGAGAGAGTGCAACGTTTCATTTTAGCATTTTGGCGCTCACGAGGGAGACAAACTGCTTTGGCTGTTTGCAAGGCTAGGAAAGAGCAGAGCCCCAGTCTTGCTGTTTATCTGCAATGACTGCCAGGGCAAGTGAGGACCAGCAAGACAATTCCTGCCTAGCACCTTCCTTGGGGGAGAGAGAGTGCAACGTTTCATTTTGCTTTTTGGAGTGCGAGATTGAGAAAAAGCACAGTGTCTGTTTGCAAGGGTAGGAAAGAGCAGAGACCGAGTCTTGCTGTTTATCTGCAATGACTGCCAGGGAAAGTGAGGACCAGCAGGACAATTCCTGCCTAGCACCTTCCTTGGAGGAGAGAGAGTGCAACGTTTCATTTTAGCATTTTGGCGGTCACAAGCAAGACGAACTTCTTTTGCTGTTTGCAAGGCTAGGAAAGAGCAGAGCCCCAGTCTTGCTGCTTATCTGCAATGACTGCCAGGGCAAGTGAGGACCAGCAAGACAATTCCTGCCTAGCACCTTCCTTGGAGGAGAGAGAGTGCAACGTTTCATTTTAGCATTTTGGCGCTCACGAGGGAGACAAACTGCTTTGGCTGTTTGCAAGGCTAGGATAGAGCAGAGCCCCAGTCTTGCTGTTTATCTGCAATGACTGCCAGGGCAAGTGAGGACCAGCAAGACAATTCCTGCCTAGCACCTTCCTTGGAGGAGAGAGAGTGCAACGTTTCATTTTGCTTTTTGGAGTGCGAGATTTAGAAAAAGCACAGTGTCTGTTTGCAAGGCTAGGAAAGAGCAGAGCCCCAGTCTTGCTGTTTATCTGCAATGATGCCAGGGCAAGTGAGGACCAGCAAGACAATTCCTGACTAGCACCTTCCTTGGAGGAGAGAGAGTGCAACGTTTCATTTTAGCATTTTGGCGCTCACGAGGGAGACAAACTGCTTTTGCTGTTTGCTAGGCTAGGAAAGAGCAGAGCCCCAGTCTTGCTGCTAATCTGCAATGCCTGCCAGGGCAAGTGAGGACCAGCAAGACAATTCCTGCCTAGCACCTTCCTTGGAGGAGAGTGCAACGTTTCATTTTAGCATTTTGGCGCTCACAATGTAGACAAACTGCTTTTGCTGTTTGCAAGGCTAGGAGAGAGTAGAGCCCCAGTCTTGCTGCTTATCTGCAATGACTGCCAGGGCAAGTGAGGACCAGCAAGACAATTCCTGCCTAGCACCTTCCTTGGAGGAGAGAGAGTGCAACGATTCATTTTGCTTTTTGGAGTGCGAGATTGAGAAAAAGCACAGTGTCTGTTTGCAAGGGTAGGAAAGAGCAGAGACCGAGTCTTGCTGTTTATCTGCAATGACTGCCAGGGCAAGTGAGGACCAGCAAGACAATTCCTGCCTAGCACCTTCCTTGGAGGAGAAAGAGTGCAACGTTTCATTTTAGCATTTTGGCGCTCACGAGGGAGACAAACTGCTTTGGCTGTTTGCAAGGCTAGGAAAGAGCAGAGCCCCAGTCTTGCTGTTTATCTGCAGTGACTGCCAGGGCAAGTGAGGACCAGCAAGACAATTCCTGCCTAGCACCTTCCTTGGGGGAGAGAGAGTGCAACGTTTCATTTTAGCATTTTGGCGCTCACGAGGGAGACAAACTGCTTTGGCTGTTTGCAAGGCTAGGAAAGAGCAGAGCCCCAGTCTTGCTGTTTATCTGCAATGACTGCCAGGGCAAGTGAGGACCAGCAAGACAATTCCTGACTAGCACCTTCCTTGGAGGAGAGAGAGTGCAACGTTTCATTTTAGCATTTTGGCGCTCACGAGGGAGACAAACTGCTTTTGCTGTTTGCAAGGCTATGAAAGAGCAGAGCCCCAGTCTTGCTGTTTATCTGCAATGACTGCCAGGGCAAGTGAGGACCAGCAAGACAATTCCTGCCTAGCACCTTCCTTGGAGGAGAGAGAGTGCAACGTTTCATTTTAGCATTTTGACGCTCACGAGGGAGACAAACTGCTTTGGCTCTTTGCAAGGCTAGGAAAGAGCAGAGCCCCAGTCTTGCTGTTTATCTGCAATGACTGCCAGGGCAAGTGAGGACCAGCAAGACAATTCCTGCCTAGCACCTTCCTTGGGGGAGAGAGAGTGCAACGTTTCATTTTGCTTTTTGGAGTGCGAGATTGAGAAAAAGCACAGTGTCTGTTTGCAAGGGTAGGAAAGAGCAGAGACCGAGTCTTGCTGTTTATCTGCAATGACTGCCAGGGCAAGTGAGGACCAGCAAGACAATTCCTGCCTAGCACCTTCCTTGCAGGAGAGAGAGTGCAACGTTTCATTTTAGCATTTTGGCGGTCACAAGCAAGACGAACTTCTTTTGCTGTTTGCAAGGGTAGGAAAGAGCAGAGCCCCAGTCTTGCTGCTTATCTGCAATGACTGCCAGGGCAAGTGAGGACCAGCAAGACAATTCCTGCCTAGCACCTTCCTTGGAGGAGAGAGAGTGCAACGTTTCATTTTAGCATTTTGGCGCTCACGAGGGAGACAAACTGCTTTGGCTGTTTGCAAGGCTAGGATAGAGCAGAGCCCCAGTCTTGCTGTTTATCTGCAATGACTGCCAGGGCAAGTGAGGACCAGCAAGACAATTCCTGCCTAGCACCTTCCTTGGAGGAGAGAGAGTGAACGTTTCATTTTGCTTTTTGGAGTGCGAGATTTAGAAAAAGCACAGTGTCTGTTTGCAAGGCTAGGAAAGAGCAGAGCCCCAGTCTTGCTGTTTATCTGCAATGACTGCCAGGGCAAGTGAGGACCAGCAAGACAATTCCTGACTAGCACCTTCCTTGGAGGAGAGAGAGTGCAACGTTTCATTTTAGCATTTTGGCGCTCACGAGGGAGACAAACTGCTTTTGCTGTTTGCAAGGCTAGGAAAGAGCAGAGCCCCAGTCTTGCTGCTTATCTGCAATGACTGCCAGGGCAAGTGAGGACCAGCAAGACAATTCCTGCCTAGCACCTTCCTTGGAGGAGAGTGCAACGTTTCATTTTAGCATTTTGGCGCTCAGAAGGGAGACAAACTGCTTTTGCTGTTTGCAAGGCTAGGATAGAGCAGAGCCCCAGTCTTGCTGTTTATCTGCAATGACTGCCAGGGCAAGTGAGGACCAGCAAGACAATTCCTGACTAGCACCTTCCTTGGAGGAGAGAGAGTGCAACGTTTCATTTTAGCATTTTGGCGCTCACGAGGGAGACGAACTTCTTTTGCTGTTTGCAAGGCTAGGAAAGAGCAGAGCCCCAGTCTTGCTGTTTATCTGCAATGACTGCCAGGGCAAGTGTGGACCAGCAAGACAATTCCTGACTAGCACCTTCCTTGGAGGAGAGAGAGTGCAACGTTTCATTTTAGAATTTTGGCGCTCACAATGGAGACAAACTGCTTTTGCTGTTTGCAAGGCTAGGAGAGAGTAGAGCCCCAGTCTTGCTGCTTATCTGCAATGACTGCCAGGGCAAGTGAGGACCAGCAAGACAATTCCTGCCTAGCACCTTCCTTGGAGGAGAGAGAGTGCAACGTTTCATTTTAGCATTTTGGCGCTCACAAGGGAGACAAACTGCTTTGGCTGTTTGCAAGGCTAGGAAAGAGCAGAGCCCCAGTCTTGCTGTTTATCTGCAATGACTGCCAGGGCAAGTGAGGACCAGCAAGACAATTCCTGCCTAGCACCTTCCTTGGAGGAGAGAGAGTGCAACGTTTCATTTTAGCATTTTGGCGCTCACGAGGGAGACGAACTTCTTTTGCTGTTTGCAAGGCTAGGAAAGAGCAGAGCCCCAGTCTTGCTGTTTATCTGCAATGACTGCCAGGGCAAGTGTGGACCAGCAAGACAATTCCTGACTAGCACCTTCCTTGGAGGAGAGAGAGTGCAACGTTTCATTTTAGCATTTTGGCGCTCACAATGGAGACAAACTGCTTTTGCTGTTTGCAAGGCTAGGAGAGAGTAGACCCCAGTCTTGCTGCTTATCTGCAATGACTGCCAGGGCAAGTGAGGACCAGCAAGACAATTCCTGCCTAGCACCTTCCTTGGAGGAGAGAGAGTGCAACGTTTCATTTTAGCATTTTGGCGCTCACAAGGGAGACAAACTGCTTTGGCTGTTTGCAAGGCTAGGAAAGAGCAGAGCCCCAGTCTTGCTGTTTATCTGCAATGACTGCCAGGGCAAGTGAGGACCAGCAAGACAATTCCTGACTAGCACCTTCCTTGGAGGAGAGAGAGTGCAACGTTTCATTTTAGCATTTTGGCGCTCACGAGGGAGACGAACTTCTTTTGCTGTTTGCAAGGCTAGGAAAGAGCAGAGCCCCAGTCTTGCTGTTTATCTGCAATGACTGCCAGGGCAAGTGTGGACCAGCAAGACAATTCCTGACTAGCACCTTCCTTGGAGGAGAGAGAGTGCAACGTTTCATTTTAGAATTTTGGCGCTCACAATGGAGACAAACTGCTTTTGCTGTTTGCAAGGCTAGGAGAGAGTAGAGCCCCAGTCTTGCTGCTTATCTGCAATGACTGCCAGGGCAAGTGAGGACCAGCAAGACAATTCCTGCCTAGCACCTTCCTTGGAGGAGAGAGAGTGCAACGTTTCATTTTAGCATTTTGGCGCTCACAAGGGAGACAAACTGCTTTGGCTGTTTGCAAGGCTAGGAAAGAGCAGAGCCCCAGTCTTGCTGTTTATCTGCAATGACTGCCAGGGCAAGTGAGGACCAGCAAGACAATTCCTGCCTAGCACCTTCCTTGGAGGAGAGAGAGTGCAACGTTTCATTTTGCTTTTTGGAGTGCGAGATTGAGGAAAAGCACAGTGTCTGTTTGCAAGGGTAGGAAAGAGCAGAGACCGAGTCTTGCTGTTTATCTGCAATGACTGCCAGGGCAAGTGAGGACCAGCAAGACAATTCCTGCCTAGCACTTTCCTTGGAGGAGAAAGAGTGCAACGTTTCATTTTAGCATTTTGGCGCTCACGAGGGAGACAAACTGCTTTGGCTGTTTGCAAGGCTAGGAAAGAGCAGAGCCCCAGTCTTGCTGTTTATCTGCAGTGACTGCCAGGGCAAGTGAGGACCAGCAAGACAATTCCTGCCTAGCACCTTCCTTGGAGGAGAGAGAGTGCAACGTTTCATTTTAGCATTTTGGCGCTCACAAGGGAGACAAACTGCTTTGGCTGTTTGCAAGGCTAGGAAAGAGCAGAGCCCCAGTCTTGCTGTTTATCTGCAATGACTGCCAGGGCAAGTGAGGACCAGCAAGACAATTCCTGCCTAGCACCTTCCTTGGAGGAGAGAGAGTGCAACGTTTCATTTTAGCATTTTGGCGCTCACGAGGGAGACGAACTTCTTTTGCTGTTTGCAAGGCTAGGAAAGAGCAGAGCCCCAGTCTTGCTGTTTATCTGCAATGACTGCCAGGGCAAGTGTGGACCAGCAAGACAATTCCTGACTAGCACCTTCCTTGGAGGAGAGAGAGTGCAACGTTTCATTTTAGCATTTTGGCGCTCACAATGGAGACAAACTGCTTTTGCTGTTTGCAAGGCTAGGAGAGAGTAGACCCCAGTCTTGCTGCTTATCTGCAATGACTGCCAGGGCAAGTGAGGACCAGCAAGACAATTCCTGCCTAGCACCTTCCTTGGAGGAGAGAGAGTGCAACGTTTCATTTTAGCATTTTGGCGCTCACAAGGGAGACAAACTGCTTTGGCTGTTTGCAAGGCTAGGAAAGAGCAGAGCCCCAGTCTTGCTGTTTATCTGCAATGACTGCCAGGGCAAGTGAGGACCAGCAAGACAATTCCTGCCTAGCACCTTCCTTGGAGGAGAGAGAGTGCAACGTTTCATTTTGCTTTTTGGAGTGCGAGATTGAGGAAAAGCACAGTGTCTGTTTGCAAGGGTAGGAAAGAGCAGAGACCGAGTCTTGCTGTTTATCTGCAATGACTGCCAGGGCAAGTGAGGACCAGCAAGACAATTCCTGCCTAGCACCTTCCTTGGAGGAGAAAGAGTGCAACGTTTCATTTTAGCATTTTGGCGCTCACGAGGGAGACAAACTGCTTTGGCTGTTTGCAAGGCTAGGAAAGAGCAGAGCCCCAGTCTTGCTGTTTATCTGCAGTGACTGCCAGGGCAAGTGAGGACCAGCAAGACAATTCCTGCCTAGCACCTTCCTTGGAGGAGAGAGAGTGCAACGTTTCATTTTAGCATTTTGGCGCTCACGAGGGAGACAAACTGCTTTGGCTGTTTGCAAGGCTAGGAAAGAGCAGAGCCCCAGTCTTGCTGTTTATCTGCAATGACTGCCAGGGCAAGTGAGGACCAGCAAGACAATTCCTGCCTAGCACCTTCCTTGGGGGAGAGAGAGTGCAACGTTTCATTTTGCTTTTTGGAGTGCGAGATTTAGAAAAAGCACAGTGTCTGTTTGCAAGGGTAGGAAAGAGCAGAGCCCCAGTCTTGCTGTTTATCTGCAATGACTGCCAGGGCAAGTGAGGACCAGCAAGACAATTCCTGACTAGCACCTTCCTTGGAGGAGAGAGAGTGCAACGTTTCATTTTAGCATTTTGGCGCTCACGAGGGAGACACACTGCTTTTCCTGTTTGCAAGGCTAGGATAGAGCAGAGCCCCAGTCTTGCTGTTTATCTGCAATGACTGCCAGGGCAAGTGAGGACCAGCAAGACAATTCCTGACTAGCACCTTCCTTGGAGGAGAGAGAGTGCAACGTTTCATTTTGCTTTTTGGAGTGCGAGATTGAGAAAAAGCACAGTGTCTGTTTGCAAGGGTAGGAAAGAGCAGAGACCGAGTCTTGCTGTTTATCTGCAATGACTGCCAGGGCAAGTGAGGACCAGCAAGACAATTCCTGCCTAGCACCTTCCTTGGAGGAGAGAGAGTGCAACGTTTCATTTTAGCATTTTGGCGCTCACGAGGGAGACAAACTGCTTTGGCTTTTTGCAAGGCTAGGAAAGAGCAGAGCCCCAGTCTTGCTGTTTATCTGCAATGACTGCCAGGGCAAGTGAGGACCGGCAAGACAATTCCTGCCTAGCACCTTCCTTGGAGGAGAGAGAGTGCAACGTTTCATTTTAGCATTTTGGCGCTCACGAGGGAGACAAACTGCTTTGGCTGTTTGCAAGGCTAGGAAAGAGCAGAGCCCCAGTCTTGCTGTTTATCTGCAATGACTGCCAGGGCAAGTGAGGACCAGCAAGACAATTCCTGCCTAGCACCTTCCTTGGAGGAGAGAGAGTGCAACGTTTCATTTTAGCATTTTGGCGCTCACGAGGGAGACGAACTTCTTTTGCTGTTTGCAAGGCTAGGAAAGAGCAGAGCCCCAGTCTTGCTGTTTATCTGCAATGACTGCCAGGGCAAGTGAGGACCAGCAAGACAATTCCTGACTAGCACCTTCCTTGGAGGAGAGAGAGTGCAACGTTTCATTTTAGCATTTTGGCGCTCACGAGGGAGACGAACTTCTTTTGCTGTTTGCAAGGCTAGGAAAGAGCAGAGCCCCAGTCTTGCTGTTTATCTGCAATGACTGCCAGGGCAAGTGAGGACCAGCAAGACAATTCCTGCCTAGCACCTTCCTTGGAGGAGAGAGAGTGCAACGTTTCATTTTAGCATTTTGGCGCTCTACAAGGGAGACAAACTGCTTTTGCTGTTTTCAAGGCTAGGATAGAGCAGAGCCCCAGTCTTGCTGCTTATCTGCAATGACTGCCAGGGCAAGTGAGGACCAGCAAGACAATTCCTACCTAGCACCTTCCTTGGAGGAGAGAGAGTGCAACGTTTCATTTTGCTTTTTGGAGTGCGAGATTTAGAAAAAGAACAGTGTCTGTTTGCAAGGGTAGGGAAGAGCAGAGCCCCAGTCTTGCTGTTTATCTGCAATGACTGCCAGGGCAAGTGAGGACCAGCAAGACAATTCCTGACTAGCACCTTCCTTGGAGGAGAGAGAGTGCAACGTTTCATTTTAGCATTTTGGCGCTCACGAGGGAGACAAACTGCTTTTGCTGTTTGCAAGGCTAGGAAAGAGCAGAGCCCCAGTCTTGCTGTTTATCTGCAATGACTGCCAGGGTAAGTGTGGACCAGCAAGACAATTCCTGACTAGCACCTTCCTTGGAGGAGAGAGTGCAACGTTTCATTTTAGCATTTTGGCGCTCACAATGGAGACAAACTGCTTTTGCTGTTTGCAAGCCTAGGAGAGAGTAGAGCCCCAGTCTTGCTGCTTATCTGCAATGACTGCCAGGGCAAGTGAGGACCAGCAAGACAATTCCTGCCTAGCACCTTCCTTGGAGGAGAGAGAGTGCAACGTTTCATTTTAGCATTTTGGCGCTCACAAGGGAGACAAACTGCTTTGGCTGTTTGCAAGGCTAGGAAAGAGCAGAGCCCCAGTCTTGCTGTTTATCTGCAATGACTGCCAGGGCAAGTGAGGACCAGCAAGACAATTCCTGCCTAGCACCTTCCTTGGAGGAGAGAGAGTGCAACGTTTCATTTTGCTTTTTGGAGTGCGAGATTGAGGAAAAGCACAGTGTCTGTTTGCAAGGGTAGGAAAGAGCAGAGACCGAGTCTTGCTGTTTATCTGCAATGACTGCCAGGGCAAGTGAGGACCAGCAAGACAATTCCTGCCTAGCACCTTCCTTGGAGGAGAAAGAGTGCAACTTTTCATTTTAGCATTTTGGCGCTCACGAGGGAGACAAACTGCTTTGGCTGTTTGCAAGGCTAGGAAAGAGCAGAGCCCCAGTCTTGCTGTTTATCTGCAGTGACTGCCAGGGCAAGTGAGGACCAGCAAGACAATTCCTACCTAGCACCTTCCTTGGAGGAGAGAGAGTGCAACGTTTCATTTTGCTTTTTGGAGTGCGAGATTTAGAAAAAGAACAGTGTCTGTTTGCAAGGGTAGGGAAGAGCAGAGCCCCAGTCTTGCTGTTTATCTGCAATGACTGCCAGGGCAAGTGAGGACCAGCAAGACAATTCCTGACTAGCACCTTCCTTGGAGGAGAGAGAGTGCAACGTTTCATTTTAGCATTTTGGCGCTCACGAGGGAGACAAACTGCTTTGGCTGTTTGCAAGGCTAGGAAAGAGCAGAGCCCCAGTCTTGCTGTTTATCTGCAATGACTGCCAGGGCAAGTGAGGACCAGCAAGACAATTCCTGCCTAGCACCTTCCTTGGAGGAGAGAGAGTGCAACGTTTCATTTTAGCATTTTGGCGCTCACGAGGGAGACAAACTGCTTTTGCTGTTTGCAAGCCTAGGAGAGAGTAGAGCCCCAGTCTTGCTGCTTATCTGCAATGACTGCCAGGGCAAGTGAGGACCAGCAAGACAATTCCTGCCTAGCACCTTCCTTGGAGGAGTGAGAGTGCAACGTTTCATTTTAGCATTTTGGCGCTCACAAGGGAGACAAACTGCTTTGGCTGTTTGCAAGGCTAGGAAAGAGCAGAGCCCCAGTCTTGCTGTTTATCTGCAATGACTGCCAGGGCAAGTGAGGACCAGCAAGACAATTCCTGCCTAGCACCTTCCTTGGAGGAGAGAGAGTGCAACGTTTCATTTTGCTTTTTGGAGTGCGAGATTGAGGAAAAGCACAGTGTCTGTTTGCAAGGGTAGGAAAGAGCAGAGACCGAGTCTTGCTGTTTATCTGCAATGACTGCCAGGGCAAGTGAGGACCAGCAAGACAATTCCTGCCTAGCACCTTCCTTGGAGGAGAGAGAGTGCAACGTTTCATTTTAGCATTTTGGCGCTCACAAGGGAGACAAACTGCTTTGGCTGTTTGCAAGGCTAGGAAAGAGCAGAGCCCCAGTCTTGCTGTTTATCTGCAATGACTGCCAGGGCAAGTGAGGACCAGCAAGACAATTCCTGCCTAGCACCTTCCTTGGAGGAGAGAGAGTGCAACGTTTCATTTTGCTTTTTGGAGTGCGAGATTGAGGAAAAGCACAGTGTCTGTTTGCAAGGGTAGGAAAGAGCAGAGACCGAGTCTTGCTGTTTATCTGCAATGACTGCCAGGGCAAGTGAGGACCAGCAAGACAATTCCTGCCTAGCACCTTCCTTGGAGGAGAAAGAGTGCAACTTTTCATTTTAGCATTTTGGCGCTCACGAGGGAGACAAACTGCTTTGGCTGTTTGCAAGGCTAGGAAAGAGCAGAGCCCCAGTCTTGCTGTTTATCTGCAGTGACTGCCAGGGCAAGTGAGGACCAGCAAGACAATTCCTGCCTAGCACCTTCCTTGGAGGAGAGAGAGTGCAACGTTTCATTTTAGCATTTTGGCGCTCACGAGGGAGACAAACTGCTTTGGCTGTTTGCAAGGGTAGGAAAGAGCAGAGCCCCAGTCTTGCTGTTTATCTGCAATGACTGCCAGGGCAAGTGAGGACCAGCAAGACAATTCCTGCCTAGCACCTTCCTTGGGGGAGAGAGAGTGCAACGATTCATTTTGCTTTTTGGAGTGCGAGATTGAGAAAAAGCACAGTGTCTGTTTGCAAGGGTAGGAAAGAGCAGAGACCGAGTCTTGCTGTTTATCTGCAATGACTGCCAGGGCAAGTGAGGACCAGCAAGACAATTCCTGCCTAGCACCTTCCTTGGAGGAGAGAGAGTGCAACGTTTCATTTTAGCATTTTGGCGCTCACGAGGGAGACACACTGCTTTTCCTGTTTGCAAGGCTAGGATAGAGCAGAGCCCCAGTCTTGCTGTTTATCTGCAGTGACTGCCAGGGCAAGTGAGGACCAGCAAGACAATTCCTGCCTAGCACCTTCCTTGGAGGAGAGAGAGTGCAACATTTCATTTTAGCATTTTGGCGCTCACGAGGGAGACAAACTGCTTTGGCTGTTTGCAAGGCTAGGAAAGAGCAGAGCCCCAGTCTTGCTGTTTATCTGCAATGACTGCCAGGGCAAGTGAGGACCAGCAAGACAATTCCTGCCTAGCACCTTCCTTGGAGGAGAGAGAGTGCAACGTTTCATTTTAGCATTTTGGCGCTCACGAGGGAGACGAACTTCTTTTGCTGTTTGCAAGGCTAGGAAAGAGCAGAGCCCCAGTCTTGCTGTTTATCTGCAATGACTGCCAGGGCAAGTGAGGACCAGCAAGACAATTCCTGCCTAGCACCTTCCTTGGAGGAGAGAGAGTGCAACGTTTCATTTTAGCATTTTGGCGCTCACGAGGGAGACGAACTTCTTTTGCTGTTTGCAAGGCTAGGAAAGAGCAGAGCCCCAGTCTTGCTGTTTATCTGCAATGACTGCCAGGGCAAGTGAGGACCAGCAAGACAATTCCTGCCTAGCACCTTCCTTGGAGGAGAGAGAGTGCAACGTTTCATTTTAGCATTTTGGCGCTCTACAAGGGAGACAAACTGCTTTTGCTGTTTGCAAGGCTAGGATAGAGCAGAGCCCCAGTCTTGCTGTTTATCTGCAATGACTGCCAGGGCAAGTGAGGACCAGCAAGACAATTCCTGACTAGCACCTTCCTTGGAGGAGAGAGAGTGCAACGTTTCATTTTGCTTTTTGGAGTGCGAGATTGAGAAAAAGCACAGTGTCTGTTTGCAAGGGTAGGAAAGAGCAGAGACCGAGTCTTGCTGTTTATCTGCAATGACTGCCAGGGCAAGTGAGGACCAGCAAGACAATTCCTGCCTAGTACCTTCCTTGGAGGAGAGAGAGTGCAACGTTTCATTTTAGCATTTTGGCGCTCACAAGGGAGACAAACTGCTTTTGCTGTTTGCAAGGCTAGGATAGAGCAGAGCCCCAGTCTTGCTGTTTATCTGCAATGACTGCCAGGGCAAGTGAGGACCAGCAAGACAATTCCTGCCTAGCACCTTCCTTGGAGGAATAGAGAGTGCAACGTTTCATTTTAGCATTTTGGCGCTCATGAGGGATACGAACTTCTTTTGCTGTTTGCAAGGCTAGGAAAGAGCAGAGCCCCAGTCTTGCTGTTTATCTGCAATGACTGCCAGGGCAAGTGAGGACCAGCAAGACAATTCCTGCCTAGCACCTTCCTTGGAGGAGAGAGAGTGCAACGTTTCATTTTGCTTTTTGGAGTGCGAGATTTAGAAAAAGAACAGTGTCTGTTTGCAAGGGTAGGGAAGAGCAGAGCCCCAGTCTTGCTGTTTATCTGCAATGACTGCCAGGGCAAGTGAGGACCAGCAAGACAATTCCTGACTAGCACCTTCCTTGGAGGAGAGAGTGTGCAACGTTTCATTTTAGCATTTTGGCGGTCACAAGCAAGACGAACTTCTTTGGCTGTTTGCAAGGCTAGGAAAGAGTAGAGCCCCAGTCTTGCTGTTTATCTGCAATGACTGCCAGGGCAAGTGAGGACCAGCAAGACAATTCCTGCCTAGCACCTTCCTTGGAGGAGAGAGAGTGCAACGTTTCATTTTGCTTTTTGGAGTGCGAGATTGAGAAAAAGCACAGTGTCTGTTTGCAAGGGTAGGAAAGAGCAGAGTCCGAGTCTTGCTGTTTATCTGCAATGACTGCCAGGGCAAGTGAGGACCAGCAAGACAATTCCTGACTAGCACCTTCCTTGGAGGAGAGAGAGTGCAACGTTTCATTTTAACATATTGGCGGTTACAAGCAAGACGAACTTCTTTTGCTGTTTGCAAGGCTAGGAAAGAGCAGAGCCCCAGTCTTGCTGCTTATCTGCAATGACTGCCAGGGCAAGTGAGGACCAGCAAGACAATTCCTGCCTAGCACCTTCCTTGGAGGAGAGAGAGTGCAACGTTTCATTTTAGCATTTTGGCGCTCACGAGGGAGACAAACTGCTTTTGCTGTTTGCAAGGCTAGGAAAGAGCAGAGCCCCAGTCTTGCTGCTTATCTGCAATGACTGCCAGGGCAAGTGAGGACCAGCAAGACAATTCCTGCCTAGCACCTTCCTTGGAGGAGAGAGAATGCAACGTTTCATTTTGCTTTTTGGAGTGCGAGATTGAGAAAAAGCACAGTGTCTGTTTGCAAGGGTAGGAAAGAGCAGAGACCGAGTCTTGTTGTTTATCTGCAATGACTGCCAGGGCAAGTGAGGACCAGCAAGACAATTCCTGCCTAGCACCTTCCTTGGAGGAGAGAGAGTGCAACGTTTCATTTTAGCATTTTGGCGCTCACGAGGGAGACAAACTTCTTTGGCTGTTTGCAATGCTAGGAAAGAGCAGAGCCCCAGTCTTGCTGTTTATCTGCAGTGACTGCCAGGGCAAGTGAGTACCAGCAAGACAATTCCTGCCTAGCACCTTCCTTGGAGGAGAGAGAGTGCAACGTTTCATTTTAGCATTTTGGCGCTCACGAGGGAGACAAACTGCTTTGGCTGTTTGCAAGGCTAGAAAAGAGCAGAGCCCCAGTCTTGCTGTTTATGTGCAATGACTGCCAGGGCAAGTGAAGTCCAGCAAGACAATTCCTGCCTAGCACCTTCCTTGGAGGAGAGAGAGTGCAACGTTTCATTTTGCTTTTTGGAGTGCGAGATTGAGAAAAAGCACAGTGTCTGTTTGCAAGGGTAGGAAAGAGCAGAGACCGAGTCTTGCTGTTTATCTGCAATGACTGCCAGGGCAAGTGAGGACCAGCAAGACAATTCCTGCCTAGCACCTTCCTTGGAGGAGAGAGAGTGCAACGTTTCATTTTAGCATTTTGGCGGTCACAAGCAAGACGAACTTATTTTGCTGTTTGCAAGGCTAGGAAAGAGCAGAGCCCCAGTCTTGCTGCTTATCTGCAATGACTGCCAGGGCAAGTGAGGACCAGCAAGACAATTCCTGCCTAGCACCTTCCTTGGAGGAGAGAGAGTGCAACGTTTCATTTTAGCATTTTGGCGCTCACAAGGGAGACAAACTGCTTTTGCTGTTTGCAAGGCTAGGAAAGAGCAGAGCCCCAGTCTTGCTGTTTATCTGCAATGACTGCCAGGGCAAGTGAGGACCAGCAAGACAATTCCTGCCTAGCACCTTCCTTGGAGGAGAGAGAGTGCAACGTTTCATTTTAGCATTTTGGCGCTCACGAGGGAGACGAACTTCTTTTGCTGTTTGCAAGGCTAGGAAAGAGCAGAGCCCCAGTCTTGCTGTTTATCTGCAATGACTGCCAGGGCAAGTGAGGACCAGCAAGACAATTCCTGCCTAGCACCTTCCTTGGAGGAGAGAGAGTGCAACGTTTCATTTTGCTTTTTGGAGTGCGAGATTTAGAAAAAGAACAGTGTCTGTTTGAAGGGTAGGGAAGAGCAGAGCCCCAGTCTTGCTGTTTATCTGCAATGACTGCCAGGGCAAGTGAGTACCAGCAAGACAATTCCTGCCTAGCACCTTCCTTGGAGGAGAGAGAGTGCAACGTTTCATTTTGCTTTTTGGAGTGCGAGATTGAGAAAAAGCACAGTGTCTGTTTGCAAGGGTAGGAAAGAGCAGAGCCCGAGTCTTGCTGTTTATCTGCAATGACTGCCAGGGCAAGTGAGGACCAGCAAGACAATTCCTGCCTAGCACCTTCCTTGGAGGAGAGAGAGTGCAACGTTACATTTTAGCATATTGGCGGTTACAAGCAAGACGAACTTCTTTTGCTCTTTACAAGGCTAGGAAAGAGCAGAGCCCCAGTCTTGCTGCTTATCTGCAATGACTGCCAGGGCAAGTGAGGACCAGCAAGACAATTCCTGACTAGCACCTTCCTTGGAGGAGAGAGAGTGCAACGTTTCATTTTAGCGTTTTGGCGCTCACGAGGGAGACAAACTGCTTTTGCTGTTTGCAAGGCTAGGAAAGAGCAGAGCCCCAGTCTTGCTGTTTATCTGCAATGACTGCCAGGGCAAGTGAGGACCAGCAAGACAATTCCTGCCTAGCACCTTCCTTGGAGGAGAGAGAGTGCAACGTTTCATTTTAGCATTTTGGCGGTCACAAGCAAGACGAACTTCTTTTGCTGTTTGCAAGGCTAGGAAAGAGTAGAGCCCCAGTCTTGCTGTTTATCTGCAATGACTGCCAGGGCAAGTGAGGACCAGCAAGACAATTCCTGCCTAGCACCTTCCTTGGAGGAGAGAGAGTGCAACGTTTCATTTTGCTTTTTGGAGTGCGAGATTGAGAAAAAGCACAGTGTCTGTTTGCAAGGGTAGGAAAGAGCAGAGTCCGAGTCTTGCTGTTTATCTGCAATGACTGCCAGGGCAAGTGAGGACCAGCAAGACAATTCCTGACTAGCACCTTCCTTGGAGGAGAGAGAGTGCAACGTTTCATTTTAACATATTGGCGGTTACAAGCAAGACGAACTTCTTTTGCTGTTTGCAAGGCTAGGAAAGAGCAGAGCCCCAGTCTTGCTGCTTATCTGCAATGACTGCCAGGGCAAGTGAGGACCAGCAAGACAATTCCTGCCTAGCACCTTCCTTGGAGGAGAGAGAATGCAACGTTTCATTTTGCTTTTTGGAGTGCGAGATTGAGAAAAAGCACAGTGTCTGTTTGCAAGGGTAGGAAAGAGCAGAGACCGAGTCTTGTTGTTTATCTGCAATGACTGCCAGGGCAAGTGAGGACCAGCAAGACAATTCCTGCCTAGCACCTTCCTTGGAGGAGAGAGAGTGCAACGTTTCATTTTAGCATTTTGGCGCTCACGAGGGAGACAAACTTCTTTGGCTGTTTGCAAGGCTAGGAAAGAGCAGAGCCCCAGTCTTGCTGTTTATCTGCAGTGACTGCCAGGGCAAGTGAGGACCAGCAAGACAATTCCTGCCTAGCACCTTCCTTGGAGGAGAGAGAGTGCAACGTTTCATTTTGCTTTTTGGAGTGCGAGATTGAGAAAAAGCACAGTGTCTGTTTGCAAGGGTAGGGAAGAGCAGAGTCCGAGTCTTGCTGTTTATCTGCAATGACTGCCAGGGCAAGTGAGGACCAGCAAGACAATTCCTGACTAGCACCTTCCTTGGAGGAGAGAGAGTGCAACGTTTCATTTTAACATATTGGCGGTTACAAGCAAGACGAACTTCTTTTGCTGTTTGCAAGGCTAGGAAAGAGCAGAGCCCCAGTCTTGCTGCTTATCTGCAATGACTGCCAGGGCAAGTGAGGACCAGCAAGACAATTCCTGCCTAGCACCTTCCTTGGAGGAGAGAGAATGCAACGTTTCATTTTGCTTTTTGGAGTGCGAGATTTAGAAAAAGAACAGTGTCTGATTGCAAGGGTAGGAAAGAGCAGAGACCCAGTCTTGCTGTTTATCTGCAATGACTGCCAGGGCAAGTGAGGACCAGCAAGACAATTCCTGCCTAGCACCTTCCTTGGAGGAGAGAGAGTGCAACGTTTCATTTTAGCATTTTGGCGCTCACGAGGGAGACAAACTTCTTTGGCTGTTTGCAAGGCTAGGAAAGAGCAGAGCCCCAGTCTTGCTGTTTATCTGCAGTGACTGCCAGGGCAAGTGAGGACCAGCAAGACAATTCCTGACTAGCACCTTCCTTGGAGGAGAGAGAGTGCAACGTTTCATTTTGCTTTTTGGAGTGCGAGATTTAGAAAAAGAACAGTGTCTGATTGCAAGGGTAGGAAAGAGCAGAGACCCAGTCTTGCTGTTTATCTGCAATGACTGCCAGGGCAAGTGAGGACCAGCAAGACAATTCCTGACTAGCACCTTCCTTGGAGGAGAGAGAGTGCAACGTTTCATTTTAACATATTGGCGGTTACAAGCAAGACGAACTTCTTTTGCTGTTTGCAAGGCTAGGAAAGAGCAGAGCCCCAGTCTTGCTGCTTATCTGCAATGACTGCCAGGGCAAGTGAGGACCAGCAAGACAATTCCTGACTAGCACCTTCCTTGGAGGAGAGAGAGTGCAACGTTTCATTTTGCTTTTTGGAGTGCGAGATTTAGAAAAAGAACAGTGTCTGATTGCAAGGGTAGGAAAGAGCAGAGACCCAGTCTTGCTGTTTATCTGCAATGACTGCCAGGGCAAGTGAGGACCAGCAAGACAATTCCTGCCTAGCACCTTCCTTGGAGGAGAGAGAGTGCAACGTTTCATTTTGCTTTTTGGAGTGCGAGATTGAGAAAAAGCACAGAGTCTGTTTGCAAGGGTAGGAAAGAGCAGAGACCGAGTCTTGCTGTTTATCTGCAATGACTGCCAGGGCAAGTGAGGACCAGCAAGACAATTCCTGCCTAGCACCTTCCTTGGAGGAGAGAGAGTGCAACGTTTCATTTTAGCATTTTGGCGCTCACGAGGGAGACAAACTGCTTTGGCTGTTTGCAAGGCTAGGAAAGAGCAGAGCCCCAGTCTTGCTGTTTATCTGCAATGACTGCCAGGGCAAGTGAGGACCAGCAAGACAATTCCTGCCTAGCACCTTCCTTGGAGGAGAGAGAGTGCAACGTTTCATTTTAGCATCTTGGCGCTCACAAGGGAGACAAACTGCTTTTGCTGTTTGCAAGGCTAGGAAAGAGCAGAGCCCCAGTCTTGCTGTTTATCTGCAATGACTGCCAGGGCAAGTGAGGACCAGCAAGACAATTCCTGCCTAGCACCTTCCTTGGAAGAGAGAGTGCAACGTTTCATTTTAGCATTTTGGCGCTCACGAGGGAGACGAACTTCTTTTGCTGTTTGCAAGGCTAGGAAAGAGCAGAGCCCCAGTCTTGCTGCTTATCTGCAATGACTGCCAGGGCAAGTGAGGACCAGCAAGACAATTCCTGCCTAGCACCTTCCTTGGAGGAGAGAGAGTGCAACGTTTCATTTTAGCATTTTGACGGTCACAAGCAAGACGAACTTCTTTTGCTGTTTGCAAGGCTAGGAAAGAGCAGAGCCCCAGTCTTGCTGTTTATCTGCAATGACTGCCAGGGCAAGTGAGGACCAGCAAGACAATTCCTGACTAGCACCTTCCTTGGAGGAGAGAGAGTGCAACGTTACATTTTAGCATATTGGCGGTTACAAGCAAGACGAACTTCTTTTGCTGTTTGCAAGGCTAGGAAAGAGCAGAGCCCCAGTCTTGCTGCTTATCTGCAATGACTGCCAGGGCAAGTGAGGACCAGCAAGACAATTCCTGACTAGCACCTTCCTTGGAGGAGAGAGAGTGCAACGTTTCATTTTAGCGTTTTGGCGCTCACGAGGGAGACAAACTGCTTTTGCTGTTTGCAAGGCTATGAAAGAGCAGAGCCGCAGTCTTGCTGCTTATCTGCAATGACTGCTAGGGCAAGTGAGGACCAGCAAGACAATTCCTGCCTAGCACCTTCCTTGGAGGAGAGAGAGTGCAACGTTTCATTTTAGCATTTTGGCGGTCACAAGCAAGACGAACTTCTTTTGCTGTTTGCAAGGCTAGGAAAGAGTAGAGCCCCAGTCTTGCTGCTTATCTGCAATGACTGCCAGGGCAAGTGAGGACCAGCAAGACAATTCCTGCCTAGCACCTTCCTTGGAGGAGAGAGAGTGCAACGTTTCATTTTGCTTTTTGGAGTGCGAGATTGAGAAAAAGCACAGTGTCTGTTTGCAAGGGTAGGAAAGAGCAGAGCCCCAGTCTTGCTGTTTATCTGCAATGACTGCCAGGGCAAGTGAGGACCAGCAAGACAATTCCTGCCTAGCACCTTCCTTGGAGGAGAGAGAGTGCAACGTTTCATTTTAGCATTTTGGCGGTCACAAGCAAGACGAACTTCTTTTGCTGTTTGCAAGGCTAGGAAAGAGCACAGCCCCAGTCTTGCTGCTTATCTGCAATGACTGCCAGGGCAAGTGAGGACCAGCAAGACAATTCCTGCCTAGCACCTTCCTTGGAGGAGAGAGAGTGCAACGTTTCATTTTAGCATTTTGGCGCTCACGAGGGAGACAAACTTCTTTGGCTGTTTGCAAGGCTATGAAAGAGCAGAGCCCCTGTCTTGCTGTTTATCTGCAGTGACTGCCAGGGCAAGTGAGGACCAGCAAGACAATTCCTGCCTAGCACCTTCCTTGGAGGAGAGAGAGTGCAACGTTTCATTTTAGCATTTTGGCGCTCACGAGGGAGACAAACTGCTTTGGCTGTTTGCAAGGCTAGGAAAGAGCAGAGCCCCAGTCTTGCTGTTTATCTGCAATGACTGCCAGGGCAAGTGAGGTCCAGCAAGACAATTCCTGCCTAGCACCTTCCTTGGAGGAGAGAGAGTGCAACGTTTCATTTTAGCATTTTGGCGCTCACAAGGGAGACAAACTGCTTTTGCTGTTTGCAAGGCTAGGATAGAGCAGAGCCCCAGTCTTGCTGTTTATCTGCAATGACTGCCAGGGCAAGTGAGGACCAGCAAGACAATTCCTGCCTAGCACCTTCCTTGGAGGAGAGAGAGTGCAACGTTTCATTTTAGCATTTTGGCGCTCACAAGGGAGACAAACTGCTTTTGCTGTTTGCAAGGCTAGGAAAGAGCAGAGCCCCAGTCTTGCTGTTTATCTGCAATGACTGCCAGGGCAAGTGAGGACCAGCAAGACAATTCCTGCCTAGCACCTTCCTTGGAGGAGAGAGAGTGCAACGTTTCATTTTAGCATTTTGGCGCTCACGAGGGAGACGAACTTCTTTTGCTGTTTGCAAGGCTAGGAAAGAGCAGAGCCCCAGTCTTGCTGTTTATCTGCAATGACTGCCAGGGCAAGTGAGGACCAGCAAGACAATTCCTGCCTAGCACCTTCCTTGGAGGAGAGAGAGTGCAACGTTTCATTTTGCTTTTTGGAGTGCGAGATTGAGAAAAAGCACAGTGTCTGTTTGCAAGGGTAGGGAAGAGCAGAGTCCGAGTCTTGCTGTTTATCTGCAATGACTGCCAGGGCAAGTGAGGACCAGCAAGACAATTCCTGACTAGCACCTTCCTTGGAGGAGAGAGAGTGCAACGTTTCATTTTAACATATTGGCGGTTACAAGCAAGACGAACTTCTTTTGCTGTTTGCAAGGCTAGGAAAGAGCAGAGCCCCAGTCTTGCTGCTTATCTGCAATGACTGCCAGGGCAAGTGAGGACCAGCAAGACAATTCCTGCCTAGCACCTTCCTTGGAGGAGAGAGAATGCAACGTTTCATTTTGCTTTTTGGAGTGCGAGATTGAGAAAAAGCACAGTGTCTGTTTGCAAGGGTAGGAAAGAGCAGAGACCGAGTCTTGTTGTTTATCTGCAATGACTGCCAGGGCAAGTGAGGACCAGCAAGACAATTCCTGCCTAGCACCTTCCTTGGAGGAGAGAGAGTGCAACGTTTCATTTTAGCATTTTGGCGCTCACGAGGGAGACAAACTTCTTTGGCTGTTTGCAAGGCTAGGAAAGAGCAGAGCCCCAGTCTTGCTGTTTATCTGCAGTGACTGCCAGGGCAAGTGAGGACCAGCAAGACAATTCCTGCCTAGCACCTTCCTTGGAGGAGAGAGAGTGCAACGTTTCATTTTAGCATTTTGGCGCTCACGAGGGAGACAAACTGCTTTGGCTGTTTGCAAGGCTAGGAAAGAGCAGAGCCCCAGTCTTGCTGTTTATGTGCAATGACTGCCAGGGCAAGTGAAGTCCAGCAAGACAATTCCTGCCTAGCACCTTCCTTGGAGGAGAGAGTGTGCAACGTTTCATTTTGCTTTTTGGAGTGCGAGATTGAGAAAAAGCACAGTGTCTGTTTGCAAGGGTAGGAAAGAGCAGAGACCGAGTCTTGCTGTTTATCTGCAATGACTGCCAGGGCAAGTGAGGACCAGCAAGACAATTCCTGCCTAGCACCTTCCTTGGAGGAGAGAGAGTGCAACGTTTCATTTTAGGATTTTGGCGGTTACAAGCAAGACGAACTTCTTTTGCTGTTTGCAAGGCTAGGAAAGAGCAGAGCCCCAGTCTTGCTGCTTATCTGCAATGACTGCCAGGGCAAGTGAGGACCAGCAAGACAATTCCTGCCTAGCACCTTCCTTGGAGGAGAGAGAGTGCAACGTTTCATTTTAGCATTTTGGCGCTCACAAGGGAGACAAACTGCTTTTGCTGTTTGCAAGGCTAGGAAAGAGCAGAGCCCCAGTCTTGCTGTTTATCTGCAATGACTGCCAGGGCAAGTGAGGACCAGCAAGACAATTCCTGCCTAGCACCTTCCTTGGAGGAGAGAGAGTGCAACGTTTCATTTTAGCATTTTGGCGCTCAAGAGGGAGACGAACTTCTTTTGCTGTTTGCAAGGCTAGGAAAGAGCAGAGCCCCAGTCTTGCTGTTTATCTGCAATGACTGCCAGGGCAAGTGAGGACCAGCAAGACAATTCCTGCCTAGCACCTTCCTTGGAGGAGAGAGAGTGCAACGTTTCATTTTGCTTTTTGGAGTGCGAGATTTAGAAAAAGAACAGTGTCTGTTTGAAGGGTAGGGAAGAGCAGAGCCCCAGTCTTGCTGTTTATCTGCAATGACTGCCAGGGCAAGTGAGGACCAGCAAGACAATTCCTGCCTAGCACCTTCCTTGGAGGAGAGAGAGTGCAACGTTTCATTTTGCTTTTTGGAGTGCGAGATTGAGAAAAAGCACAGTGTCTGTTTGCAAGGGTAGGAAAGAGCAGAGCCCGAGTCTTGCTGTTTATCTGCAATGACTGCCAGGGCAAGTGAGGACCAGCAAGACAATTCCTGCCTAGCACCTTCCTTGGAGGAGAGAGAGTGCAACGTTACATTTTAGCATATTGGCGGTTACAAGCAAGACGAACTTCTTTTGCTCTTTGCAAGGCTAGGAAAGAGCAGAGCCCCAGTCTTGCTGCTTATCTGCAATGACTGCCAGGGCAAGTGAGGACCAGCAAGACAATTCCTGACTAGCACCTTCCTTGGAGGAGAGAGAGTGCAACGTTTCATTTTGCTTTTTGGAGTGCGAGATTTAGAAAAAGAACAGTGTCTGATTGCAAGGGTAGGAAAGAGCAGAGACCCAGTCTTGCTGTTTATCTGCAATGACTGCCAGGGCAAGTGAGGACCAGCAAGACAATTCCTGCCTAGCACCTTCCTTGGAGGAGAGAGAGTGCAACGTTTCATTTTGCTTTTTGGAGTGCGAGATTGAGAAAAAGCACAGAGTCTGTTTGCAAGGGTAGGAAAGAGCAGAGACCGAGTCTTGCTGTTTATCTGCAATGACTGCCAGGGCAAGTGAGGACCAGCAAGACAATTCCTGCCTAGCACCTTCCTTGGAGGAGAGAGAGTGCAACGTTTCATTTTAGCATTTTGGCGCTCACGAGGGAGACAAACTGCTTTGGCTGTTTGCAAGGCTAGGAAAGAGCAGAGCCCCAGTCTTGCTGTTTATCTGCAATGACTGCCAGGGCAAGTGAGGACCAGCAAGACAATTCCTGCCTAGCACCTTCCTTGGAGGAGAGAGAGTGCAACGTTTCATTTTAGCATCTTGGCGCTCACAAGGGAGACAAACTGCTTTTGCTGTTTGCAAGGCTAGGAAAGAGCAGAGCCCCAGTCTTGCTGTTTATCTGCAATGACTGCCAGGGCAAGTGAGGACCAGCAAGACAATTCCTGCCTAGCACCTTCCTTGGAAGAGAGAGTGCAACGTTTCATTTTAGCATTTTGGCGCTCACGAGGGAGACGAACTTCTTTTGCTGTTTGCAAGGCTAGGAAAGAGCAGAGCCCCAGTCTTGCTGCTTATCTGCAATGACTGCCAGGGCAAGTGAGGACCAGCAAGACAATTCCTGCCTAGCACCTTCCTTGGAGGAGAGAGAGTGCAACGTTTCATTTTAGCATTTTGACGGTCACAAGCAAGACGAACTTCTTTTGCTGTTTGCAAGGCTAGGAAAGAGCAGAGCCCCAGTCTTGCTGTTTATCTGCAATGACTGCCAGGGCAAGTGAGGACCAGCAAGACAATTCCTGACTAGCACCTTCCTTGGAGGAGAGAGAGTGCAACGTTACATTTTAGCATATTGGCGGTTACAAGCAAGACGAACTTCTTTTGCTGTTTGCAAGGCTAGGAAAGAGCAGAGCCCCAGTCTTGCTGCTTATCTGCAATGACTGCCAGGGCAAGTGAGGACCAGCAAGACAATTCCTGACTAGCACCTTCCTTGGAGGAGAGAGAGTGCAACGTTTCATTTTAGCGTTTTGGCGCTCACGAGGGAGACAAACTGCTTTTGCTGTTTGCAAGGCTATGAAAGAGCAGAGCCGCAGTCTTGCTGCTTATCTGCAATGACTGCTAGGGCAAGTGAGGACCAGCAAGACAATTCCTGCCTAGCACCTTCCTTGGACGAGAGAGAGTGCAACGTTTCATTTTGCTTTTTGGAGTGCGAGATTTAAAAAAAGAACAGTGTCTGATTGCAAGGGTAGGAAAGAGCAGAGCCCCAGTCTTGCTGTTTATCTGCAATGACTGCCAGGGCAAGTGAGGACCAGCAAGACAATTCCTGACTAGAACCTTCCTTGGAGAAGAGAGAGTGCAACGTTTCATTTTAGCATTTTGGCGCTCACGAGGGAGACAAACTGCTTTTGCTGTTTGCAAGGCTATGAAAGAGCAGAGCCCCAGTCTTGCTGCTTATCTGCAATGACTGCCAGGGCAAGTGAGGACCAGCAAGACAATTCCTGCCTAGCACCTTCCTTGGAGGAGAGAGAGTGCAACGTTTCATTTTAGCATTTTGGCGCTCACAAGGGAGACAAACTGCTTTTGCTGTTTGCAAGGCTAGGATAGAGCAGAGCCCCAGTCTTGCTGTTTATCTGCAATGACTGCCAGGGCAAGTGAGGACCAGCAAGACAATTCCTGCCTAGCACCTTCCTTGGAGGAGAGAGAGTGCAACGTTTCATTTTGCTTTTTGGAGTGCGAGATTGAGAAAAAGCACAGAGTCTGTTTGCAAGGGTAGGAAAGAGCAGAGACCGAGTCTTGCTGTTTATCTGCAATGACTGCCAGGGCAAGTGAGGACCAGCAAGACAATTCCTGCCTAGCACCTTCCTTGGAGGAGAGAGAGTGCAACGTTTCATTTTAGCATTTTGGCGCTCACGAGGGAGACAAACTGCTTTGGCTGTTTGCAAGGCTAGGAAAGAGCAGAGCCTGAGTCTTGCTGTTTATCTGCAATGACTGCCAGGGCAAGTGAGGACCAGCAAGACAATTCCTGCCTAGCACCTTCCTTGGAGGAGAGAGAGTGCAACGTTTCATTTTAGCATTTTGGCGCTCACAAGGGAGACAAACTGCTTTTGCTGTTTGCAAGGCTAGAAAAGAGCAGAGCCCCAGTCTTGCTGTTTATCTGCAATGACTGCCAGGGCAAGTGAGGACCAGCAAGACAATTCCTGCCTAGCACCTTCCTTGGAGGAGAGAGAGTGCAACGTTTCATTTTAGCATTTTGGCGCTCACGAGGGAGACGAACTTCTTTTGCTGTTTGCAAGGCTAGGAAAGAGCAGAGCCCCAGTCTTGCTGTTTATCTGCAATGACTGCCAGGGCAAGTGAGGACCAGCAAGACAATTCCTGCCTAGCACCTTCCTTGGAGGAGAGAGAGTGCAACGTTTCATTTTGCTTTTTGGAGTGCGAGATTTAGAAAAAGAACAGTGTCTGTTTGCAAGGGTAGGGAAGAGCAGAGCCCCAGTCTTGCTGTTTATCTGCAATGACTGCCAGGGCAAGTGAGGACCAGCAAGACAATTCCTGCCTAGCACCTTCCTTGGAGGAGAGAGAGTGCAACGTTTCATTTTGCTTTTTGGAGTGCGAGATTGAGAAAAAGCACAGTGTCTGTTTGCAAGGGTAGGAAAGAGCAGAGCCCGAGTCTTGCTGTTTATCTGCAATGACTGCCAGGGCAAGTGAGGACCAGCAAGACAATTCCTGACTAGCACCTTCCTTGGAGGAGAGAGAGTGCAACGTTACATTTTAGCATATTGGCGGTTACAAGCAAGACGAACTTCTTTTGCGGTTTGCAAGGCTAGGAAAGAGCAGAGCCCCAGTCTTGCTGCTTATCTGCAATGACTGCCAGGGCAAGTGAGGACCAGCAAGACAATTCCTGACTAGCACCTTCCTTGGAGGAGAGAGAGTGCAACGTTTCATTTTAGCGTTTTGGCGCTCACGAGGGAGACAAACTGCTTTTGCTGTTTGCAAGGCTATGAAAGAGCAGAGCCCCAGTCTTGCTGCTTATCTGCAATGACTGCCAGGGCAAGTGAGGACCAGCAAGACAATTCCTGCCTAGCACCTTCCTTGGAGGAGAGAGAGTGCAACGTTTCATTTTGCTTTTTGGAGTGCGAGATTTAGAAAAAGAACAGTGTCTGATTGCAAGGGTAGGAAAGAGCAGAGCCCCAGTCTTGCTGTTTATCTGCAATGACTGCCAGGGCAAGTGAGGACCAGCAAGACAATTCCTGACTAGAACCTTCCTTGGAGAAGAGAGAGTGCAACGTTTCATTTTAGCATTTTGGCGCTCACGAGGGAGACAAAATGCTTTTGCTGTTTGCAAGGCTAGGATAGAGCAGAGCCCCAGTCTTGCTGCTTATCTGCAATGACTGCCAGGGCAACTGAGGACCAGCAAGACAATTCCTGACTAGCACCTTCCTTGGAGGAGAGAGAGTGCAACGTTTCATTTTAGCATTTTGGCGTTCACGAGGGAGACAAACTGCTTTGGCTGTTTGCAAGGCTATGAAATAGCAGAGCCCCAGTCTTGCTGCTTATCTGCATTGACTGCCAGGGCAAGTGAGGACCAGCAAGACAATTCCTGCCTAGCACCTTCCTTGGAGGAGAGAGAGTGCAACGTTTCATTTTGCTTTTTGGAGTGCGAGATTGAGAAAAAGCACAGAGTCTGTTTGCAAGGGTAGGAAAGAGCAGAGACCGAGTCTTGCTGTTTATCTGCAATGACTGCCAGGGCAAGTGAGGACCAGCAAGACAATTCCTGCCTAGCACCTTCCTTGGAGGAGAGAGAGTGCAACGTTTCATTTTAGCATTTTGGCGCTCACGAGGGAGACAAACTGCTTTGGCTGTTTGCAAGGCTAGGAAAGAGCAGAGCCCCAGTCTTGCTGTTTATCTGCAATGACTGCCAGGGCAAGTGAGGACCAGCAAGACAATTCCTGACTAGCACCTTCCTTGGAGGAGAGAGAGTGCAACGTTTCATTTTAGCATTTTGGCGGTCACAAGCAAGACGAACTTCTTTTGCTGTTTGCAAGGCTAGGAAAGAGTAGAGCCCCAGTCTTGCTGCTTATCTGCAATGACTGCCAGGGCAAGTGAGGACCAGCAAGACAATTCCTGCCTAGCACCTTCCTTGGAGGAGAGAGAGTGCAACGTTTCATTTTGCTTTTTGGAGTGCGAGATTGAGAAAAAGCACAGTGTCTGTTTGCAAGGGTAGGAAAGAGCAGAGCCCCAGTCTTGCTGTTTATCTGCAATGACTGCCAGGGCAAGTGAGGACCAGCAAGACAATTCCTGCCTAGCACCTTCCTTGGAGGAGAGAGAGTGCAACGTTTCATTTTAGCATTTTGGCGGTCACAAGCAAGACGAACTTCTTTTGCTGTTTGCAAGGCTAGGAAAGAGCACAGCCCCAGTCTTGCTGCTTATCTGCAATGACTGCCAGGGCAAGTGAGGACCAGCAAGACAATTCCTGCCTAGCACCTTCCTTGGAGGAGAGAGAGTGCAACGTTTCATTTTAGCATTTTGGCGCTCACGAGGGAGACAAACTTCTTTGGCTGTTTGCAAGGCTATGAAAGAGCAGAGCCCCTGTCTTGCTGTTTATCTGCAGTGACTGCCAGGGCAAGTGAGGACCAGCAAGACAATTCCTGCCTAGCACCTTCCTTGGAGGAGAGAGAGTGCAACGTTTCATTTTAGCATTTTGGCGCTCACGAGGGAGACAAACTGCTTTGGCTGTTTGCAAGGCTAGGAAAGAGCAGAGCCCCAGTCTTGCTGTTTATCTGCAATGACTGCCAGGGCAAGTGAGGTCCAGCAAGACAATTCCTGCCTAGCACCTTCCTTGGAGGAGAGAGAGTGCAACGTTTCATTTTAGCATTTTGGCGCTCACAAGGGAGACAAACTGCTTTTGCTGTTTGCAAGGCTAGGATAGAGCAGAGCCCCAGTCTTGCTGTTTATCTGCAATGACTGCCAGGGCAAGTGAGGACCAGCAAGACAATTCCTGCCTAGCACCTTCCTTGGAGGAGAGAGAGTGCAACGTTTCATTTTAGCATTTTGGCGCTCACAAGGGAGACAAACTGCTTTTGCTGTTTGCAAGGCTAGGAAAGAGCAGAGCCCCAGTCTTGCTGTTTATCTGCAATGACTGCCAGGGCAAGTGAGGACCAGCAAGACAATTCCTGCCTAGCACCTTCCTTGGAGGAGAGAGAGTGCAACGTTTCATTTTAGCATTTTGGCGCTCACGAGGGAGACGAACTTCTTTTGCTGTTTGCAAGGCTAGGAAAGAGCAGAGCCCCAGTCTTGCTGTTTATCTGCAATGACTGCCAGGGCAAGTGAGGACCAGCAAGACAATTCCTGCCTAGCACCTTCCTTGGAGGAGAGAGAGTGCAACGTTTCATTTTGCTTTTTGGAGTGCGAGATTTAGAAAAAGAACAGTGTCTGTTTGCAAGGGTAGGGAAGAGCAGAGCCCCAGTCTTGCTGTTTATCTGCAATGACTGCCAGGGCAAGTGAGGACCAGCAAGACAATTCCTGCCTAGCACCTTCCTTGGAGGAGAGAGAGTGCAACGTTTCATTTTGCTTTTTGGAGTGCGAGATTGAGAAAAAGCACAGTGTCTGTTTGCAAGGGTAGGAAAGAGCAGAGCCCGAGTCTTGCTGTTTATCTGCAATGACTGCCAGGGCAAGTGAGGACCAGCAAGACAATTCCTGACTAGCACCTTCCTTGGAGGAGAGAGAGTGCAACGTTACATTTTAGCATATTGGCGGTTACAAGCAAGACGAACTTCTTTTGCGGTTTGCAAGGCTAGGAAAGAGCAGAGCCCCAGTCTTGCTGCTTATCTGCAATGACTGCCAGGGCAAGTGAGGACCAGCAAGACAATTCCTGCCTAGCACCTTCCTTGGAGGAGAGAGAGTGCAACGTTTCATTTTAGCATTTTGGCGCTCACGAGGGAGACACACTGCTTTTCCTGTTTGCAAGGCTAGGATAGAGCAGAGCCCCAGTCTTGCTGTTTATCTGCAGTGACTGCCAGGGCAAGTGAGGACCAGCAAGACAATTCCTGCCTAGCACCTTCCTTGGAGGAGAGAGAGTGCAACATTTCATTTTAGCATTTTGGCGCTCACGAGGGAGACAAACTGCTTTGGCTGTTTGCAAGGCTAGGAAAGAGCAGAGCCCCAGTCTTGCTGTTTATCTGCAATGACTGCCAGGGCAAGTGAGGACCAGCAAGACAATTCCTGCCTAGCACCTTCCTTGGAGGAGAGAGAGTGCAACGTTTCATTTTAGCATTTTGGCGCTCACGAGGGAGACGAACTTCTTTTGCTGTTTGCAAGGCTAGGAAAGAGCAGAGCCCCAGTCTTGCTGTTTATCTGCAATGACTGCCAGGGCAAGTGAGGACCAGCAAGACAATTCCTGCCTAGCACCTTCCTTGGAGGAGAGAGAGTGCAACGTTTCATTTTAGCATTTTGGCGCTCACGAGGGAGACGAACTTCTTTTGCTGTTTGCAAGGCTAGGAAAGAGCAGAGCCCCAGTCTTGCTGTTTATCTGCAATGACTGCCAGGGCAAGTGAGGACCAGCAAGACAATTCCTGCCTAGCACCTTCCTTGGAGGAGAGAGAGTGCAACGTTTCATTTTAGCATTTTGGCGCTCTACAAGGGAGACAAACTGCTTTTGCTGTTTGCAAGGCTAGGATAGAGCAGAGCCCCAGTCTTGCTGTTTATCTGCAATGACTGCCAGGGCAAGTGAGGACCAGCAAGACAATTCCTGACTAGCACCTTCCTTGGAGGAGAGAGAGTGCAACGTTTCATTTTGCTTTTTGGAGTGCGAGATTGAGAAAAAGCACAGTGTCTGTTTGCAAGGGTAGGAAAGAGCAGAGACCGAGTCTTGCTGTTTATCTGCAATGACTGCCAGGGCAAGTGAGGACCAGCAAGACAATTCCTGCCTAGTACCTTCCTTGGAGGAGAGAGAGTGCAACGTTTCATTTTAGCATTTTGGCGCTCACAAGGGAGACAAACTGCTTTTGCTGTTTGCAAGGCTAGGATAGAGCAGAGCCCCAGTCTTGCTGTTTATCTGCAATGACTGCCAGGGCAAGTGAGGACCAGCAAGACAATTCCTGCCTAGCACCTTCCTTGGAGGAATAGAGAGTGCAACGTTTCATTTTAGCATTTTGGCGCTCATGAGGGATACGAACTTCTTTTGCTGTTTGCAAGGCTAGGAAAGAGCAGAGCCCCAGTCTTGCTGTTTATCTGCAATGACTGCCAGGGCAAGTGAGGACCAGCAAGACAATTCCTGCCTAGCACCTTCCTTGGAGGAGAGAGAGTGCAACGTTTCATTTTGCTTTTTGGAGTGCGAGATTTAGAAAAAGAACAGTGTCTGTTTGCAAGGGTAGGGAAGAGCAGAGCCCCAGTCTTGCTGTTTATCTGCAATGACTGCCAGGGCAAGTGAGGACCAGCAAGACAATTCCTGACTAGCACCTTCCTTGGAGGAGAGAGTGTGCAACGTTTCATTTTAGCATTTTGGCGGTCACAAGCAAGACGAACTTCTTTGGCTGTTTGCAAGGCTAGGAAAGAGTAGAGCCCCAGTCTTGCTGTTTATCTGCAATGACTGCCAGGGCAAGTGAGGACCAGCAAGACAATTCCTGCCTAGCACCTTCCTTGGAGGAGAGAGAGTGCAACGTTTCATTTTGCTTTTTGGACTGCGAGATTGAGAAAAAGCACAGTGTCTGTTTGCAAGGGTAGGAAAGAGCAGAGTCCGAGTCTTGCTGTTTATCTGCAATGACTGCCAGGGCAAGTGAGGACCAGCAAGACAATTCCTGACTAGCACCTTCCTTGGAGGAGAGAGAGTGCAACGTTTCATTTTAACATATTGGCGGTTACAAGCAAGACGAACTTCTTTTGCTGTTTGCAAGGCTAGGAAAGAGCAGAGCCCCAGTCTTGCTGCTTATCTGCAATGACTGCCAGGGCAAGTGAGGACCAGCAAGACAATTCCTGCCTAGCACCTTCCTTGGAGGAGAGAGAGTGCAACGTTTCATTTTAGCATTTTGGCGCTCACGAGGGAGACAAACTGCTTTTGCTGTTTGCAAGGCTAGGAAAGAGCAGAGCCCCAGTCTTGCTGCTTATCTGCAATGACTGCCAGGGCAAGTGAGGACCAGCAAGACAATTCCTGCCTAGCACCTTCCTTGGAGGAGAGAGAATGCAACGTTTCATTTTGCTTTTTGGAGTGCGAGATTGAGAAAAAGCACAGTGTCTGTTTGCAAGGGTAGGAAAGAGCAGAGACCGAGTCTTGTTGTTTATCTGCAATGACTGCCAGGGCAAGTGAGGACCAGCAAGACAATTCCTGCCTAGCACCTTCCTTGGAGGAGAGAGAGTGCAACGTTTCATTTTAGCATTTTGGCGCTCACGAGGGAGACAAACTTCTTTGGCTGTTTGCAATGCTAGGAAAGAGCAGAGCCCCAGTCTTGCTGTTTATCTGCAGTGACTGCCAGGGCAAGTGAGGACCAGCAAGACAATTCCTGCCTAGCACCTTCCTTGGAGGAGAGAGAGTGCAACGTTTCATTTTAGCATTTTGGCGCTCACGAGGGAGACAAACTGCTTTGGCTGTTTGCAAGGCTAGAAAAGAGCAGAGCCCCAGTCTTGCTGTTTATGTGCAATGACTGCCAGGGCAAGTGAAGTCCAGCAAGACAATTCCTGCCTAGCACCTTCCTTGGAGGAGAGAGAGTGCAACGTTTCATTTTGCTTTTTGGAGTGCGAGATTGAGAAAAAGCACAGTGTCTGTTTGCAAGGGTAGGAAAGAGCAGAGACCGAGTCTTGCTGTTTATCTGCAATGACTGCCAGGGCAAGTGAGGACCAGCAAGACAATTCCTGCCTAGCACCTTCCTTGGAGGAGAGAGAGTGCAACGTTTCATTTTAGCATTTTGGCGGTCACAAGCAAGACGAACTTATTTTGCTGTTTGCAAGGCTAGGAAAGAGCAGAGCCCCAGTCTTGCTGCTTATCTGCAATGACTGCCAGGGCAAGTGAGGACCAGCAAGACAATTCCTGCCTAGCACCTTCCTTGGAGGAGAGAGAGTGCAACGTTTCATTTTAGCATTTTGGCGCTCACAAGGGAGACAAACTGCTTTTGCTGTTTGCAAGGCTAGGAAAGAGCAGAGCCCCAGTCTTGCTGTTTATCTGCAATGACTGCCAGGGCAAGTGAGGACCAGCAAGACAATTCCTGCCTAGCACCTTCCTTGGAGGAGAGAGAGTGCAACGTTTCATTTTAGCATTTTGGCGCTCACGAGGGAGACGAACTTCTTTTGCTGTTTGCAAGGCTAGGAAAGAGCAGAGCCCCAGTCTTGCTGTTTATCTGCAATGACTGCCAGGGCAAGTGAGGACCAGCAAGACAATTCCTGCCTAGCACCTTCCTTGGAGGAGAGAGAGTGCAACGTTTCATTTTGCTTTTTGGAGTGCGAGATTTAGAAAAAGAACAGTGTCTGTTTGAAGGGTAGGGAAGAGCAGAGCCCCAGTCTTGCTGTTTATCTGCAATGACTGCCAGGGCAAGTGAGTACCAGCAAGACAATTCCTGCCTAGCACCTTCCTTGGAGGAGAGAGAGTGCAACGTTTCATTTTGCTTTTTGGAGTGCGAGATTGAGAAAAAGCACAGTGTCTGTTTGCAAGGGTAGGAAAGAGCAGAGCCCGAGTCTTGCTGTTTATCTGCAATGACTGCCAGGGCAAGTGAGGACCAGCAAGACAATTCCTGCCTAGCACCTTCCTTGGAGGAGAGAGAGTGCAACGTTACATTTTAGCATATTGGCGGTTACAAGCAAGACGAACTTCTTTTGCTCTTTACAAGGCTAGGAAAGAGCAGAGCCCCAGTCTTGCTGCTTATCTGCAATGACTGCCAGGGCAAGTGAGGACCAGCAAGACAATTCCTGACTAGCACCTTCCTTGGAGGAGAGAGAGTGCAACGTTTCATTTTAGCGTTTTGGCGCTCACGAGGGAGACAAACTGCTTTTGCTGTTTGCAAGGCTAGGAAAGAGCAGAGCCCCAGTCTTGCTGTTTATCTGCAATGACTGCCAGGGCAAGTGAGGACCAGCAAGACAATTCCTGCCTAGCACCTTCCTTGGAGGAGAGAGAGTGCAACGTTTCATTTTGCTTTTTGGAGTGCGAGATTTAGAAAAAGAACAGTGTCTGTTTGCAAGGGTAGGGAAGAGCAGAGCCCCAGTCTTGCTGTTTATCTGCAATGACTGCCAGGGCAAGTGAGGACCAGCAAGACAATTCCTGACTAGCACCTTCCTTGGAGGAGAGAGAGTGCAACGTTTCATTTTAGCATTTTGGCGGTCACAAGCAAGACGAACTTCTTTTGCTGTTTGCAAGGCTAGGAAAGAGTAGAGCCCCAGTCTTGCTGTTTATCTGCAATGACTGCCAGGGCAAGTGAGGACCAGCAAGACAATTCCTGCCTAGCACCTTCCTTGGAGGAGAGAGAGTGCAACGTTTCATTTTGCTTTTTGGAGTGCGAGATTGAGAAAAAGCACAGTGTCTGTTTGCAAGGGTAGGAAAGAGCAGAGTCCGAGTCTTGCTGTTTATCTGCAATGACTGCCAGGGCAAGTGAGGACCAGCAAGACAATTCCTGACTAGCACCTTCCTTGGAGGAGAGAGAGTGCAACGTTTCATTTTAACATATTGGCGGTTACAAGCAAGACGAACTTCTTTTGCTGTTTGCAAGGCTAGGAAAGAGCAGAGCCCCAGTCTTGCTGCTTATCTGCAATGACTGCCAGGGCAAGTGAGGACCAGCAAGACAATTCCTGCCTAGCACCTTCCTTGGAGGAGAGAGAATGCAACGTTTCATTTTGCTTTTTGGAGTGCGAGATTGAGAAAAAGCACAGTGTCTGTTTGCAAGGGTAGGAAAGAGCAGAGACCGAGTCTTGTTGTTTATCTGCAATGACTGCCAGGGCAAGTGAGGACCAGCAAGACAATTCCTGCCTAGCACCTTCCTTGGAGGAGAGAGAGTGCAACGTTTCATTTTAGCATTTTGGCGCTCACGAGGGAGACAAACTTCTTTGGCTGTTTGCAAGGCTAGGAAAGAGCAGAGCCCCAGTCTTGCTGTTTATCTGCAGTGACTGCCAGGGCAAGTGAGGACCAGCAAGACAATTCCTGCCTAGCACCTTCCTTGGAGGAGAGAGAGTGCAACGTTTCATTTTAGCATTTTGGCGCTCACGAGGGAGACAAACTGCTTTGGCTGTTTGCAAGGCTAGGAAAGAGCAGAGCCCCAGTCTTGCTGTTTATGTGCAATGACTGCCAGGGCAAGTGAAGTCCAGCAAGACAATTCCTGCCTAGCACCTTCCTTGGAGGAGAGAGTGTGCAACGTTTCATTTTGCTTTTTGGAGTGCGAGATTGAGAAAAAGCACAGTGTCTGTTTGCAAGGGTAGGAAAGAGCAGAGACCGAGTCTTGCTGTTTATCTGCAATGACTGCCAGGGCAAGTGAGGACCAGCAAGACAATTCCTGCCTAGCACCTTCCTTGGAGGAGAGAGAGTGCAACGTTTCATTTTAGCATTTTGGCGGTTACAAGCAAGACGAACTTCTTTTGCTGTTTGCAAGGCTAGGAAAGAGCAGAGCCCCAGTCTTGCTGCTTATCTGCAATGACTGCCAGGGCAAGTGAGGACCAGCAAGACAATTCCTGCCTAGCACCTTCCTTGGAGGAGAGAGAGTGCAACGTTTCATTTTAGCATTTTGGCGCTCACAAGGGAGACAAACTGCTTTTGCTGTTTGCAAGGCTAGGAAAGAGCAGAGCCCCAGTCTTGCTGTTTATCTGCAATGACTGCCAGGGCAAGTGAGGACCAGCAAGACAATTCCTGCCTAGCACCTTCCTTGGAGGAGAGAGAGTGCAACGTTTCATTTTAGCATTTTGGCGCTCAAGAGGGAGACGAACTTCTTTTGCTGTTTGCAAGGCTAGGAAAGAGCAGAGCCCCAGTCTTGCTGTTTATCTGCAATGACTGCCAGGGCAAGTGAGGACCAGCAAGACAATTCCTGCCTAGCACCTTCCTTGGAGGAGAGAGAGTGCAACGTTTCATTTTGCTTTTTGGAGTGCGAGATTTAGAAAAAGAACAGTGTCTGTTTGAAGGGTAGGGAAGAGCAGAGCCCCAGTCTTGCTGTTTATCTGCAATGACTGCCAGGGCAAGTGAGGACCAGCAAGACAATTCCTGCCTAGCACCTTCCTTGGAGGAGAGAGAGTGCAACGTTTCATTTTGCTTTTTGGAGTGCGAGATTGAGAAAAAGCACAGTGTCTGTTTGCAAGGGTAGGAAAGAGCAGAGCCCGAGTCTTGCTGTTTATCTGCAATGACTGCCAGGGCAAGTGAGGACCAGCAAGACAATTCCTGCCTAGCACCTTCCTTGGAGGAGAGAGAGTGCAACGTTACATTTTAGCATATTGGCGGTTACAAGCAAGACGAACTTCTTTTGCTCTTTGCAAGGCTAGGAAAGAGCAGAGCCCCAGTCTTGCTGCTTATCTGCAATGACTGCCAGGGCAAGTGAGGACCAGCAAGACAATTCCTGACTAGCACCTTCCTTGGAGGAGAGAGAGTGCAACGTTTCATTTTGCTTTTTGGAGTGCGAGATTTAGAAAAAGAACAGTGTCTGATTGCAAGGGTAGGAAAGAGCAGAGACCCAGTCTTGCTGTTTATCTGCAATGACTGCCAGGGCAAGTGAGGACCAGCAAGACAATTCCTGCCTAGCACCTTCCTTGGAGGAGAGAGAGTGCAACGTTTCATTTTGCTTTTTGGAGTGCGAGATTGAGAAAAAGCACAGAGTCTGTTTGCAAGGGTAGGAAAGAGCAGAGACCGAGTCTTGCTGTTTATCTGCAATGACTGCCAGGGCAAGTGAGGACCAGCAAGACAATTCCTGCCTAGCACCTTCCTTGGAGGAGAGAGAGTGCAACGTTTCATTTTAGCATTTTGGCGCTCACGAGGGAGACAAACTGCTTTGGCTGTTTGCAAGGCTAGGAAAGAGCAGAGCCCCAGTCTTGCTGTTTATCTGCAATGACTGCCAGGGCAAGTGAGGACCAGCAAGACAATTCCTGCCTAGCACCTTCCTTGGAGGAGAGAGAGTGCAACGTTTCATTTTAGCATCTTGGCGCTCACAAGGGAGACAAACTGCTTTTGCTGTTTGCAAGGCTAGGAAAGAGCAGAGCCCCAGTCTTGCTGTTTATCTGCAATGACTGCCAGGGCAAGTGAGGACCAGCAAGACAATTCCTGCCTAGCACCTTCCTTGGAAGAGAGAGTGCAACGTTTCATTTTAGCATTTTGGCGCTCACGAGGGAGACGAACTTCTTTTGCTGTTTGCAAGGCTAGGAAAGAGCAGAGCCCCAGTCTTGCTGCTTATCTGCAATGACTGCCAGGGCAAGTGAGGACCAGCAAGACAATTCCTGCCTAGCACCTTCCTTGGAGGAGAGAGAGTGCAACGTTTCATTTTAGCATTTTGACGGTCACAAGCAAGACGAACTTCTTTTGCTGTTTGCAAGGCTAGGAAAGAGCAGAGCCCCAGTCTTGCTGTTTATCTGCAATGACTGCCAGGGCAAGTGAGGACCAGCAAGACAATTCCTGACTAGCACCTTCCTTGGAGGAGAGAGAGTGCAACGTTACATTTTAGCATATTGGCGGTTACAAGCAAGACGAACTTCTTTTGCTGTTTGCAAGGCTAGGAAAGAGCAGAGCCCCAGTCTTGCTGCTTATCTGCAATGACTGCCAGGGCAAGTGAGGACCAGCAAGACAATTCCTGACTAGCACCTTCCTTGGAGGAGAGAGAGTGCAACGTTTCATTTTAGCGTTTTGGCGCTCACGAGGGAGACAAACTGCTTTTGCTGTTTGCAAGGCTATGAAAGAGCAGAGCCGCAGTCTTGCTGCTTATCTGCAATGACTGCTAGGGCAAGTGAGGACCAGCAAGACAATTCCTGCCTAGCACCTTCCTTGGACGAGAGAGAGTGCAACGTTTCATTTTGCTTTTTGGAGTGCGAGATTTAAAAAAAGAACAGTGTCTGATTGCAAGGGTAGGAAAGAGCAGAGCCCCAGTCTTGCTGTTTATCTGCAATGACTGCCAGGGCAAGTGAGGACCAGCAAGACAATTCCTGACTAGCACCTTCCTTGGAGGAGAGAGAGTGCAACGTTACATTTTAGCATATTGGCGGTTACAAGCAAGACGAACTTCTTTTGCTGTTTGCAAGGCTAGGAAAGAGCAGAGCCCCAGTCTTGCTGCTTATCTGCAATGACTGCCAGGGCAAGTGAGGACCAGCAAGACAATTCCTGACTAGCACCTTCCTTGGAGGAGAGAGAGTGCAACGTTTCATTTTAGCGTTTTGGCGCTCACGAGGGAGACAAACTGCTTTTGCTGTTTGCAAGGCTATGAAAGAGCAGAGCCGCAGTCTTGCTGCTTATCTGCAATGACTGCTAGGGCAAGTGAGGACCAGCAAGACAATTCCTGCCTAGCACCTTCCTTGGACGAGAGAGAGTGCAACGTTTCATTTTGCTTTTTGGAGTGCGAGATTTAAAAAAAGAACAGTGTCTGATTGCAAGGGTAGGAAAGAGCAGAGCCCCAGTCTTGCTGTTTATCTGCAATGACTGCCAGGGCAAGTGAGGACCAGCAAGACAATTCCTGACTAGAACCTTCCTTGGAGAAGAGAGAGTGCAACGTTTCATTTTAGCATTTTGGCGCTCACGAGGGAGACAAACTGCTTTTGCTGTTTGCAAGGCTATGAAAGAGCAGAGCCCCAGTCTTGCTGCTTATCTGCAATGACTGCCAGGGCAAGTGAGGACCAGCAAGACAATTCCTGCCTAGCACCTTCCTTGGAGGAGAGAGAGTGCAACGTTTCATTTTAGCATTTTGGCGCTCACAAGGGAGACAAACTGCTTTTGCTGTTTGCAAGGCTAGGATAGAGCAGAGCCCCAGTCTTGCTGTTTATCTGCAATGACTGCCAGGGCAAGTGAGGACCAGCAAGACAATTCCTGCCTAGCACCTTCCTTGGAGGAGAGAGAGTGCAACGTTTCATTTTGCTTTTTGGAGTGCGAGATTGAGAAAAAGCACAGAGTCTGTTTGCAAGGGTAGGAAAGAGCAGAGACCGAGTCTTGCTGTTTATCTGCAATGACTGCCAGGGCAAGTGAGGACCAGCAAGACAATTCCTGCCTAGCACCTTCCTTGGAGGAGAGAGAGTGCAACGTTTCATTTTAGCATTTTGGCGCTCACGAGGGAGACAAACTGCTTTGGCTGTTTGCAAGGCTAGGAAAGAGCAGAGCCTGAGTCTTGCTGTTTATCTGCAATGACTGCCAGGGCAAGTGAGGACCAGCAAGACAATTCCTGCCTAGCACCTTCCTTGGAGGAGAGAGAGTGCAACGTTTCATTTTAGCATTTTGGCGCTCACAAGGGAGACAAACTGCTTTTGCTGTTTGCAAGGCTAGAAAAGAGCAGAGCCCCAGTCTTGCTGTTTATCTGCAATGACTGCCAGGGCAAGTGAGGACCAGCAAGACAATTCCTGCCTAGCACCTTCCTTGGAGGAGAGAGAGTGCAACGTTTCATTTTAGCATTTTGGCGCTCACGAGGGAGACGAACTTCTTTTGCTGTTTGCAAGGCTAGGAAAGAGCAGAGCCCCAGTCTTGCTGTTTATCTGCAATGACTGCCAGGGCAAGTGAGGACCAGCAAGACAATTCCTGCCTAGCACCTTCCTTGGAGGAGAGAGAGTGCAACGTTTCATTTTGCTTTTTGGAGTGCGAGATTTAGAAAAAGAACAGTGTCTGTTTGCAAGGGTAGGGAAGAGCAGAGCCCCAGTCTTGCTGTTTATCTGCAATGACTGCCAGGGCAAGTGAGGACCAGCAAGACAATTCCTGCCTAGCACCTTCCTTGGAGGAGAGAGAGTGCAACGTTTCATTTTGCTTTTTGGAGTGCGAGATTGAGAAAAAGCACAGTGTCTGTTTGCAAGGGTAGGAAAGAGCAGAGCCCGAGTCTTGCTGTTTATCTGCAATGACTGCCAGGGCAAGTGAGGACCAGCAAGACAATTCCTGACTAGCACCTTCCTTGGAGGAGAGAGAGTGCAACGTTACATTTTAGCATATTGGCGGTTACAAGCAAGACGAACTTCTTTTGCGGTTTGCAAGGCTAGGAAAGAGCAGAGCCCCAGTCTTGCTGCTTATCTGCAATGACTGCCAGGGCAAGTGAGGACCAGCAAGACAATTCCTGACTAGCACCTTCCTTGGAGGAGAGAGAGTGCAACGTTTCATTTTAGCGTTTTGGCGCTCACGAGGGAGACAAACTGCTTTTGCTGTTTGCAAGGCTATGAAAGAGCAGAGCCCCAGTCTTGCTGCTTATCTGCAATGACTGCCAGGGCAAGTGAGGACCAGCAAGACAATTCCTGCCTAGCACCTTCCTTGGAGGAGAGAGAGTGCAACGTTTCATTTTGCTTTTTGGAGTGCGAGATTTAGAAAAAGAACAGTGTCTGATTGCAAGGGTAGGAAAGAGCAGAGCCCCAGTCTTGCTGTTTATCTGCAATGACTGCCAGGGCAAGTGAGGACCAGCAAGACAATTCCTGACTAGAACCTTCCTTGGAGAAGAGAGAGTGCAACGTTTCATTTTAGCATTTTGGCGCTCACGAGGGAGACAAAATGCTTTTGCTGTTTGCAAGGCTAGGATAGAGCAGAGCCCCAGTCTTGCTGCTTATCTGCAATGACTGCCAGGGCAACTGAGGACCAGCAAGACAATTCCTGACTAGCACCTTCCTTGGAGGAGAGAGAGTGCAACGTTTCATTTTAGCATTTTGGCGTTCACGAGGGAGACAAACTGCTTTGGCTGTTTGCAAGGCTATGAAATAGCAGAGCCCCAGTCTTGCTGCTTATCTGCATTGACTGCCAGGGCAAGTGAGGACCAGCAAGACAATTCCTGCCTAGCACCTTCCTTGGAGGAGAGAGAGTGCAACGTTTCATTTTGCTTTTTGGAGTGCGAGATTGAGAAAAAGCACAGAGTCTGTTTGCAAGGGTAGGAAAGAGCAGAGACCGAGTCTTGCTGTTTATCTGCAATGACTGCCAGGGCAAGTGAGGACCAGCAAGACAATTCCTGCCTAGCACCTTCCTTGGAGGAGAGAGAGTGCAACGTTTCATTTTAGCATTTTGGCGCTCACGAGGGAGACAAACTGCTTTGGCTGTTTGCAAGGCTAGGAAAGAGCAGAGCCCCAGTCTTGCTGTTTATCTGCAATGACTGCCAGGGCAAGTGAGGACCAGCAAGACAATTCCTGACTAGCACCTTCCTTGGAGGAGAGAGAGTGCAACGTTTCATTTTAGCATTTTGGCGGTCACAAGCAAGACGAACTTCTTTTGCTGTTTGCAAGGCTAGGAAAGAGTAGAGCCCCAGTCTTGCTGCTTATCTGCAATGACTGCCAGGGCAAGTGAGGACCAGCAAGACAATTCCTGCCTAGCACCTTCCTTGGAGGAGAGAGAGTGCAACGTTTCATTTTGCTTTTTGGAGTGCGAGATTGAGAAAAAGCACAGTGTCTGTTTGCAAGGGTAGGAAAGAGCAGAGCCCCAGTCTTGCTGTTTATCTGCAATGACTGCCAGGGCAAGTGAGGACCAGCAAGACAATTCCTGCCTAGCACCTTCCTTGGAGGAGAGAGAGTGCAACGTTTCATTTTAGCATTTTGGCGGTCACAAGCAAGACGAACTTCTTTTGCTGTTTGCAAGGCTAGGAAAGAGCACAGCCCCAGTCTTGCTGCTTATCTGCAATGACTGCCAGGGCAAGTGAGGACCAGCAAGACAATTCCTGCCTAGCACCTTCCTTGGAGGAGAGAGAGTGCAACGTTTCATTTTAGCATTTTGGCGCTCACGAGGGAGACAAACTTCTTTGGCTGTTTGCAAGGCTATGAAAGAGCAGAGCCCCTGTCTTGCTGTTTATCTGCAGTGACTGCCAGGGCAAGTGAGGACCAGCAAGACAATTCCTGCCTAGCACCTTCCTTGGAGGAGAGAGAGTGCAACGTTTCATTTTAGCATTTTGGCGCTCACGAGGGAGACAAACTGCTTTGGCTGTTTGCAAGGCTAGGAAAGAGCAGAGCCCCAGTCTTGCTGTTTATCTGCAATGACTGCCAGGGCAAGTGAGGTCCAGCAAGACAATTCCTGCCTAGCACCTTCCTTGGAGGAGAGAGAGTGCAACGTTTCATTTTAGCATTTTGGCGCTCACAAGGGAGACAAACTGCTTTTGCTGTTTGCAAGGCTAGGATAGAGCAGAGCCCCAGTCTTGCTGTTTATCTGCAATGACTGCCAGGGCAAGTGAGGACCAGCAAGACAATTCCTGCCTAGCACCTTCCTTGGAGGAGAGAGAGTGCAACGTTTCATTTTAGCATTTTGGCGCTCACAAGGGAGACAAACTGCTTTTGCTGTTTGCAAGGCTAGGAAAGAGCAGAGCCCCAGTCTTGCTGTTTATCTGCAATGACTGCCAGGGCAAGTGAGGACCAGCAAGACAATTCCTGCCTAGCACCTTCCTTGGAGGAGAGAGAGTGCAACGTTTCATTTTAGCATTTTGGCGCTCACGAGGGAGACGAACTTCTTTTGCTGTTTGCAAGGCTAGGAAAGAGCAGAGCCCCAGTCTTGCTGTTTATCTGCAATGACTGCCAGGGCAAGTGAGGACCAGCAAGACAATTCCTGCCTAGCACCTTCCTTGGAGGAGAGAGAGTGCAACGTTTCATTTTGCTTTTTGGAGTGCGAGATTTAGAAAAAGAACAGTGTCTGTTTGCAAGGGTAGGGAAGAGCAGAGCCCCAGTCTTGCTGTTTATCTGCAATGACTGCCAGGGCAAGTGAGGACCAGCAAGACAATTCCTGCCTAGCACCTTCCTTGGAGGAGAGAGAGTGCAACGTTTCATTTTGCTTTTTGGAGTGCGAGATTGAGAAAAAGCACAGTGTCTGTTTGCAAGGGTAGGAAAGAGCAGAGCCCGAGTCTTGCTGTTTATCTGCAATGACTGCCAGGGCAAGTGAGGACCAGCAAGACAATTCCTGACTAGCACCTTCCTTGGAGGAGAGAGAGTGCAACGTTACATTTTAGCATATTGGCGGTTACAAGCAAGACGAACTTCTTTTGCGGTTTGCAAGGCTAGGAAAGAGCAGAGCCCCAGTCTTGCTGCTTATCTGCAATGACTGCCAGGGCAAGTGAGGACCAGCAAGACAATTCCTGCCTAGCACCTTCCTTGGAGGAGAGAGAGTGCAACGTTTCATTTTAGCGTTTTGGCGCTCACGAGGGAGACAAACTGCTTTTGCTGTTTGCAAGGCTATGAAAGAGCAGAGCCCCAGTCTTGCTGCTTATCTGCAATGACTGCCAGGGCAAGTGAGGACCATCAAGACAATTCCTGCCTAGCACCTTCCTTGGAGGAGAGAGAGTGCAACGTTTCATTTTGCTTTTTGGAGTGCGAGATTTAGAAAAAGAACAGTGTCTGATTGCAAGGGTAGGAAAGAGCAGAGCCCCAGTCTTGCTGTTTATCTGCAATGACTGCCAGGGCAAGTGAGGACCAGCAAGACAATTCCTGACTAGAACCTTCCTTGGAGAAGAGAGAGTGCAACGTTTCATTTTAGCATTTTGGCGCTCACGAGGGAGACAAACTGCTTTTGCTGTTTGCAAGGCTATGAAAGAGCAGAGCCCCAGTCTTGCTGCTTATCTGCAATGACTGCCAGGGCAACTGAGGACCAGCAAGACAATTCCTGCCTAGCACCTTCCTTGGAGGAGAGAGAGTGCAACGTTTCATTTTAGCATTTTGGCGCTCACAAGGGAGACAAACTGCTTTTGCTGTTTGCAAGGCTAGGATAGAGCAGAGCCCCAGTCTTGCTGTTTATCTGCAATGACTGCCAGGGCAAGTGAGGACCAGCAAGACAATTCCTGACTAGCACCTTCCTTGGAGGAGAGAGAGTGCAACGTTTCATTTTAGCATTTTGGCGTTCACGAGGGAGACAAACTGCTTTGGCTGTTTGCAAGGCTATGAAATAGCAGAGCCCCAGTCTTGCTGCTTATCTGCATTGACTGCCAGGGCAAGTGAGGACCAGCAAGACAATTCCTGCCTAGCACCTTCCTTGGAGGAGAGAGAGTGCAACGTTTCATTTTGCTTTTTGGAGTGCGAGATTGAGAAAAAGCACAGAGTCTGTTTGCAAGGGTAGGAAAGAGCAGAGACCGAGTCTTGCTGTTTATCTGCAATGACTGCCAGGGCAAGTGAGGACCAGCAAGACAATTCCTGCCTAGCACCTTCCTTGGAGGAGAGAGAGTGCAACGTTTCATTTTAGCATTTTGGCGCTCACGAGGGAGACAAACTGCTTTGGCTGTTTGCAAGGCTAGGAAAGAGCAGAGCCCCAGTCTTGCTGTTTATCTGCAATGACTGCCAGGGCAAGTGAGGACCAGCAAGACAATTCCTGACTAGCACCTTCCTTGGAGGAGAGAGAGTGCAACGTTTCATTTTAGCATTTTGGCGGTCACATGCAAGACGAACTTCTTTTGCTGTTTGCAAGGCTAGGAAAGAGTAGAGCCCCAGTCTTGCTGCTTATGTGCAATGACTGCCAGGGCAAGTGAGGACCAGCAAGACAATTCCTGCCTAGCACCTTCCTTGGAGGAGAGAGAGTGCAACGTTTCATTTTGCTTTTTGGAGTGCGAGATTGAGAAAAAGCACAGTGTCTGTTTGCAAGGGTAGGAAAGAGCAGAGCCCCAGTCTTGCTGTTTATCTGCAATGACTGCCAGGGCAAGTGAGGACCAGCAAGACAATTCCTGCCTAGCACCTTCCTTGGAGGAGAGAGAGTGCAACGTTTCATTTTAGCATTTTGGCGGTCACAAGCAAGACGAACTTCTTTTGCTGTTTGCAAGGCTAGGAAAGAGCACAGCCCCAGTCTTGCTGCTTATCTGCAATGACTGCCAGGGCAAGTGAGGACCAGCAAGACAATTCCTGCCTAGCACCTTCCTTGGAGGAGAGAGAGTGCAACGTTTCATTTTAGCATTTTGGCGCTCACGAGGGAGACAAACTTCTTTGGCTGTTTGCAAGGCTATGAAAGAGCAGAGCCCCTGTCTTGCTGTTTATCTGCAGTGACTGCCAGTGCAAGTGAGGACCAGCAAGACAATTCCTGCCTAGCACCTTCCTTGGAGGAGAGAGAGTGCAACGTTTCATTTTAGCATTTTGGCGCTCACGAGGGAGACAAACTGCTTTGGCTGTTTGCAAGGCTAGGAAAGAGCAGAGCCCCAGTCTTGCTGTTTATCTGCAATGACTGCCAGGGCAAGTGAGGTCCAGCAAGACAATTCCTGCCTAGCACCTTCCTTGGAGGAGAGAGAGTGCAACGTTTCATTTTAGCATTTTGGCGCTCACAAGGGAGACAAACTGCTTTTGCTGTTTGCAAGGCTAGGATAGAGCAGAGCCCCAGTCTTGCTGTTTATCTGCAATGACTGCCAGGGCAAGTGAGGACCAGCAAGACAATTCCTGCCTAGCACCTTCCTTGGAGGAGAGAGAGTGCAACGTTTCATTTTAGCATTTTGGCGCACACGAGGGAGACGAACTTCTTTTGCTGTTTGCAAGGCTAGGAAAGAGCAGAGCCCCAGTCTTGCTGTTTATCTGCAATGACTGCCAGGGCAAGTGAGGACCAGCAAGACAATTCCTGCCTAGCACCTTCCTTGGAGGAGAGAGAGTGCAACGTTTCATTTTGCTTTTTGGAGTGCGAGATTTAGAAAAAGCACAGTGTCTGTTTGCAAGGGTAGGGAAGAGCAGAGCCCCAGTCTTGCTGTTTATCTGCAATGACTGCCAGGGCAAGTGAGGACCAGCAAGACTATTCCTGACTAGCACCTTCCTTGGAGGAGAGAGAGTGCAACGTTTCATTTTAGCATTTTGGCGGTCACAAGCAAGACGAACTCCTTTTGCTGTTTGCAAGGCTAGGAAAGAGTAGAGCCCCAGTCTTGCTGCTTATCTGCAATGACTGCCAGGGCAAGTGAGGACCAGCAAGACAATTCCTGCCTAGCACCTTCCTTGGAGGAGAGAGAGTGCAACGTTTCATTTTGCTTTTTGGAGTGCGAGATTGAGAAAAAGCACAGTGTCTGTTTGCAAGGGTAGGAAAGAGCAGAGCCCCAGTCTTGCTGTTTATCTGCAATGACTGCCAGGGCAAGTGAGGACCAGCAAGACAATTCCTGCCTAGCACCTTCCTTGGAGGAGAGAGAGTGCAACGTTTCATTTTAGCATTTTGGCGGTCACAAGCAAGACGAACTTCTTTTGCTGTTTGCAAGGCTATGAAAGAGCAGAGCCCCAGTCTTGCTGCTTATCTGCAATGACTGCCAGGGCAAGTGAGGACCAGCAAGACAATTCCTGCCTAGCACCTTCCTTGGAGGAGAGAGAGTGCAACGTTTCATTTTAGCATTTTGGCGCTCACAAGGGAGACAAACTGCTTTTGCTGTTTGCAAGGCTAGGATAGAGCAGAGCCCCAGTCTTGCTGTTTATCTGCAATGACTGCCAGGGCAAGTGAGGACCAGCAAGACAATTCCTGCCTAGCACCTTTCTTGGAGGAGAGAGAGTGCAACGTTTCATTTTAGCATTTTGGCGCTCACGAGGGAGACGAACTTCTTTTGCTGTTTGCAAGGCTAGGAAAGAGCAGAGCCCCAGTCTTGCTGTTTATCTGCAATGACTGCCAGGGCAAGTGAGGACCAGCAAGACAATTCCTGCCTAGCACCTTCCTTGGAGGAGAGAGAGTGCAACGTTTCATTTTGCTTTTTGGAGTGCGAGATTTAGAAAAAGCACAGTGTCTGTTTGCAAGGCTAGAAAAGAGCAGAGCCCGAGTCTTGCTGTTTATCTGCAATGACTGCCAGGGCAAGTGAGGACCAGCAAGACAATTCCTGACTAGCACCTTCCTTGGAGGAGAGAGAGTGCAACGTTTCATTTTAGCATTTTGGCGGTCACAAGCAAGACGAACTTCTTTTGCTGTTTGCAAGGCTAGGAAAGAGTAGAGCCCCAGTCTTGCTGCTTATCTGCAATGACTGCCAGGGCAAGTGAGGACCAGCAAGACAATTCCTGCCTAGCACCTTCCTTGGAGGAGAGAGAGTGCAACGTTTCATTTTGCTTTTTGGAGTGCGAGATTGAGAAAAAGCACAGTGTCTGTTTGCAAGGGTAGGAAAGAGCAGAGACCGAGTCTTGCTGTTTATCTGCAATGACTGCCAGGGCAAGTGAGGACCAGCAAGACAATTCCTGCCTAGCACCTTCCTTGGAGGAGAGAGAGTGCAACGTTTCATTTTAGCATATTGGCGGTTACAAGCAAGACGAACTTCTTTTGCTGTTTGCAAGGCTAGGAAAGAGCAGAGCCCCAGTCTTGCTGCTTATCTGCAATGACTGCCAGGGCAAGTGAGGACCAGCAAGACAATTCCTGCCTAGCACCTTCCTTGGAGGAGAGAGAGTGCAACGTTTCATTTTAGCATTTTTGCGCTCACAAGGGAGACAAACTGCTTTTGCTGTTTGCAAGGGTAGGGAAGAGCAGAGCCCCAGTCTTGCTGTTTATCTGCAATGACTGCCAGGGCAAGTGAGGACCAGCAAGACAATTCCTGCCTAGCACCTTCCTTGGAGGAGAGAGAGTGCAACGTTTCATTTTGCTTTTTGGAGTGCGAGATTGAGAAAAAGCACAGTGTCTGTTTGCAAGGGTAGGAAAGAGCAGAGCCCGAGTCTTGCTGTTTATCTGCAATGACTGCCAGGGCAAGTGAGGACCAGCAAGACAATTCCTGCCTAGCACCTTCCTTGGAGGAGAGAGAGTGCAACGTTACATTTTAGCATATTGGCGGTTACAAGCAAGACGAACTTCTTTTGCTGTTTGCAAGGCTAGGATAGAGCAGAGCCCCAGTCTTGCTGCTTAACTGCAATGACTGCCAGGGCAAGTGAGGACCAGCAAGACAATTCCTGCCTAGCACCTTCCTTGGAGGAGAGACAGTGCAACGTTTCATTTTAGCATTTTGGCGCTCACGAGGGAGACAAACTGCTTTGGCTGTTTGCAAGGCTATGAAATAGCAGAGCCCCAGTCTTGCTGCTTATCTGCAATGACTGCCAGGGCAAGTGAGGTCCAGCAAGACAATTCCTGCCTAGCAGCTTCCTTGGAGGAGAGAGAGTGCAACGTTTCATTTTAGCATTTTGGCGCTCACGAGGGAGACGAACTTCTTTTGCTGTTTGCAAGGCTATTAAATAGCAGAGCCCCAGTCTTGCTGCTTATCTGCAATGACTGCCAGGGCAAGTGAGGACCAGCAAGACAATTCCTGCCTAGCACCTTCCTTGGAGGAGAGAGAGTGCAACGTTTCATTTTAGCATTTTGGCGCTCACGAGGGAGACAAACTTCTTTGGCTGTTTGCAAGGGTAGGAAAGAGCAGAGCCCCAGTCTTGCTGTTTATCTGCAATGACTGCCAGGGTAAGTGAGGTCCAGCAAGACAATTCCTGCCTAGCACCTTCCTTGGAGGAGAGAGAGTGCAACGTTTCATTTTAGCATATTGGAGTTACAAGCAAGACGAACTTCTTTTGCTGTTTGCAAGGCTAGGAAAGAGCAGAGCCCCAGTCTTGCTGCTTATCTGCAATGACTGCCAGGGCAAGTGAGGACCAGCAAGACAATTCCTGCCTAGCACCTTCCTTGGAGGAGAGAGAGTGCAACGTTTCATTTTAGCATTTTGGCGCTCACAAGGGAGACAAACTGCTTTTGCTGTTTGCAAGGCTAGGAAAGAGCAGAGCCCCAGTCTTGCTGTTTATCTGCAATGACTGCCAGGGCAAGTGAGGACCAGCAAGACAATTCCTGCCTAGCACCTTCCTTGGAGGAGAGAGAGTGCAACGTTTCATTTTAGCATTTTTGCGCTCACAAGGGAGACAAACTGCTTTTGCTGTTTGCAAGGGTAGGGAAGAGCAGAGCCCCAGTCTTGCTGTTTATCTGCAATGACTGCCAGGGCAAGTGAGGACCAGCAAGACAATTCCTGCCTAGCACCTTCCTTGGAGGAGAGAGAGTGCAACGTTTCATTTTGCTTTTTGGAGTGCGAGATTGAGAAAAAGCACAGTGTCTGTTTGCAAGGGTAGGAAAGAGCAGAGCCCGAGTCTTGCTGTTTATCTGCAATGACTGCCAGGGCAAGTGAGGACCAGCAAGACAATTCCTGACTAGCACCTTCCTTGGAGGAGAGAGAGTGCAACGTTACATTTTAGCATATTGGCGGTTACAAGCAAGACGAACTTCTTTTGCTGTTTGCAAGGCTAGGATAGAGCAGAGCCCCAGTCTTGCTGCTTAACTGCAATGACTGCCAGGGCAAGTGAGGACCAGCAAGACAATTCCTGCCTAGCACCTTCCTTGGAGGAGAGACAGTGCAACGTTTCATTTTAGCATTTTGGCGCTCACGAGGGAGACAAACTGCTTTGGCTGTTTGCAAGGCTATGAAATAGCAGAGCCCCAGTCTTGCTGCTTATCTGCAATGACTGCCAGGGCAAGTGAGGTCCAGCAAGACAATTCCTGCCTAGCAGCTTCCTTGGAGGAGAGAGAGTGCAACGTTTCATTTTAGCATTTTGGCGCTCACGAGGGAGACGAACTTCTTTTGCTGTTTGCAAGGCTATTAAATAGCAGAGCCCCAGTCTTGCTGCTTATCTGCAATGACTGCCAGGGCAAGTGAGGACCAGCAAGACAATTCCTGCCTAGCACCTTCCTTGGAGGAGAGAGAGTGCAACGTTTCATTTTAGCATTTTGGCGCTCACGAGGGAGACAAACTTCTTTGGCTGTTTGCAAGGGTAGGAAAGAGCAGAGCCCCAGTCTTGCTGTTTATCTGCAATGACTGCCAGGGTAAGTGAGGTCCAGCAAGACAATTCCTGCCTAGCACCTTCCTTGGAGGAGAGAGAGTGCAACGTTTCATTTTAGCATATTGGAGTTACAAGCAAGACGAACTTCTTTTGCTGTTTGCAAGGCTAGGAAAGAGCAGAGCCCCAGTCTTGCTGCTTATCTGCAATGACTGCCAGGGCAAGTGAGGACCAGCAAGACAATTCCTGCCTAGCACCTTCCTTGGAGGAGAGAGAGTGCAACGTTTCATTTTAGCATTTTGGCGCTCACAAGGGAGACAAACTGCTTTTGCTGTTTGCAAGGCTAGGAAAGAGCAGAGCCCCAGTCTTGCTGTTTATCTGCAATGACTGCCAGGGCAAGTGAGGACCAGCAAGACAATTCCTGCCTAGCACCTTCCTTGGAGGAGAGAGAGTGCAACGTTTCATTTTAGCATTTTGGCGCTCACGAGGGAGACAAACTGCTTTGGCTGTTTGCAAGGCTAGGAAAGAGCAGAGCCCCAGTCTTGCTGTTTATCTGCAATGACTGCCAGGGCAAGTGAGGACCAGCAAGACAATTCCTGCCTAGCACCTTCCTTGGAGGAGAGAGAGTGCAACGTTTCATTTTAGCATTTTGGCGCTCACAAGGGAGACAAACTGCTTTTGCTGTTTGCAAGGCTAGAAAAGAGCAGAGCCCCAGTCTTGCTGTTTATCTGCAATGACTGCCAGGGCAAGTGAGGACCAGCAAGACAATTCCTGCCTAGCACCTTCCTTGGAGGAGAGAGAGTGCAACGTTTCATTTTAGCATTTTGGCGCTCACGAGGGAGACGAACTTCTTTTGCTGTTTGCAAGGCTAGGAAAGAGCAGAGCCCCAGTCTTGCTGTTTATCTGCAATGACTGCCAGGGCAAGTGAGGACCAGCAAGACAATTCCTGCCTAGCACCTTCCTTGGAGGAGAGAGAGCGCAACGTTTCATTTTAGCATTTTGGCGCTCACGAGGGAGACGAACTTCTTTTGCTGTTTGCAAGGCTAGGAAAGAGCAGAGCCCCAGTCTTGCTGTTTATCTGCAATGACTGCCAGGGCAAGTGAGGACCAGCAAGACAATTCCTGCCTAGCACCTTCCTTGGAGGAGAGAGAGTGCAACGTTTCATTTTGCTTTTTGGAGTGCGAGATTGAGAAAAAGCACAGTGTCTGTTTGCAAGGGTAGGAAAGAGCAGAGCCCGAGTCTTGCTGTTTATCTGCAATGACTGCCAGGGCAAGTGAGGACCAGCAAGACAATTCCTGACTAGCACCTTCCTTGGAGGAGAGAGAGTGCAACGTTACATTTTAGCCTATTGGCGGTTACAAGCAAGACGAACTTCTTTTGCGGTTTGCAAGGCTAGGAAAGAGCAGAGCCCCAGTCTTGCTGCTTATCTGCAATGACTGCCAGGGCAAGTGAGGACCAGCAAGACAATTCCTGACTAGCACCTTCCTTGGAGGAGAGAGAGTGCAACGTTTCATTTTAGCGTTTTGGCGCTCACGAGGGAGACAAACTGCTTTTGCTGTTTGCAAGGCTATGAAAGAGCAGAGCCCCAGTCTTGCTGCTTATCTGCAATGACTGCCAGGGCAAGTGAGGACCAGCAAGACAATTCCTGCCTAGCACCTTCCTTGGAGGAGAGAGAGTGCAACGTTTCATTTTGCTTTTTGGAGTGCGAGATTTAGAAAAAGAACAGTGTCTGATTGCAAGGGTAGGAAAGAGCAGAGCCCCAGTCTTGCTGTTTATCTGCAATGACTGCCAGGGCAAGTGAGGACCAGCAAGACAATTCCTGACTAGAACCTTCCTTGGAGAAGAGAGAGTGCAACGTTTCATTTTAGCATTTTGGCGCTCACGAGGGAGACAAAATGCTTTTGCTGTTTGCAAGGCTATGAAAGAGCAGAGCCCCAGTCTTGCTGCTTATCTGCAATGACTGCCAGGGCAACTGAGGACCAGCAAGACAATTCCTGCCTAGCACCTTCCTTGGAGGAGAGAGAGTGCAACGTTTCATTTTAGCATTTTGGCGCTCACAAGGGAGACAAACTGCTTTTGCTGTTTGCAAGGCTAGGATAGAGCAGAGCCCCAGTCTTGCTGTTTATCTGCAATGACTGCCAGGGCAAGTGAGGACCAGCAAGACAATTCCTGACTAGCACCTTCCTTGGAGGAGAGAGAGTGCAACGTTTCATTTTAGCATTTTGGCGTTCACGAGGGAGACAAACTGCTTTGGCTGTTTGCAAGGCTATGAAATAGCAGAGCCCCAGTCTTGCTGCTTATCTGCAATGACTGCCAGGGCAAGTGAGGACCAGCAAGACAATTCCTGCCTAGCACCTTCCTTGGAGGAGAGAGAGTGCAATGTTTCATTTTGCTTTTTGGAGTGCGAGATTGAGAAAAAGCACAGAGTCTGTTTGCAAGGGTAGGAAAGAGCAGAGACCGAGTCTTGCTGTTTATCTGCAATGACTGCCAGGGCAAATGAGGACCAGCAAGACAATTCCTGCCTAGCACCTTCCTTGGAGGAGAGAGAGTGCAACGTTTCATTTTAGCATTTTGGCGCTCACGAGGGAGACAAACTGCTTTGGCTGTTTGCAAGGCTAGGAAAGAGCAGAGCCCCAGTCTTGCTGTTTATCTGCAATGACTGCCAGGGCAAGTGAGGACCAGCAAGACAATTCCTGACTAGCACCTTCCTTGGAGGAGAGAGAGTGCAACGTTTCATTTTAGCATTTTGGCGGTCACAAGCAAGACGAACTTCTTTTGCTGTTTGCAAGGCTAGGAAAGAGTAGAGCCCCAGTCTTGCTGCTTATCTGCAATGACTGCCAGGGCAAGTGAGGACCAGCAAGACAATTCCTGCCTAGCACCTTCCTTGGAGGAGAGAGAGTGCAACGTTTCATTTTGCTTTTTGGAGTGCGAGATTGAGAAAAAGCACAGTGTCTGTTTGCAAGGGTAGGAAAGAGCAGAGCCCCAGTCTTGCTGTTTATCTGCAATGACTGCCAGGGCAAGTGAGGACCAGCAAGACAATTCCTGCCTAGCACCTTCCTTGGAGGAGAGAGAGTGCAACGTTTCATTTTAGCATTTTGGCGGTCACAAGCAAGACGAACTTCTTTTGCTGTTTGCAAGGCTAGGAAAGAGCAGAGCCCCAGTCTTGCTGCTTATCTGCAATGACTGCCAGGGCAAGTGAGGACCAGCAAGACAATTCCTGCCTAGCACCTTCCTTGGAGGAGAGAGAGTGCAACGTTTCATTTTAGCATTTTGGCGCTCACGAGGGAGACAAACTTCTTTGGCTGTTTGCAAGGCTATGAAAGAGCAGAGCCCCTGTCTTGCTGTTTATCTGCAGTGACTGCCAGGGCAAGTGAGGACCAGCAAGACAATTCCTGCCTAGCACCTTCCTTGGAGGAGAGAGAGTGCAACGTTTCATTTTAGCATTTTGGCGCTCACGAGGGAGACAAACTGCTTTTGCTGTTTGCAAGGCTAGGAAAGAGCAGAGCCCCAGTCTTGCTGTTTATCTGCAATGACTGCCAGGGCAAGTGAGGTCCAGCAAGACAATTCCTGCCTAGCAGCTTCCTTGGAGGAGAGAGAGTGCAACGTTTCATTTTAGCATTTTGGCGCTCACGAGGGAGACGAACTTCTTTTGCTGTTTGCAAGGCTATGAAATAGCAGAGCCCCAGTCTTGCTGCTTATCTGCAATGACTGCCAGGGCAAGTGAGGACCAGCAAGACAATTCCTGCCTAGCACCTTCCTTGGAGGAGAGAGAGTGCAACGTTTCATTTTAGCATTTTGGCGCTCACGAGGGAGACAAACTTCTTTGGCTGTTTGCAAGGGTAGGAAAGAGCAGAGCCCCAGTCTTGCTGTTTATCTGCAATGACTGCCAGGGTAAGTGAGGTCCAGCAAGACAATTCCTGCCTAGCACCTTCCTTGGAGGAGAGAGAGTGCAACGTTTCATTTTAGCATATTGGAGTTACAAGCAAGACGAACTTCTTTTGCTGTTTGCAAGGCTAGGAAAGAGCAGAGCCCCAGTCTTGCTGCTTATCTGCAATGACTGCCAGGGCAAGTGAGGACCAGCAAGACAATTCCTGCCTAGCACCTTCCTTGGAGGAGAGAGAGTGCAACGTTTCATTTTAGCATTTTGGCGCTCACAAGGGAGACAAACTGCTTTTGCTGTTTGCAAGGCTAGGAAAGAGCAGAGCCCCAGTCTTGCTGTTTATCTGCAATGACTGCCAGGGCAAGTGAGGACCAGCAAGACAATTCCTGCCTAGCACCTTCCTTGGAGGAGAGAGAGTGCAACGTTTCATTTTAGCATTTTGGCGCTCACGAGGGAGACAAACTGCTTTGGCTGTTTGCAAGGCTAGGAAAGAGCAGAGCCCCAGTCTTGCTGTTTATCTGCAATGACTGCCAGGGCAAGTGAGGACCAGCAAGACAATTCCTGCCTAGCACCTTCCTTGGAGGAGAGAGAGTGCAACGTTTCATTTTAGCATTTTGGCGCTCACAAGGGAGACAAACTGCTTTTGCTGTTTGCAAGGCTAGAAAAGAGCAGAGCCCCAGTCTTGCTGTTTATCTGCAATGACTGCCAGGGCAAGTGAGGACCAGCAAGACAATTCCTGCCTATCACCTTCCTTGGAGGAGAGAGAGTGCAACGTTTCATTTTAGCATTTTGGCGCTCACGAGGGAGACGAACTTCTTTTGCTGTTTGCAAGGCTAGGAAAGAGCAGAGCCCCAGTCTTGCTGCTTATCTGCAATGACTGCCAGGGCAAGTGAGGACCAGCAAGACAATTCCTGCCTAGCACCTTCCTTGGAGGAGAGAGAGTGCAACGTTTCATTTTAGCATTTTGGCGCTCACAAGGGAGACAAAACTGCTTTTGCTGTTTGCAAGGCTAGGAAAGAGCAGAGCCCCAGTCTTGCTGTTTATCTGCAATGACTGCCAGGGCAAGTGAGGACCAGCAAGACAATTCCTGCCTAGCACCTTCCTTGGAGGAGAGAGAGTGCAACGTTTCATTTTAGCATTTTGGCGCTCACGAGGGAGACAAACTGCTTTGGCTGTTTGCAAGGCTAGGAAAGAGCAGAGCCCCAGTCTTGCTGTTTATCTGCAATGACTGCCAGGGCAAGTGAGGACCAGCAAGACAATTCCTGCCTAGCACCTTCCTTGGAGGAGAGAGAGTGCAACGTTTCATTTTGCTTTTTGGAGTGCGAGATTGAGAAAAAGCACAGAGTCTGTTTGCAAGGGTAGGAAAGAGCAGAGACCGAGTCTTGCTGTTTATCTGCAATGACTGCCAGGGCAAGTGAGGACCAGCAAGACAATTCCTGCCTAGCACCTTCCTTGGAGGAGAGAGAGTGCAACGTTTCATTTTAGCATTTTGGCGCTCACGAGGGAGACAAACTGCTTTGGCTGTTTGCAAGGCTAGGAAAGAGCAGAGCCCCAGTCTTGCTGTTTATCTGCAATGACTGCCAGGGCAAGTGAGGACCAGCAAGACAATTCCTGACTAGCACCTTCCTTGGAGGAGAGAGAGTGCAACGTTTCATTTTAGCATTTTGGCGGTCACATGCAAGACGAACTTCTTTTGCTGTTTGCAAGGCTAGGAAAGAGTAGAGCCCCAGTCTTGCTGCTTATGTGCAATGACTGCCAGGGCAAGTGAGGACCAGCAAGACAATTCCTGCCTAGCACCTTCCTTGGAGGAGAGAGAGTGCAACGTTTCATTTTGCTTTTTGGAGTGCGAGATTGAGAAAAAGCACAGTGTCTGTTTGCAAGGGTAGGAAAGAGCAGAGCCCCAGTCTTGCTGTTTATCTGCAATGACTGCCAGGGCAAGTGAGGACCAGCAAGACAATTCCTGCCTAGCACCTTCCTTGGAGGAGAGAGAGTGCAACGTTTCATTTTAGCATTTTGGCGGTCACAAGCAAGACGAACTTCTTTTGCTGTTTGCAAGGCTAGGAAAGAGCACAGCCCCAGTCTTGCTGCTTATCTGCAATGACTGCCAGGGCAAGTGAGGACCAGCAAGACAATTCCTGCCTAGCACCTTCCTTGGAGGAGAGAGAGTGCAACGTTTCATTTTAGCATTTTGGCGCTCACGAGGGAGACAAACTTCTTTGGCTGTTTGCAAGGCTATGAAAGAACAGAGCCCCTGTCTTGCTGTTTATCTGCAGTGACTGCCAGTGCAAGTGAGGACCAGCAAGACAATTCCTGCCTAGCACCTTCCTTGGAGGAGAGAGAGTGCAACGTTTCATTTTAGCATTTTGGCGCTCACGAGGGAGACAAACTGCTTTCGCTGTTTGCAAGGCTAGGAAAGAGCAGAGCCCCAGTCTTGCTGTTTATCTGCAATGACTGCCAGGGCAAGTGAGGTCCAGCAAGACAATTCCTGCCTAGCACCTTCCTTGGAGGAGAGAGAGTGCAACGTTTCATTTTAGCATTTTGGCGCTCACAAGGGAGACAAACTGCTTTTGCTGTTTGCAAGGCTAGGATAGAGCAGAGCCCCAGTCTTGCTGTTTATCTGCAATGACTGCCAGGGCAAGTGAGGACCAGCAAGACAATTCCTGCCTAGCACCTTCCTTGGAGGAGAGAGAGTGCAACGTTTCATTTTAGCATTTTGGCGCACACGAGGGAGACGAACTTCTTTTGCTGTTTGCAAGGCTAGGAAAGAGCAGAGCCCCAGTCTTGCTGTTTATCTGCAATGACTGCCAGGGCAAGTGAGGACCAGCAAGACAATTCCTGCCTAGCACCTTCCTTGGAGGAGAGAGAGTGCAACGTTTCATTTTGCTTTTTGGAGTGCGAGATTTAGAAAAAGCACAGTGTCTGTTTGCAAGGGTAGGGAAGAGCAGAGCCCCAGTCTTGCTGTTTATCTGCAATGACTGCCAGGGCAAGTGAGGACCAGCAAGACAATTCCTGACTAGCACCTTCCTTGGAGGAGAGAGAGTGCAACGTTTCATTTTAGCATTTTGGCGGTCACAAGCAAGACGAACTCCTTTTGCTGTTTGCAAGGCTAGGAAAGAGTAGAGCCCCAGTCTTGCTGCTTATCTGCAATGACTGCCAGGGCAAGTGAGGACCAGCAAGACAATTCCTGCCTAGCACCTTCCTTGGAGGAGAGAGAGTGCAACGTTTCATTTTGCTTTTTGGAGTGCGAGATTGAGAAAAAGCACAGTGTCTGTTTGCAAGGGTAGGAAAGAGCAGAGCCCCAGTCTTGCTGTTTATCTGCAATGACTGCCAGGGCAAGTGAGGACCAGCAAGACAATTCCTGCCTAGCACCTTCCTTGGAGGAGAGAGAGTGCAACGTTTCATTTTAGCATTTTGGCGGTCACAAGCAAGACGAACTTCTTTTGCTGTTTGCAAGGCTATGAAAGAGCAGAGCCCCAGTCTTGCTGCTTATCTGCAATGACTGCCAGGGCAAGTGAGGACCAGCAAGACAATTCCTGCCTAGCACCTTCCTTGGAGGAGAGAGAGTGCAACGTTTCATTTTAGCATTTTGGCGCTCACAAGGGAGACAAACTGCTTTTGCTGTTTGCAAGGCTAGGATAGAGCAGAGCCCCAGTCTTGCTGTTTATCTGCAATGACTGCCAGGGCAAGTGAGGACCAGCAAGACAATTCCTGCCTAGCACCTTCCTTGGAGGAGAGAGAGTGCAACGTTTCATTTTAGCATTTTGGCGCTCACGAGGGAGACGAACTTCTTTTGCTGTTTGCAAGGCTAGGAAAGAGCAGAGCCCCAGTCTTGCTGTTTATCTGCAATGACTGCCAGGGCAAGTGAGGACCAGCAAGACAATTCCTGCCTAGCACCTTCCTTGGAGGAGAGAGAGTGCAACGTTTCATTTTGCTTTTTGGAGTGCGAGATTTAGAAAAAGCACAGTGTCTGTTTGCAAGGCTAGAAAAGAGCAGAGCCCGAGTCTTGCTGTTTATCTGCAATGACTGCCAGGGCAAGTGAGGACCAGCAAGACAATTCCTGACTAGCACCTTCCTTGGAGGAGAGAGAGTGCAACGTTTCATTTTAGCATTTTGGCGGTCACAAGCAAGACGAACTTCTTTTGCTGTTTGCAAGGCTATGAAAGAGCAGAGCCCCAGTCTTGCTGCTTATCTGCAATGACTGCCAGGGCAAGTGAGGACCAGCAAGACAATTCCTGCCTAGCACCTTCCTTGGAGGAGAGAGAGTGCAACGTTTCATTTTGCTTTTTGGAGTGCGAGATTGAGAAAAAGCACAGTGTCTGTTTGCAAGGGTAGGAAAGAGCAGAGACCGAGTCTTGCTGTTTATCTGCAATGACTGCCAGGGCAAGTGAGGACCAGCAAGACAATTCCTGCCTAGCACCTTCCTTGGAGGAGAGAGAGTGCAACGTTTCATTTTAGCATTTTGGCGGTTACAAGCAAGACGAACTTCTTTTGCTGTTTGCAAGGCTAGGAAAGAGCAGAGCCCCAGTCTTGCTGCTTATCTGCAATGACTGCCAGGGCAAGTGAGGACCAGCAAGACAATTCCTGCCTAGCACCTTCCTTGGAGGAGAGAGAGTGCAACGTTTCATTTTAGCATTTTTGCGCTCACAAGGGAGACAAACTGCTTTTGCTGTTTGCAAGGGTAGGGAAGAGCAGAGCCCCAGTCTTGCTGTTTATCTGCAATGACTGCCAGGGCAAGTGAGGACCAGCAAGACAATTCCTGCCTAGCACCTTCCTTGGAGGAGAGAGAGTGCAACGTTTCATTTTGCTTTTTGGAGTGCGAGATTGAGAAAAAGCACAGTGTCTGTTTGCAAGGGTAGGAAAGAGCAGAGCCCGAGTCTTGCTGTTTATCTGCAATGACTGCCAGGGCAAGTGAGGACCAGCAAGACAATTCCTGCCTAGCACCTTCCTTGGAGGAGAGAGAGTGCAACGTTACATTTTAGCATATTGGCGGTTACAAGCAAGACGAACTTCTTTTGCTGTTTGCAAGGCTAGGATAGAGCAGAGCCCCAGTCTTGCTGCTTAACTGCAATGACTGCCAGAGCAAGTGAGGACCAGCAAGACAATTCCTGCCTAGCACCTTCCTTGGAGGAGAGACAGTGCAACGTTTCATTTTAGCATTTTGGCGCTCACGAGGGAGACAAACTGCTTTGGCTGTTTGCAAGGCTATGAAATAGCAGAGCCCCAGTCTTGCTGCTTATCTGCAATGACTGCCAGGGCAAGTGAGGTCCAGCAAGACAATTCCTGCCTAGCAGCTTCCTTGGAGGAGAGAGAGTGCAACGTTTCATTTTAGCATTTTGGCGCTCACGAGGGAGACGAACTTCTTTTGCTGTTTGCAAGGCTATTAAATAGCAGAGCCCCAGTCTTGCTGCTTATCTGCAATGACTGCCAGGGCAAGTGAGGACCAGCAAGACAATTCCTGCCTAGCACCTTCCTTGGAGGAGAGAGAGTGCAACGTTTCATTTTAGCATTTTGGCGCTCACGAGGGAGACAAACTTCTTTGGCTGTTTGCAAGGGTAGGAAAGAGCAGAGCCCCAGTCTTGCTGTTTATCTGCAATGACTGCCAGGGTAAGTGAGGTCCAGCAAGACAATTCCTGCCTAGCACCTTCCTTGGAGGAGAGAGAGTGCAACGTTTCATTTTAGCATATTGGAGTTACAAGCAAGACGAACTTCTTTTGCTGTTTGCAAGGCTAGGAAAGAGCAGAGCCCCAGTCTTGCTGCTTATCTGCAATGACTGCCAGGGCAAGTGAGGACCAGCAAGACAATTCCTGCCTAGCACCTTCCTTGGAGGAGAGAGAGTGCAACGTTTCATTTTAGCATTTTGGCGCTCACAAGGGAGACAAACTGCTTTTGCTGTTTGCAAGGCTAGGAAAGAGCAGAGCCCCAGTCTTGCTGTTTATCTGCAATGACTGCCAGGGCAAGTGAGGACCAGCAAGACAATTCCTGCCTAGCACCTTCCTTGGAGGAGAGAGAGTGCAACGTTTCATTTTAGCATTTTGGCGCTCACGAGGGAGACAAACTGCTTTGGCTGTTTGCAAGGCTAGGAAAGAGCAGAGCCCCAGTCTTGCTGTTTATCTGCAATGACTGCCAGGGCAAGTGAGGACCAGCAAGACAATTCCTGCCTAGCACCTTCCTTGGAGGAGAGAGAGTGCAACGTTTCATTTTAGCATTTTGGCGCTCACAAGGGAGACAAACTGCTTTTGCTGTTTGCAAGGCTAGAAAAGAGCAGAGCCCCAGTCTTGCTGTTTATCTGCAATGACTGCCAGGGCAAGTGAGGACCAGCAAGACAATTCCTGCCTAGCACCTTCCTTGGAGGAGAGAGAGTGCAACGTTTCATTTTAGCATTTTGGCGCTCACGAGGGAGACGAACTTCTTTTGCTGTTTGCAAGGCTAGGAAAGAGCAGAGCCCCAGTCTTGCTGTTTATCTGCAATGACTGCCAGGGCAAGTGAGGACCAGCAAGACAATTCCTGCCTAGCACCTTCCTTGGAGGAGAGAGAGCGCAACGTTTCATTTTAGCATTTTGGCGCTCACGAGGGAGACGAACTTCTTTTGCTGTTTGCAAGGCTAGGAAAGAGCAGAGCCCCAGTCTTGCTGTTTATCTGCAATGACTGCCAGGGCAAGTGAGGACCAGCAAGACAATTCCTGCCTAGCACCTTCCTTGGAGGAGAGAGAGTGCAACGTTTCATTTTGCTTTTTGGAGTGCGAGATTGAGAAAAAGCACAGTGTCTGTTTGCAAGGGTAGGAAAGAGCAGAGCCCGAGTCTTGCTGTTTATCTGCAATGACTGCCAGGGCAAGTGAGGACCAGCAAGACAATTCCTGCCTAGCACCTTCCTTGGAGGAGAGAGAGTGCAACGTTACATTTTAGCCTATTGGCGGTTACAAGCAAGACGAACTTCTTTTGCGGTTTGCAAGGCTAGGGAAGAGCAGAGCCCCAGTCTTGCTGCTTATCTGCAATGACTGCCAGGGCAAGTGAGGACCAGCAAGACAATTCCTGACTAGCACCTTCCTTGGAGGAGAGAGAGTGCAACGTTTCATTTTAGCGTTTTGGCGCTCACGAGGGAGACAAACTGCTTTTGCTGTTTGCAAGGCTATGAAAGAGCAGAGCCCCAGTCTTGCTGCTTATCTGCAATGACTGCCAGGGCAAGTGAGGACCAGCAAGACAATTCCTGCCTAGCACCTTCCTTGGAGGAGAGAGAGTGCAACGTTTCATTTTGCTTTTTGGAGTGCGAGATTTAGAAAAAGAACAGTGTCTGATTGCAAGGGTAGGAAAGAGCAGAGCCCCAGTCTTGCTGTTTATCTGCAATGACTGCCAGGGCAAGTGAGGACCAGCAAGACAATTCCTGACTAGAACCTTCCTTGGAGAAGAGAGAGTGCAACGTTTCATTTTAGCATTTTGGCGCTCACGAGAGAGACAAAATGCTTTTGCTGTTTGCAAGGCTATGAAAGAGCAGAGCCCCAGTCTTGCTGCTTATCTGCAATGACTGCCAGGGCAACTGAGGACCAGCAAGACAATTCCTGCCTAGCACCTTCCTTGGAGGAGAGAGAGTGCAACGTTTCATTTTAGCATTTTGGCGCTCACAAGGGAGACAAACTGCTTTTGCTGTTTGCAAGGCTAGGATAGAGCAGAGCCCCAGTCTTGCTGTTTATCTGCAATGACTGCCAGGGCAAGTGAGGACCAGCAAGACAATTCCTGACTAGCACCTTCCTTGGAGGAGAGAGAGTGCAACGTTTCATTTTAGCATTTTGGCGTTCACGAGGGAGACAAACTGCTTTGGCTGTTTGCAAGGCTATGAAATAGCAGAGCCCCAGTCTTGCTGCTTATCTGCAATGACTGCCAGGGCAAGTGAGGACCAGCAAGACAATTCCTGCCTAGCACCTTCCTTGGAGGAGAGAGAGTGCAACGTTTCATTTTGCTTTTTGGAGTGCGAGATTGAGAAAAAGCACAGAGTCTGTTTGCAAGGGTAGGAAAGAGCAGAGACCGAGTCTTGCTGTTTATCTGCAATGACTGCCAGGGCAAATGAGGACCAGCAAGACAATTCCTGCCTAGCACCTTCCTTGGAGGAGAGAGAGTGCAACGTTTCATTTTAGCATTTTGGCGCTCACGAGGGAGACAAACTGCTTTGGCTGTTTGCAAGGCTAGGAAAGAGCAGAGCCCCAGTCTTGCTGTTTATCTGCAATGACTGCCAGGGCAAGTGAGGACCAGCAAGACAATTCCTGACTAGCACCTTCCTTGGAGGAGAGAGAGTGCAACGTTTCATTTTAGCATTTTGGCGGTCACAAGCAAGACGAACTTCTTTTGCTGTTTGCAAGGCTAGGAAAGAGTAGAGCCCCAGTCTTGCTGCTTATCTGCAATGACTGCCAGGGCAAGTGAGGACCAGCAAGACAATTCCTGCCTAGCACCTTCCTTGGAGGAGAGAGAGTGCAACGTTTCATTTTGCTTTTTGGAGTGCGAGATTGAGAAAAAGCACAGTGTCTGTTTGCAAGGGTAGGAAAGAGCAGAGCCCCAGTCTTGCTGTTTATCTGCAATGACTGCCAGGGCAAGTGAGGACCAGCAAGACAATTCCTGCCTAGCACCTTCCTTGGAGGAGAGAGAGTGCAACGTTTCATTTTAGCATTTTGGCGGTCACAAGCAAGACGAACTTCTTTTGCTGTTTGCAAGGCTAGGAAAGAGCACAGCCCCAGTCTTGCTGCTTATCTGCAATGACTGCCAGGGCAAGTGAGGACCAGCAAGACAATTCCTGCCTAGCACCTTCCTTGGAGGAGAGAGAGTGCAACGTTTCATTTTAGCATTTTGGCGCTCACGAGGGAGACAAACTTCTTTGGCTGTTTGCAAGGCTATGAAAGAGCAGAGCCCCTGTCTTGCTGTTTATCTGCAGTGACTGCCAGGGCAAGTGAGGACCAGCAAGACAATTCCTGCCTAGCACCTTCCTTGGAGGAGAGAGAGTGCAACGTTTCATTTTAGCATTTTGGCGCTCACGAGGGAGACAAACTGCTTTTGCTGTTTGCAAGGGTAGGAAAGAGCAGAGCCCCAGTCTTGCTGTTTATCTGCAATGACTGCCAGGGCAAGTGAGGTCCAGCAAGACAATTCCTGCCTAGCAGCTTCCTTGGAGGAGAGAGAGTGCAACGTTTCATTTTAGCATTTTGGCGCTCACGAGGGAGACGAACTTCTTTTGCTGTTTGCAAGGCTATGAAATAGCAGAGCCCCAGTCTTGCTGCTTATCTGCAATGACTGCCAGGGCAAGTGAGGACCAGCAAGACAATTCCTGCCTAGCACCTTCCTTGGAGGAGAGAGAGTGCAACGTTTCATTTTAGCATTTTGGCGCTCACGAGGGAGACAAACTTCTTTGGCTGTTTGCAAGGGTAGGAAAGAGCAGAGCCCCAGTCTTGCTGTTTATCTGCAATGACTGCCAGGGTAAGTGAGGTCCAGCAAGACAATTCCTGCCTAGCACCTTCCTTGGAGGAGAGAGAGTGCAACGTTTCATTTTAGCATATTGGAGTTACAAGCAAGACGAACTTCTTTTGCTGTTTGCAAGGCTAGGAAAGAGCAGAGCCCCAGTCTTGCTGCTTATCTGCAATGACTGCCAGGGCAAGTGAGGACCAGCAAGACAATTCCTGCCTAGCACCTTCCTTGGAGGAGAGAGAGTGCAACGTTTCATTTTAGCATTTTGGCGCTCACAAGGGAGACAAACTGCTTTTGCTGTTTGCAAGGCTAGGAAAGAGCAGAGCCCCAGTCTTGCTGTTTATCTGCAATGACTGCCAGGGCAAGTGAGGACCAGCAAGACAATTCCTGCCTAGCACCTTCCTTGGAGGAGAGAGAGTGCAACGTTTCATTTTAGCATTTTGGCGCTCACGAGGGAGACAAACTGCTTTGGCTGTTTGCAAGGCTAGGAAAGAGCAGAGCCCCAGTCTTGCTGTTTATCTGCAATGACTGCCAGGGCAAGTGAGGACCAGCAAGACAATTCCTGCCTAGCACCTTCCTTGGAGGAGAGAGAGTGCAACGTTTCATTTTAGCATTTTGGCGCTCACAAGGGAGACAAACTGCTTTTGCTGTTTGCAAGGCTAGAAAAGAGCAGAGCCCCAGTCTTGCTGTTTATCTGCAATGACTGCCAGGGCAAGTGAGGACCAGCAAGACAATTCCTGCCTATCACCTTCCTTGGAGGAGAGAGAGTGCAACGTTTCATTTTAGCATTTTGGCGCTCACGAGGGAGACGAACTTCTTTTGCTGTTTGCAAGGCTAGGAAAGAGCAGAGCCCCAGTCTTGCTGCTTATCTGCAATGACTGCCAGGGCAAGTGAGGACCAGCAAGACAATTCCTGCCTAGCACCTTCCTTGGAGGAGAGAGAGTGCAACGTTTCATTTTAGCATTTTGGCGCTCACAAGGGAGACAAAACTGCTTTTGCTGTTTGCAAGGCTAGGAAAGAGCAGAGCCCCAGTCTTGCTGTTTATCTGCAATGACTGCCAGGGCAAGTGAGGACCAGCAAGACAATTCCTGCCTAGCACCTTCCTTGGAGGAGAGAGAGTGCAACGTTTCATTTTAGCATTTTGGCGCTCACGAGGGAGACAAACTGCTTTGGCTGTTTGCAAGGCTAGGAAAGAGCAGAGCCCCAGTCTTGCTGTTTATCTGCAATGACTGCCAGGGCAAGTGAGGACCAGCAAGACAATTCCTGCCTAGCACCTTCCTTGGAGGAGAGAGAGTGCAACGTTTCATTTTAGCATTTTGGCGCTCACAAGGGAGACAAACTGCTTTTGCTGTTTGCAAGGCTAGAAAAGAGCAGAGCCCCAGTCTTGCTGTTTATCTGCAATGACTGCCAGGGCAAGTGAGGACCAGCAAGACAATTCCTGCCTAGCACCTTCCTTGGAGGAGAGAGAGTGCAACGTTTCATTTTAGCATTTTGGCGCTCACGAGGGAGACGAACTTCTTTTGCTGTTTGCAAGGCTATGAAAGAGCAGAGCCCCAGTCTTGCTGCTTATCTGCAATGACTGCCAGGGCAAGTGAGGACCATCAAGACAATTCCTGCCTAGCACCTTCCTTGGAGGAGAGAGAGTGCAACGTTTCATTTTGCTTTTTGGAGTGCGAGATTTAGAAAAAGAACAGTGTCTGATTGCAAGGGTAGGAAAGAGCAGAGCCCCAGTCTTGCTGTTTATCTGCAATGACTGCCAGGGCAAGTGAGGACCAGCAAGACAATTCCTGACTAGAACCTTCCTTGGAGAAGAGAGAGTGCAACGTTTCATTTTAGCATTTTGGCGCTCACGAGGGAGACAAACTGCTTTTGCTGTTTGCAAGGCTATGAAAGAGCAGAGCCCCAGTCTTGCTGCTTATCTGCAATGACTGCCAGGGCAACTGAGGACCAGCAAGACAATTCCTGCCTAGCACCTTCCTTGGAGGAGAGAGAGTGCAACGTTTCATTTTAGCATTTTGGCGCTCACAAGGGAGACAAACTGCTTTTGCTGTTTGCAAGGCTAGGATAGAGCAGAGCCCCAGTCTTGCTGTTTATCTGCAATGACTGCCAGAGCAAGTGAGGTCCAGCAAGACAATTCCTGACTAGCACCTTCCTTGGAGGAGAGAGAGTGCAACGTTTCATTTTAGCATTTTGGCGTTCACGAGGGAGACAAACTGCTTTGGCTGTTTGCAAGGCTATGAAATAGCAGAGCCCCAGTCTTGCTGCTTATCTGCATTGACTGCCAGGGCAAGTGAGGACCAGCAAGACAATTCCTGCCTAGCACCTTCCTTGGAGGAGAGAGAGTGCAACGTTTCATTTTGCTTTTTGGAGTGCGAGATTGAGAAAAAGCAGAGTCTGTTTGCAAGGGTAGGAAAGAGCAGAGACCGAGTCTTGCTGTTTATCTGCAATGACTGCCAGGGCAAGTGAGGACCAGCAAGACAATTCCTGCCTAGCACCTTCCTTGGAGGAGAGAGAGTGCAACGTTTCATTTTAGCATTTTGGCGCTCACGAGGGAGACAAACTGCTTTGGCTGTTTGCAAGGCTAGGAAAGAGCAGAGCCCCAGTCTTGCTGTTTATCTGCAATGACTGCCAGGGCAAGTGAGGACCAGCAAGACAATTCCTGACTAGCACCTTCCTTGGAGGAGAGAGAGTGCAACGTTTCATTTTAGCATTTTGGCGGTCACAAGCAAGACGAACTTCTTTTGCTGTTTGCAAGGCTAGGAAAGAGCACAGCCCCAGTCTTGCTGCTTATCTGCAATGACTGCCAGGGCAAGTGAGGACCAGCAAGACAATTCCTGCCTAGCACCTTCCTTGGAGGAGAGAGAGTGCAACGTTTCATTTTAGCATTTTGGCGCTCACGAGGGAGACAAACTTCTTTGTCTGTTTGCAAGGCTATGAAAGAGCAGAGCCCCTGTCTTGCTGTTTATCTGCAGTGACTGCCAGTGCAAGTGAGGACCAGCAAGACAATTCCTGCCTAGCACCTTCCTTGGAGGAGAGAGAGTGCAACGTTTCATTTTAGCATTTTGGCGCTCACGAAGGAGACAAACTGCTTTGGCTGTTTGCAAGGCTAGGAAAGAGCAGAGCCCCAGTCTTGCTGTTTATCTGCAATGACTGCCAGGGCAAGTGAGGTCCAGCAAGACAATTCCTGCCTAGCACCTTCCTTGGAGGAGAGAGAGTGCAACGTTTCATTTTAGCATTTTGGCGCTCACAAGGGAGACAAACTGCTTTTGCTGTTTCAAGGCTAGGATAGAGCAGAGCCCCAGTCTTGCTGTTTATCTGCAATGACTGCCAGGGCAAGTGAGGACCAGCAAGACAATTCCTGCCTAGCACCTTCCTTGGAGGAGAGAGAGTGCAACGTTTCATTTTAGCATTTTGGCGCACACGAGGGAGACGAACTTCTTTTGCTGTTTGCAAGGCTAGGAAAGAGCAGAGCCCCAGTCTTGCTGTTTATCTGCAATGACTGCCAGGGCAAGTGAGGACCAGCAAGACAATTCCTGCCTAGCACCTTCCTTGGAGGAGAGAGAGTGCAACGTTTCATTTTAGCATTTTGGCGGTCACAAGCAAGACGAACTTCTTTTGCTGTTTGCAAGGCTAGGAAAGAGCACAGCCCCAGTCTTGCTGCTTATCTGCAATGACTGCCAGGGCAAGTGAGGACCAGCAAGACAATTCCTGCCTAGCACCTTCCTTGGAGGAGAGAGAGTGCAACGTTTCATTTTAGCATTTTGGCGCTCACGAGGGAGACAAACTTCTTTGGCTGTTTGCAAGGCTATGAAAGAGCAGAGACCCTGTCTTGCTGTTTATCTGCAGTGACTGCCAGGGCAAGTGAGGACCAGCAAGACAATTCCTGCCTAGCACCTTCCTTGGAGGAGAGAGAGTGCAACGTTTCATTTTAGCATTTTGGCGCTCACGAGGGAGACAAACTGCTTTTGCTGTTTGCAAGGCTAGGAAAGAGCAGAGCCCCAGTCTTGCTGTTTATCTGCAATGACTGCCAGGGCAAGTGAGGTCCAGCAAGACAATTCCTGCCTAGCACCTTCCTTGGAGGAGAGAGAGTGCAACGTTTCATTTTAGCATTTTGGCGCTCACAAGGGAGACAAACTGCTTTTGCTGTTTGCAAGGCTAGGATAGAGCAGAGCCCCAGTCTTGCTGTTTATCTGCAATGACTGCCAGGGCAAGTGAGGACCAGCAAGACAATTCCTGCCTAGCACCTTCCTTGGAGGAGAGAGAGTGCAACGTTTCATTTTAGCATTTTGGCGCTCACAAGGGAGACAAACTGCTTTTGCTGTTTGCAAGGCTAGGAAAGAGCAGAGCCCCAGTCTTGCTGTTTATCTGCAATGACTGCCAGGGCAAGTGAGGACCAGCAAGACAATTCCTGCCTAGCACCTTCCTTGGAGGAGAGAGAGTGCAACGTTTCATTTTAGCATTTTGGCGCTCACGAGGGAGACGAACTTCTTTTGCTGTTTGCAAGGCTAGGAAAGAGCAGAGCCCCAGTCTTGCTGTTTATCTGCAATGACTGCCAGGGCAAGTGAGGACCAGCAAGACAATTCCTGCCTAGCACCTTCCTTGGAGGAGAGAGAGTGCAACGTTTCATTTTGCTTTTTGGAGTGCGAGATTTAGAAAAAGAACAGTGTCTGTTTGCAAGGGTAGGGAAGAGCAGAGCCCCAGTCTTGCTGTTTATCTGCAATGACTGCCAGGGCAAGTGAGGACCAGCAAGACAATTCCTGCCTAGCACCTTCCTTGGAGGAGAGAGAGTGCAACGTTTCATTTTGCTTTTTGGAGTGCGAGATTGAGAAAAAGCACAGTGTCTGTTTGCAAGGGTAGGAAAGAGTAGAGCCCGAGTCTTGCTGTTTATCTGCAATGACTGCCAGGGCAAGTGAGGACCAGCAAGACAATTCCTGACTAGCACCTTCCTTGGAGGAGAGAGAGTGCAACGTTACATTTTAGCATATTGGCGGTTACAAGCAAGACGAACTTCTTTTGCGGTTTGCAAGGCTAGGAAAGAGCAGAGCCCCAGTCTTGCTGCTTATCTGCAATGACTGCCAGGGCAAGTGAGGACCAGCAAGACAATTCCTGACTAGCACCTTCCTTGGAGGAGAGAGAGTGCAACGTTTCATTTTAGCGTTTTGGCGCTCACGAGGGAGACAAACTGCTTTTGCTGTTTGCAAGGCTATGAAAGAGCAGAGCCCCAGTCTTGCTGCTTATCTGCAATGACTGCCAGGGCAAGTGAGGACCATCAAGACAATTCCTGCCTAGCACCTTCCTTGGAGGAGAGAGAGTGCAACGTTTCATTTTGCTTTTTGGAGTGCGAGATTTAGAAAAAGAACAGTGTCTGATTGCAAGGGTAGGAAAGAGCAGAGCCCCAGTCTTGCTGTTTATCTGCAATGACTGCCAGGGCAAGTGAGGACCAGCAAGACAATTCCTGACTAGAACCTTCCTTGGAGAAGAGAGAGTGCAACGTTTCATTTTAGCATTTTGGCGCTCACGAGGGAGACAAACTGCTTTTGCTGTTTGCAAGGCTATGAAAGAGCAGAGCCCCAGTCTTGCTGCTTATCTGCAATGACTGCCAGGGCAACTGAGGACCAGCAAGACAATTCCTGCCTAGCACCTTCCTTGGAGGAGAGAGAGTGCAACGTTTCATTTTAGCATTTTGGCGCTCACAAGGGAGACAAACTGCTTTTGCTGTTTGCAAGGCTAGGATAGAGCAGAGCCCCAGTCTTGCTGTTTATCTGCAATGACTGCCAGGGCAAGTGAGGACCAGCAAGACAATTCCTGACTAACACCTTCCTTGGAGGAGAGAGAGTGCAACGTTTCATTTTAGCATTTTGGCGTTCACGAGGGAGACAAACTGCTTTGGCTGTTTGCAAGGCTATGAAATAGCAGAGCCCCAGTCTTGCTGCTTATCTGCATTGACTGCCAGGGCAAGTGAGGACCAGCAAGACAATTCCTGCCTAGCACCTTCCTTGGAGGAGAGAGAGTGCAACGTTTCATTTTGCTTTTTGGAGTGCGAGATTGAGAAAAAGCAGAGTCTGTTTGCAAGGGTAGGAAAGAGCAGAGACCGAGTCTTGCTGTTTATCTGCAATGACTGCCAGGGCAAGTGAGGACCAGCAAGACAATTCCTGCCTAGCACCTTCCTTGGAGGAGAGAGAGTGCAACGTTTCATTTTAGCATTTTGGCGCTCACGAGGGAGACAAACTGCTTTGGCTGTTTGCAAGGCTAGGAAAGAGCAGAGCCCCAGTCTTGCTGTTTATCTGCAATGACTGCCAGGGCAAGTGAGGACCAGCAAGACAATTCCTGACTAGCACCTTCCTTGGAGGAGAGAGAGTGCAACGTTTCATTTTAGCATTTTGGCGGTCACAAGCAAGACGAACTTCTTTTGCTGTTTGCAAGGCTAGGAAAGAGTAGAGCCCCAGTCTTGCTGCTTATCTGCAATGACTGCCAGGGCAAGTGAGGACCAGCAAGACAATTCCTGCCTAGCACCTTCCTTGGAGGAGAGAGAGTGCAACGTTTCATTTTAGCATTTTGGCGCTCACGAGGGAGACAAACTTCTTTGGCTGTTTGCAAGGCTATGAAAGAGCAGAGCCCCAGTCTTGCTGTTTATCTGCAGTGACTGCCAGTGCAAGTGAGGACCAGCAAGACAATTCCTGCCTAGCACCTTCCTTGGAGGAGAGAGAGTGCAACGTTTCATTTTAGCATTTTGGCGCTCACGAGGGAGACAAACTGCTTTGGCTGTTTGCAAGGCTAGGAAAGAGCAGAGCCCGAGTCTTGCTGTTTATCTGCAATGACTGCCAGGGCAAGTGAGGTCCAGCAAGACAATTCCTGCCTAGCACCTTCCTTGGAGGAGAGAGTGTGCAACGTTTCATTTTAGCATTTTGGCGCTCACAAGGGAGACAAACTGCTTTTGCTGTTTGCAAGGCTAGGATAGAGCAGAGCCCCAGTCTTGCTGTTTATCTGCAATGACTGCCAGGGCAAGTGAGGACCAGCAAGACAATTCCTGCCTAGCACCTTCCTTGGAGGAGAGAGAGTGCAACGTTTCATTTTAGCATTTTGGCGCACACGAGGGAGACGAACTTCTTTTGCTGTTTGCAAGGCTAGGAAAGAGCAGAGCCCCAGTCTTGCTGTTTATCTGCAATGACTGCCAGGGCAAGTGAGGACCAGCAAGACAATTCCTGCCTAGCACCTTCCTTGGAGGAGAGAGAGTGCAACGTTTCATTTTGCTTTTTGGAGTGCGAGATTTAGAAAAAGCACAGTGTCTGTTTGCAAGGGTAGGGAAGAGCAGAGCCCCAGTCTTGCTGTTTATCTGCAATGACTGCCAGGGCAAGTGAGGACCAGCAAGACAATTCCTGACTAGCACCTTCCTTGGAGGAGAGAGAGTGCAACGTTTCATTTTAGCATTTTGGCGGTCACAAGCAAGACGAACTCCTTTTGCTGTTTGCAAGGCTAGGAAAGAGTAGAGCCCCAGTCTTGCTGTTTATCTGCAATGACTGCCAGGGCAAGTGAGGACCAGCAAGACAATTCCTGCCTAGCACCTTCCTTGGAGGAGAGAGAGTGCAACGTTTCATTTTGCTTTTTGGAGTGCGAGATTGAGAAAAAGCACAGTGTCTGTTTGCAAGGGTAGGAAAGAGCAGAGCCCCAGTCTTGCTGTTTATCTGCAATGACTGCCAGGGCAAGTGAGGACCAGCAAGACAATTCCTGCCTAGCACCTTCCTTGGAGGAGAGAGAGTGCAACGTTTCATTTTAGCATTTTGGCGCTCACGAGGGAGACGAACTTCTTTTGCTGTTTGCAAGGCTAGGAAAGAGCAGAGCCCCAGTCTTGCTGTTTATCTGCAATGACTGCCAGGGCAAGTGAGGACCAGCAAGACAATTCCTGCCTAGCACCTTCCTTGGAGGAGAGAGAGTGCAACGTTTCATTTTGCTTTTTGGAGTGCGAGATTTAGAAAAAGCACAGTGTCTGTTTGCAAGGCTAGGAAAGAGCAGAGCCCGAGTCTTGCTGTTTATCTGCAATGACTGCCAGGGCAAGTGAGGACCAGCAAGACAATTCCTGCCTAGTACCTTCCTTGGAGGAGAGAGAGTGCAACGTTTCATTTTAGCATTTTGGCGCTCACGAGGGAGACAAACTGCTTTGGCTGTTTGCAAGGCTAGGAAAGAGCAGAGCCCCAGTCTTGCTGTTTATCTGCAATGACTGCCAGGGCAAGTGAGGTCCAGCAAGACAATTCCTGCCTAGCACCTTCCTTGGAGGAGAGAGAGTGCAACGTTTCATTTTAGCATTTTGGCGCTCACAAGGGAGACAAACTGCTTTTGCTGTTTGCAAGGCTAGGATAGAGCAGAGCCCCAGTCTTGCTGTTTATCTGCAATGACTGCCAGGGCAAGTGAGGACCAGCAAGACAATTCCTGCCTAGCACCTTCCTTGGAGGAGAGAGAGTGCAACGTTTCATTTTAGCATTTTGGCGCACACGAGGGAGACGAACTTCTTTTGCTGTTTGCAAGGCTAGGAAAGAGCAGAGCCCCAGTCTTGCTGTTTATCTGCAATGACTGCCAGGGCAAGTGAGGACCAGCAAGACAATTCCTGCCTAGCACCTTCCTTGGAGGAGAGAGAGTGCAACGTTTCATTTTGCTTTTTGGAGTGCGAGATTTAGAAAAAGCACAGTGTCTGTTTGCAAGGGTAGGGAAGAGCAGAGCCCCAGTCTTGCTGTTTATCTGCAATGACTGCCAGGGCAAGTGAGGACCAGCAAGACAATTCCTGACTAGCACCTTCCTTGGAGGAGAGAGTGCAACGTTTCATTTTAGCATTTTGGCGGTCACAAGCAAGACGAACTCCTTTTGCTGTTTGCAAGGCTAGGAAAGAGTAGAGCCCCAGTCTTGCTGCTTATCTGCAATGACTGCCAGGGCAAGTGAGGACCAGCAAGACAATTCCTGCCTAGCACCTTCCTTGGAGGAGAGAGAGTGCAACGTTTCATTTTGCTTTTTGGAGTGCGAGATTGAGAAAAAGCACAGTGTCTGTTTGCAAGGGTAGGAAAGAGCAGAGCCCCAGTCTTGCTGTTTATCTGCAATGACTGCCAGGGCAAGTGAGGACCAGCAAGACAATTCCTGCCTAGCACCTTCCTTGGAGGAGAGAGAGTGCAACGTTTCATTTTAGCATTTTGGCGCTCACGAGGGAGACGAACTTCTTTTGCTGTTTGCAAGGCTAGGAAAGAGCAGAGCCCCAGTCTTGCTGTTTATCTGCAATGACTGCCAGGGCAAGTGAGGACCAGCAAGACAATTCCTGCCTAGCACCTTCCTTGGAGGAGAGAGAGTGCAACGTTTCATTTTGCTTTTTGGAGTGCGAGATTTAGAAAAAGCACAGTGTCTGTTTGCAAGGGTAGGGAAGAGCAGAGCCCGAGTCTTGCTGTTTATCTGCAATGACTGCCAGGGCAAGTGAGGACCAGCAAGACAATTCCTGACTAGCACCTTCCTTGGAGGAGAGAGAGTGCAACGTTTCATTTTAGCATTTTGGCGCTCACGAGGGAGACAAACTTCTTTGGCTGTTTGCAAGGCTATGAAAGAGCAGAGCCCCAGTCTTGCTGTTTATCTGCAGTGACTGCCAGTGCAAGTGAGGACCAGCAAGACAATTCCTGCCTAGCACCTTCCTTGGAGGAGAGAGAGTGCAACGTTTCATTTTAGCATTTTGGCGCTCACGAGGGAGACAAACTGCTTTGGCTGTTTGCAAGGCTAGGAAAGAGCAGAGCCCCAGTCTTGCTGTTTATCTGAAATGACTGCCAGGGCAAGTGAGGTCCAGCAAGACAATTCCTGCCTAGCACCTTCCTTGGAGGAGAGAGAGTGCAACGTTTCATTTTAGCATTTTGGCGCTCACAAGGGAGACAAACTGCTTTTGCTGTTTGCAAGGCTAGGATAGAGCAGAGCCCCAGTCTTGCTGTTTATCTGCAATGACTGCCAGGGCAAGTGAGGACCAGCAAGACAATTCCTGCCTAGCACCTTCCTTGGAGGAGAGAGAGTGCAACGTTTCATTTTGCTTTTTGGAGTGCGAGATTTAGAAAAAGCACAGTGTCTGTTTGCAAGGGTAGGGAAGAGCAGAGCCCCAGTCTTGCTGTTTATCTGCAATGACTGCCAGGGCAAGTGAGGACCAGCAAGACAATTCCTGACTAGCACCTTCCTTGGAGGAGAGAGAGTGCAACGTTTCATTTTAGCATTTTGGCGGTCACAAGCAAGACGAACTCCTTTTGCTGTTTGCAAGGCTAGGAAAGAGTAGAGCCCCAGTCTTGCTGCTTATCTGCAATGACTGCCAGGGCAAGTGAGGACCAGCAAGACAATTCCTGCCTAGCACCTTCCTTGGAGGAGAGAGAGTGCAACGTTTCATTTTGCTTTTTGGAGTGCGAGATTGAGAAAAAGCACAGTGTCTGTTTGCAAGGGTAGGAAAGAGCAGAGCCCCAGTCTTGCTGTTTATCTGCAATGACTGCCAGGGCAAGTGAGGACCAGCAAGACAATTCCTGCCTAGCACCTTCCTTGGAGGAGAGAGAGTGCAACGTTTCATTTTAGCATTTTGGCGCTCACGAGGGAGACGAACTTCTTTTGCTGTTTGCAAGGCTAGGAAAGAGCAGAGCCCCAGTCTTGCTGTTTATCTGCAATGACTGCCAGGGCAAGTGAGGACCAGCAAGACAATTCCTGCCTAGCACCTTCCTTGGAGGAGAGAGAGTGCAACGTTTCATTTTGCTTTTTGGAGTGCGAGATTTAGAAAAAGCACAGTGTCTGTTTGCAAGGGTAGGGAAGAGCAGAGCCCGAGTCTTGCTGTTTATCTGCAATGACTGCCAGGGCAAGTGAGGACCAGCAAGACAATTCCTGCCTAGTACCTTCCTTGGAGGAGAGAGAGTGCAACGTTTCATTTTAGCATTTTGGCGCTCACGAGGGAGACAAACTGCTTTGGCTGTTTGCAAGGCTAGGAAAGAGCAGAGCCCCAGTCTTGCTGTTTATCTGCAATGACTGCCAGGGCAAGTGAGGTCCAGCAAGACAATTCCTGCCTAGCACCTTCCTTGGAGGAGAGAGAGTGCAACGTTTCATTTTAGCATTTTGGCGCTCACAAGGGAGACAAACTGCTTTTGCTGTTTGCAAGGCTAGGATAGAGCAGAGCCCCAGTCTTGCTGTTTATCTGCAATGACTGCCAGGGCAAGTGAGGACCAGCAAGACAATTCCTGCCTAGCACCTTCCTTGGAGGAGAGAGAGTGCAACGTTTCATTTTAGCATTTTGGCGCACACGAGGGAGACGAACTGCTTTTGCTGTTTGCAAGGCTAGGAAAGAGCAGAGCCCCAGTCTTGCTGTTTATCTGCAATGACTGCCAGGGCAAGTGAGGACCAGCAAGACAATTCCTGCCTAGCACCTTCCTTGGAGGAGAGAGAGTGCAACGTTTCATTTTGCTTTTTGGAGTGCGAGATTTAGAAAAAGCACAGTGTCTGTTTGCAAGGGTAGGGAAGAGCAGAGCCCCAGTCTTGCTGTTTATCTGCAATGACTGCCAGGGCAAGTGAGGACCAGCAAGACAATTCCTGACTAGCACCTTCCTTGGAGGAGAGAGAGTGCAACGTTTCATTTTAGCATTTTGGCGGTCACAAGCAAGACGAACTCCTTTTGCTGTTTGCAAGGCTAGGAAAGAGTAGAGCCCCAGTCTTGCTGCTTATCTGCAATGACTGCCAGGGCAAGTGAGGACCAGCAAGACAATTCCTGCCTAGCACCTTCCTTGGAGGAGAGAGAGTGCAACGTTTCATTTTGCTTTTTGGAGTGCGAGATTGAGAAAAAGCACAGTGTCTGTTTGCAAGGGTAGGAAAGAGCAGAGCCCCAGTCTTGCTGTTTATCTGCAATGACTGCCAGGGCAAGTGAGGACCAGCAAGACAATTCCTGCCTAGCACCTTCCTTGGAGGAGAGAGAGTGCAACGTTTCATTTTAGCATTTTGGCGCTCACGAGGGAGACGAACTTCTTTTGCTGTTTGCAAGGCTAGGAAAGAGCAGAGCCCCAGTCTTGCTGTTTATCTGCAATGACTGCCAGGGCAAGTGAGGACCAGCAAGACAATTCCTGCCTAGCACCTTCCTTGGAGGAGAGAGAGTGCAACGTTTCATTTTGCTTTTTGGAGTGCGAGATTTAGAAAAAGCACAGTGTCTGTTTGCAAGGGTAGGGAAGAGCAGAGCCCGAGTCTTGCTGTTTATCTGCAATGACTGCCAGGGCAAGTGAGGACCAGCAAGACAATTCCTGACTAGCACCTTCCTTGGAGGAGAGAGAGTGCAACGTTTCATTTTAGCATTTTGGCGGTCACAAGCAAGACGAACTTCTTTTGCTGTTTGCAAGGCTAGGAAAGAGTAGAGCCCCAGTCTTGCTGCTTATCTGCAATGACTGCCAGGGCAAGTGAGGACCAGCAAGACAATTCCTGCCTAGCACCTTCCTTGGAGGAGAGAGAGTGCAACGTTTCATTTTGCTTTTTGGAGTGCGAGATTGAGAAAAAGCACAGTGTCTGTTTGCAAGGGTAGGAAAGAGCAGAGACCGAGTCTTGCTGTTTATCTGCAATGACTGCCAGGGCAAGTGAGGACCAGCAAGACAATTCCTGCCTAGCACCTTCCTTGGAGGAGAGAGAGTGCAACGTTTCATTTTAGCATATTGGCGGTTACAAGCAAGACGAACTTCTTTTGCTGTTTGCAAGGCTAGGAAAGAGCAGAGCCCCAGTCTTGCTGCTTATCTGCAATGACTGCCAGGGCAAGTGAGGACCAGCAAGACAATTCCTGCCTAGCACCTTCCTTGGAGGAGAGAGAGTGCAACGTTTCATTTTAGCATTTTTGCGCTCACAAGGGAGACAAACTGCTTTTGCTGTTTGCAAGGCTAGGAAAGAGCAGAGCCCCAGTCTTGCTGTTTATCTGCAATGACTGCCAGGGCAAGTGAGGACCAGCAAGACAATTCCTGCCTAGCACCTTCCTTGGAGGAGAGAGAGTGCAACGTTTCATTTTAGCATTTTGGCGCTCACGAGGGAGACGAACTTCTTTTGCTGTTTGCAAGGCTAGGAAAGAGCAGAGCCCCAGTCTTGCTGTTTATCTGCAATGACTGCCAGGGCAAGTGAGGACCAGCAAGACAATTCCTGCCTAGCACCTTCCTTGGAGGAGAGAGAGTGCAACGTTTCATTTTGCTTTTTGGAGTGCGAGATTTAGAAAAAGCACAGTGTCTGTTTGCAAGGGTAGGGAAGAGCAGAGCCCGAGTCTTGCTGTTTATCTGCAATGACTGCCAGGGCAAGTGAGGACCAGCAAGACAATTCCTGACTAGCACCTTCCTTGGAGGAGAGAGAGTGCAACGTTTCATTTTAGCATTTTGGCGGTCACAAGCAAGACGAACTTCTTTTGCTGTTTGCAAGGCTAGGAAAGAGTAGAGCCCCAGTCTTGCTGCTTATCTGCAATGACTGCCAGGGCAAGTGAGGACCAGCAAGACAATTCCTGCCTAGCACCTTCCTTGGAGGAGAGAGAGTGCAACGTTTCATTTTGCTTTTTGGAGTGCGAGATTGAGAAAAAGCACAGTGTCTGTTTGCAAGGGTAGGAAAGAGCAGAGACCGAGTCTTGCTGTTTATCTGCAATGACTGCCAGGGCAAGTGAGGACCAGCAAGACAATTCCTGCCTAGCACCTTCCTTGGAGGAGAGAGAGTGCAACGTTTCATTTTAGCATATTGGCGGTTACAAGCAAGACGAACTTCTTTTGCTGTTTGCAAGGCTAGGAAAGAGCAGAGCCCCAGTCTTGCTGCTTATCTGCAATGACTGCCAGGGCAAGTGAGGACCAGCAAGACAATTCCTGCCTAGCACCTTCCTTGGAGGAGAGAGAGTGCAACGTTTCATTTTAGCATTTTTGCGCTCACAAGGGAGACAAACTGCTTTTGCTGTTTGCAAGGCTAGGAAAGAGCAGAGCCCCAGTCTTGCTGTTTATCTGCAATGACTGCCAGGGCAAGTGAGGACCAGCAAGACAATTCCTGCCTAGCACCTTCCTTGGAGGAGAGAGAGTGCAACGTTTCATTTTGCTTTTTGGAGTGCGAGATTGAGAAAAAGCACAGTGTCTGTTTGCAAGGGTAGGAAAGAGCAGAGCCCGAGTCTTGCTGTTTATCTGCAATGACTGCCAGGGCAAGTGAGGACCAGCAAGACAATTCCTGCCTAGCACCTTCCTTGGAGGAGAGAGAGTGCAACGTTACATTTTAGCATATTGGCGGTTACAAGCAAGACGAACTTCTTTTGCTGTTTGCAAGGCTAGGATAGAGCAGAGCCCCAGTCTTGCTGCTTATCTGCAATGACTGCCAGGGCAAGTGAGGACCAGCAAGACAATTCCTGCCTAGCACCTTCCTTGGAGGAGAGACAGTGCAACGTTTCATTTTAGCATTTTGGCGCTCACGGGGGAGACAAACTGCTTTGGCTGTTTGCAAGGCTATGAAATAGCAGAGCCCCAGTCTTGCTGCTTATCTGCAATGACTGCCAGGGCAAGTGAGGTCCAGCAAGACAATTCCTGCCTAGCAGCTTCCTTGGAGAAGAGAGAGTGCAACGTTTCATTTTAGCATTTTGGCGCTCACGAGGGAGACGAACTTCTTTTGCTGTTTGCAAGGCTATGAAATAGCAGAGCCCCAGTCTTGCTGCTTATCTGCAATGACTGCCAGGGCAAGTGAGGACCAGCAAGACAATTCCTGCCTAGCACCTTCCTTGGAGGAGAGAGAGTGCAACGTTTCATTTTAGCATTTTGGCGCTCACGAGGGAGACAAACTTCTTTGGCTGTTTGCAAGGGTAGGAAAGAGCAGAGCCCCAGTCTTGCTGTTTATCTGCAATGACTGCCAGGGTAAGTGAGGTCCAGCAAGACAATTCCTGCCTAGCACCTTCCTTGGAGGAGAGAGAGTGCAACGTTTCATTTTAGCATATTGGAGTTACAAGCAAGACGAACTTCTTTTGCTGTTTGCAAGGCTAGGAAAGAGCAGAGCCCCAGTCTTGCTGCTTATCTGCAATGACTGCCAGGGCAAGTGAGGACCAGCAAGACAATTCCTGCCTAGCACCTTCCTTGGAGGAGAGAGAGTGCAACGTTTCATTTTAGCATTTTGGCGCTCACAAGGGAGACAAACTGCTTTTGCTGTTTGCAAGGCTAGGAAAGAGCAGAGCCCCAGTCTTGCTGTTTATCTGCAATGACTGCCAGGGCAAGTGAGGACCAGCAAGACAATTCCTGCCTAGCACCTTCCTTGGAGGAGAGAGAGTGCAACGTTTCATTTTAGCATTTTGGCGCTCAGGAGGGAGACGAACTTCTTTTGCTGTTTGCAAGGCTAGGAAAGAGCAGAGCCCCAGTCTTGCTGTTTATCTGCAATGACTGCCAGGGCAAGTGAGGACCAGCAAGACAATTCCTGCCTAGCACCTTCCTTGGAGGAGAGAGTGTGCAACGTTTCATTTTGCTTTTTGGAGTGCGAGATTTAGAAAAAGAACAGTGTCTGTTTGCAAGGGTAGGGAAGAGCAGAGCCCCAGTCTTGCTGTTTATCTGCAATGACTGCCAGGGCAAGTGAGGACCAGCAAGACAATTCCTGCCTAGCACCTTCCTTGGAGGAGAGAGAGTGCAACTTTTCATTTTGCTTTTTGGAGTGCGAGATTGAGAAAAAGCACAGTGTCTGTTTGCAAGGGTAGGAAAGAGCAGAGCCCGAGTCTTGCTGTTTATCTGCAATGACTGCCAGGGCAAGTGAGGACCAGCAAGACAATTCCTGACTAGCACCTTCCTTGGAGGAGAGAGAGTGCAACGTTACATTTTAGCATTTTGGCGCTCACGAGGGAGACAAACTGCTTTTGCTGTTTGCAAGGCTAGGAAAGAGCAGAGCCCCAGTCTTGCTGCTTATCTGCAATGACTGCCAGGGCAAGTGAGGACCAGCAAGACAATTCCTGCCTAGCACCTTCCTTGGAGGAGAGAGAGTGAAACGTTTCATTTTGCTTTTTGGAGTGCGAGATTGAGAAAAAGCACAGTGTCTGTTTGCAAGGGTAGGAAAGAGCAGAGACCGAGTCTTGCTGTTTATCTGCAATGACTGCCAGGGCAAGTGAGGACCAGCAAGACAATTCCTGCCTAGCACCTTCCTTGGAGGAGAGAGAGTGCAACGTTTCATTTTAGCATATTGGCGGTTACAAGCAAGACGAACTTCTTTTGCTGTTTGCAAGGCTAGGAAAGAGCAGAGCCCCAGTCTTGCTGCTTATCTGCAATGACTGCCAGGGCAAGTGAGGACCAGCAAGACAATTCCTGCCTAGAACCTTCCTTGGAGGAGAGAGAGTGCAACGTTTCATTTTAGCATTTTTGCGCTCACAAGGGAGACAAACTGCTTTTGCTGTTTGCAAGGCTAGGAAAGAGCAGAGCCCCAGTCTTGCTGTTTATCTGCAATGACTGCCAGGGCAAGTGAGGACCAGCAAGACAATTCCTGCCTAGCACCTTCCTTGGAGGAGAGAGAGTGCAACGTTTCATTTTGCTTTTTGGAGTGCGAGATTGAGAAAAAGCACAGTGTCTGTTTGCAAGGGTAGGAAAGAGCAGAGCCCGAGTCTTGCTGTTTATCTGCAATGACTGCCAGGGCAAGTGAGGACCAGCAAGACAATTCCTGCCTAGCACCTTCCTTGGAGGAGAGAGAGTGCAACGTTACATTTTAGCATATTGGCGGTTACAAGCAAGACGAACTTCTTTTGCTGTTTGCAAGGCTAGGATAGAGCAGAGCCCCAGTCTTGCTGCTTATCTGCAATGACTGCCAGGGCAAGTGAGGACCAGCAAGACAATTCCTGCCTAGCACCTTCCTTGGAGGAGAGAGAGTGCAACGTTTCATTTTAGCATTTTGGCGCTCACGAGGGAGACAAACTGCTTTGGCTGTTTGCAAGGCTATGAAATAGCAGAGCCCCAGTCTTGCTGCTTATCTGCAATGACTGCCAGGGCAAGTGAGGTCCAGCAAGACAATTCCTGCCTAGCAGCTTCCTTGGAGAAGAGAGAGTGCAACGTTTCATTTTAGCATTTTGGCGCTCACGAGGGAGACGAACTTCTTTTGCTGTTTGCAAGGCTATGAAATAGCAGAGCCCCAGTCTTGCTGCTTATCTGCAATGACTGCCAGGGCAAGTGAGGACCAGCAAGACAATTCCTGCCTAGCACCTTCCTTGGAGGAGAGAGAGTGCAACGTTTCATTTTAGCATTTTGGCGCTCACGAGGGAGACAAACTTCTTTGGCTGTTTGCAAGGGTAGGAAAGAGCAGAGCCCCAGTCTTGCTGTTTATCTGCAATGACTGCCAGGGTAAGTGAGGTCCAGCAAGACAATTCCTGCCTAGCACCTTCCTTGGAGGAGAGAGAGTGCAACGTTTCATTTTAGCATATTGGAGTTACAAGCAAGACGAACTTCTTTTGCTGTTTGCAAGGCTAGGAAAGAGCAGAGCCCCAGTCTTGCTGCTTATCTGCAATGACTGCCAGGGCAAGTGAGGACCAGCAAGACAATTCCTGCCTAGCACCTTCCTTGGAGGAGAGAGAGTGCAACGTTTCATTTTAGCATTTTGGCGCTCACAAGGGAGACAAACTGCTTTTGCTGTTTGCAAGGCTAGGAAAGAGCAGAGCCCCAGTCTTGCTGTTTATCTGCAATGACTGCCAGGGCAAGTGAGGACCAGCAAGACAATTCCTGCCTAGCACCTTCCTTGGAGGAGAGAGAGTGCAACGTTTCATTTTGCTTTTTGGAGTGCGAGATTGAGAAAAAGCACAGTGTCTGTTTGCAAGGGTAGGAAAGAGCAGAGACCGAGTCTTGCTGTTTATCTGCAATGACTGCCAGGGCAAGTGAGGACCAGCAAGACAATTCCTGCCTAGCACCTTCCTTGGAGGAGAGAGAGTGCAACGTTTCATTTTAGCATTTTGGCGCTCACAAGGGAGACAAACTGCTTTTGCTGTTTGCAAGGCTAGGATAGAGCAGAGCCCCAGTCTTGCTGTTTATCTGCAATGACTGCCAGGGCAAGTGAGGACCAGCAAGACAATTCCTGCCTAGCACCTTCCTTGGAGGAGAGAGAGTGCAACGTTTCATTTTAGCATTTTGGCGCTCAGGAGGGAGACGAACTTCTTTTGCTGTTTGCAAGGCTAGGAAAGAGCAGAGCCCCAGTCTTGCTGTTTATCTGCAATGACTGCCAGGGCAAGTGAGGACCAGCAAGACAATTCCTGCCTAGCACCTTCCTTGGAGGAGAGAGTGTGCAACGTTTCATTTTGCTTTTTGGAGTGCGAGATTTAGAAAAAGAACAGTGTCTGTTTGCAAGGGTAGGGAAGAGCAGAGCCCCAGTCTTGCTGTTTATCTGCAATGACTGCCAGGGCAAGTGAGGACCAGCAAGACAATTCCTGCCTAGCACCTTCCTTGGAGGAGAGAGAGTGCAACGTTTCATTTTGCTTTTTGGAGTGCGAGATTGAGAAAAAGCACAGTGTCTGTTTGCAAGGGTAGGAAAGAGCAGAGACCGAGTCTTGCTGTTTATCTGCAATGACTGCCAGGGCAAGTGAGGACCAGCAAGACAATTCCTGCCTAGCACCTTCCTTGGAGGAGAGAGAGTGCAACGTTTCATTTTAGCATTTTGGCGCTCACGAGGGAGACAAACTGCTTTGGCTGTTTGGAAGGCTAGGAAAGAGCAGAGCCCCAGTCTTGCTCTTTATCTGCAATGACTGCCAGGGCAAGTGAGGACCAGCAAGACAATTCCTGCCTAGCACCTTCCTTGGAGGAGAGAGAGTGCAAAGTTTCATTTCAGCATATTGGCTGTTACAAGCAAGACGAACTTCTTTTGCTGTTTGCAAGGCTAGGAAAGAGCAGAGCCCCAGTCTTGCTGCTTATCTGCAATGACTGCCAGGGCAAGTGAGGACCAGCAAGACAATTCCTGCCTAGCACCTTCCTTGGAGGAGAGAGAGTGCAACGTTTCATTTTAGCATTTTGGCGCTCACAATGGAGACAAACTGCTTTTGCTGTTTGCAAGGCTAGGAGAGAGTAGAGCCCCAGTCTTGCTGTTTATCTGCAGTGACTGCCAGGGCAAGTGAGGACCAGCAAGACAATTCCTGCCTAGCACCTTCCTTGGAGGAGAGAGAGTGCAACTTTTCATTTTGCTTTTTGGAGTGCGAGATTGAGAAAAAGCACAGTGTCTGTTTGCAAGGGTAGGAAAGAGCAGAGCCCGAGTCTTGCTGTTTATCTGCAATGACTGCCAGGGCAAGTGAGGACCAGCAAGACAATTCCTGACTAGCACCTTCCTTGGAGGAGAGAGAGTGCAACGTTACATTTTAGCATTTTGGCGCTCACGAGGGAGACAAACTGCTTTTGCTGTTTGCAAGGCTAGGAAAGAGCAGAGCCCCAGTCTTGCTGCTTATCTGCAATGACTGCCAGGGCAAGTGAGGACCAGCAAGACAATTCCTGACTAGCACCTTCCTTGGAGGAGAGAGAGTGCAACGTTTCATTTTAGCGTTTTGGCGCTCACGAGGTAGACAAACTGCTTTTGCTGTTTGCAAGGCTATGAAAGAGCAGAGCCCCAGTCTTGCTGCTTATCTGCAATGACTGCCAGGGCAAGTGAGGTCCAGCAAGACAATTCCTGCCTAGCACCTTCCTTGGAGGAGAGAGAGTGCAACGTTTCATTTTAGCATTTTGGCGCTCACGAGGGAGACGAACTTCTTTTGCTGTTTGCAAGGCTAGGAAAGAGCAGAGCCCCAGTCTTGCTGTTTATCTGCAATGACTGCCAGGGCAAGTGAGGACCAGCAAGACAATTCCTGCCTAGCACCTTCCTTGGAGGAGAGAGAGTGCAACGTTTCATTTTAGCATTTTGGCGCTCACGAGGGAGACAAACTTCTTTGGATGTTTGCAAGGCTAGGAAAGAGCAGAGCCCCAGTCTTGCTGTTTATCTGCAATGACTGCCAGGGCAAGTGAGGACCAGCAAGACAATTTTTGCCTAGCACCTTCCTTGGAGGAGAGAGAGTGCAACGTTTCATTTTGCTTTTTGGAGTGCGAGATTGAGAAAAAGCACAGAGTCTGTTTGCAAGGGTAGGAAAGAGCAGAGACCGAGTCTTGCTGTTTATCTGCAATGACTGCCAGGGCAAGTGAGGACCAGCAAGACAATTCCTGCCTAGCACCTTCCTTGGAGGAGAGAGAGTGCAACGTTTCATTTTAGCATTTTGGCGCTCACGAGGGAGACAAACTTCTTTGGCTGTTTGCAAGGCTATGAAAGAGCAGAGACCCTGTCTTGCTGTTTATCTGCAGTGACTGCCAGGGCAAGTGAGGACCAGCAAGACAATTCCTGCCTAGCACCTTCCTTGGAGGAGAGAGAGTGCAACGTTTCATTTTAGCATTTTGGCGCTCACGAGGGAGACAAACTGCTTTTGCTGTTTGCAAGGCTATGAAAGAGCAGAGCCCCAGTCTTGCTGTTTATCTGCAATGACTGCCAGGGCAAGTGAGGTCCAGCAAGACACTTCCTGCCTAGCACCTTCCTTGGAGGAGAGAGAGTGCAACGTTTCATTTTAGCATTTTGGCGCTCACAAGGGAGACAAACTGCTTTTGCTGTTTGCAAGGCTAGGATAGAGCAGAGCCCCAGTCTTGCTGTTTATCTGCAATGACTGCCAGGGCAAGTGAGGACCAGCAAGACAATTCCTGCCTAGCACCTTCCTTGGAGGAGAGAGAGTGCAACGTTTCATTTTAGCATTTTGGCGCTCACGAGGGAGACGAACTTCTTTTGCTGTTTGCAAGGCTAGGAAAGAGCAGAGCCCCAGTCTTGCTGTTTATCTGCAATGACTGCCTGGGCAAGTGAGGACCAGCAAGACAATTCCTGCCTAGCACCTTCCTTGGAGGAGAGAGAGTGCAACGTTTCATTTTGCTTTTTGGAGTGCGAGATTTAGAAAAAGCACAGTGTCTGTTTGCAAGGGTAGGGAAGAGCAGAGCCCCAGTCTTGCTGTTTATCTGCAATGACTGCCAGGGCAAGTGAGGACCAGCAAGACAATTCCTGACTAGCACCTTCCTTGGAGGAGAGAGAGTGCAACGTTTCATTTTAGCATTTTGGCGCTCACAAGCAAGACGAACTTCTTTTGCTGTTTGCAAGGCTAGGAAAGAGCAGAGCCCCAGTCTTGCTGTTTATCTGCAATGACTGCCAGGGCAAGTGAGGACCAGCAAGACAATTCCTGCCTAGCACCTTCCTTGGAGGAGAGAGAGTGCAACGTTTCATTTTGCTTTTTGGAGTGCGAGATTTAGAAAAAGCACAGTGTCTGTTTGCAAGGGTAGGAAAGAGCAGAGCCCCAGTCTTGCTGTTTATCTGCAATGACTGCCAGGGCAAGTGAGGACCAGCAAGACAATTCCTGCCTAGCACCTTCCTTGGAGGAGAGAGAGTGCAACGTTTCATTTTGCTTTTTGGAGTGCGAGATTGAGAAAAAGCACAGTGTCTGTTTGCAAGGGTAGGAAAGAGCAGAGACAGAGTCTTGCTGTTTATCTGCAATGACTGCCAGGGCAAGTGAGGACCAGCAAGACAATTCCTGCCTAGCACCTTCCTTGGAGGAGAGAGAGTGCAACGTTTCATTTTAGCATATTGGCGGTTACAAGCAAGACGAACTTCTTTTGCTGTTTGCAAGGCTAGGAAAGAGCAGAGCCCCAGTCTTGCTGCTTATCTGCAATGACTGCCAGGGCAAGTGAGGACCAGCAAGACAATTCCTGCCTAGCACCTTCCTTGGAGGAGAGAGAGTGCAACGTTTCATTTTAGCATTTTTGCGCTCACAAGGGAGACAAACTGCTTTTGCTGTTTGCAAGGCTAGGAAAGAGCAGAGCCCCAGTCTTGCTGTTTATCTGCAATGACTGCCAGGGCAAGTGAGGACCAGCAAGACAATTCCTGCCTAGCACCTTCCTTGGAGGAGAGAGAGTGCAACGTTTCATTTTGCTTTTTTGAGTGCGAGATTGAGAAAAAGCACAGTGTCTGTTTGCAAGGGTAGGAAAGAGCAGAGCCCGAGTCTTGCTGTTTATCTGCAATGACTGCCAGGGCAAGTGAGGACCAGCAAGACAATTCCTGCCTAGCACCTTCCTTGGAGGAGAGAGAGTGCAACGTTACATTTTAGCATATTGGCGGTTACAAGCAAGACGAACTTCTTCTGCTGTTTGCAAGGCTAGGATAGAGCAGAGCCCCAGTCTTGCTGCTTATCTGCAATGACTGCCAGGGCAAGTGAGGACCAGCAAGACAATTCCTGCCTAGCACCTTCCTTGGAGGAGAGAGAGTGCAACGTTTCATTTTAGCATTTTGGCGCTCACGAGGGAGACAAACTGCTTTGGCTGTTTGCAAGGCTATGAAATAGCAGAGCCCCAGTCTTGCTGCTTATCTGCAATGACTGCCAGGGCAACTGAGGACCAGCAAGACAATTCCTGCCTAGCACCTTCCTTGGAGGAGAGAGAGTGCAACGTTTCATTTTAGCATTTTGGCGCTCACGAGGGAGACGAACTTCTTTTGCTGTTTGCAAGGCTAGGAAAGAGCAGAGCCCCAGTCTTGCTGTTTATCTGCAATGACTGCCAGGGCAAGTGAGGACCAGCAAGACAATTCCTGCCTAGCACCTTCCTTGGAGGAGAGAGAGTGCAACGTTTCATTTTAGCATTTTGGCGCTCACGAGGGAGACAAACTTCTTTGGCTGTTTGCAAGGGTAGGAAAGAGCAGAGCCCCAGTCTTGCTGTTTATCTGCAATGACTGCCAGGGTAAGTGAGGTCCAGCAAGACAATTCCTGCCTAGCACCTTCCTTGGAGGAGAGAGAGTGCAACGTTTCATTTTAGCATATTGGAGTTACAAGCAAGACGAACTTCTTTTGCTGTTTGCAAGGCTAGGAAAGAGCAGAGCCCCAGTCTTGCTGCTTATCTGCAATGACTGCCAGGGCAAGTGAGGACCAGCAAGACAATTCCTGCCTAGCACCTTCCTTGGAGGAGAGAGAGAGCAACGTTTCATTTTAGCATTTTGGCGCTCACAAGGGAGACAAACTGCTTTTGCTGTTTGCAAGGCTAGGAAAGAGCAGAGCCCCAGTCTTGCTGCTTATCTGCAATGACTGCCAGGGCAAGTGAGGACCAGCAAGACAATTCCTGCCTAGCACCTTCCTTGGAGGAGAGAGAGTGCAACGTTTCATTTTGCTTTTTGGAGTGCGAGATTGAGAAAAAGCACAGTGTCTGTTTGCAAGGGTAGGAAAGAGCAGAGACCGAGTCTTGCTGTTTATCTGCAATGACTGCCAGGGCAAGTGAGGACCAGCAAGACAATTCCTGCCTAGCACCTTCCTTGGAGGAGAGAGAGTGCAACGTTTCATTTTAGCATTTTGGCGCTCACAAGGGAGACAAACTGCTTTTTCTGTTTGCAAGGCTAGGATAGAGCAGAGCCCCAGTCTTGCTGTTTATCTGCAATGACTGCCAGGGCAAGTGAGGACCAGCAAGACAATTCCTGCCTAGCACCTTCCTTGGAGGAGAGAGAGTGCAACGTTTCATTTTAGCATTTTGGCGCTCACGAGGGAGACGAACTTCTTTTGCTGTTTGCAAGGCTAGGAAAGAGCAGAGCCCCAGTCTTGCTGTTTATCTGCAATGACTGCCAGGGCAAGTGAGGACCAGCAAGACAATTCCTGCCTAGCACCTTCCTTGGAGGAGAGAGTGTGCAACGTTTCATTTTGCTTTTTGGAGTGCGAGATTTAGAAAAAGAACAGTGTCTGTTTGCAAGGCTAGGAAAGAGCAGAGCCCCAGTCTTGCTGTTTATCTGCAATGACTGCCAGGGCAAGTGAGGACCAGCAAGACAATTCCTGCCTAGCACCTTCCTTGGAGGAGAGAGAGTGCAACGTTTCATTTTGCTTTTTGGAGTGCGAGATTGAGAAAAAGCACAGTGTCTGTTTGCAAGGGTAGGAAAGAGCAGAGACAGAGTCTTGCTGTTTATCTGCAATGACTGCCAGGGCAAGTGAGGACCAGCAAGACAATTCCTGCCTAGCACCTTCCTTGGAGGAGAGAGAGTGCAACGTTTCATTTTAGCATATTGGCGGTTACAAGCAAGACAAACTGCTTTTGCTGTTTGCAAGGCTAGGAAAGAGCAGAGCCCCAGTCTTGCTGTTTATCTGCAATGACTGCCAGGGCAAGTGAGGACCAGCAAGACAATTCCTGCCTAGCACCTTCCTTGGAGGAGAGAGAGTGCAACGTTTCATTTTGCTTTTTGGAGTGCGAGATTGAGAAAAAGCACAGTGTCTGTTTGCAAGGGTAGGAAAGAGCAGAGCCCGAGTCTTGCTGTTTATCTGCAATGACTGCCAGGGCAAGTGAGGACCAGCAAGACAATTCCTGCCTAGCACCTTCCTTGGAGGAGAGAGAGTGCAACGTTTCATTTTAGCATTTTGGCGCTCACGAGGGAGACAAACTGCTTTGGCTGTTTGCAAGGCTATGAAATAGCAGAGCCCCAGTCTTGCTGCTTATCTGCAATGACTGCCAGGGCAACTGAGGACCAGCAAGACAATTCCTGCCTAGCACCTTCCTTGGAGGAGAGAGAGTGCAACGTTTCATTTTAGCATTTTGGCGCTCACGAGGGAGACGAACTTCTTTTGCTGTTTGCAAGGCTAGGAAAGAGCAGAGCCCCAGTCTTGCTGTTTATCTGCAATGACTGCCAGGGCAAGTGAGGACCAGCAAGACAATTCCTGCCTAGCACCTTCCTTGGAGGAGAGAGAGTGCAACGTTTCATTTTAGCATTTTGGCGCTCACGAGGGAGACAAACTTCTTTGGCTGTTTGCAAGGGTAGGAAAGAGCAGAGCCCCAGTCTTGCTGTTTATCTGCAATGACTGCCAGGGTAAGTGAGGTCCAGCAAGACAATTCCTGCCTAGCACCTTCCTTGGAGGAGAGAGAGTGCAACGTTTCATTTTAGCATATTGGAGTTACAAGCAAGACGAACTTCTTTTGCTGTTTGCAAGGCTAGGAAAGAGCAGAGCCCCAGTCTTGCTGCTTATCTGCAATGACTGCCAGGGCAAGTGAGGACCAGCAAGACAATTCCTGCCTAGCACCTTCCTTGGAGGAGAGAGAGAGCAACGTTTCATTTTAGCATTTTGGCGCTCACAAGGGAGACAAACTGCTTTTGCTGTTTGCAAGGCTAGGAAAGAGCAGAGCCCCAGTCTTGCTGCTTATCTGCAATGACTGCCAGGGCAAGTGAGGACCAGCAAGACAATTCCTGCCTAGCACCTTCCTTGGAGGAGAGAGAGTGCAACGTTTCATTTTGCTTTTTGGAGTGCGAGATTGAGAAAAAGCACAGTGTCTGTTTGCAAGGGTAGGAAAGAGCAGAGACCGAGTCTTGCTGTTTATCTGCAATGACTGCCAGGGCAAGTGAGGACCAGCAAGACAATTCCTGCCTAGCACCTTCCTTGGAGGAGAGAGAGTGCAACGTTTCATTTTAGCATTTTGGCGCTCACAAGGGAGACAAACTGCTTTTTCTGTTTGCAAGGCTAGGATAGAGCAGAGCCCCAGTCTTGCTGTTTATCTGCAATGACTGCCAGGGCAAGTGAGGACCAGCAAGACAATTCCTGCCTAGCACCTTCCTTGGAGGAGAGAGAGTGCAACGTTTCATTTTAGCATTTTGGCGCTCACGAGGGAGACGAACTTCTTTTGCTGTTTGCAAGGCTAGGAAAGAGCAGAGCCCCAGTCTTGCTGTTTATCTGCAATGACTGCCAGGGCAAGTGAGGACCAGCAAGACAATTCCTGCCTAGCACCTTCCTTGGAGGAGAGAGAGTGCAACGTTTCATTTTGCTTTTTGGAGTGCGAGATTTAGAAAAAGAACAGTGTCTGTTTGCAAGGCTAGGAAAGAGCAGAGCCCCAGTCTTGCTGTTTATCTGCAATGACTGCCAGGGCAAGTGAGGACCAGCAAGACAATTCCTGCCTAGCACCTTCCTTGGAGGAGAGAGAGTGCAACGTTTCATTTTGCTTTTTGGAGTGCGAGATTGAGAAAAAGCACAGTGTCTGTTTGCAAGGGTAGGAAAGAGCAGAGACAGAGTCTTGCTGTTTATCTGCAATGACTGCCAGGGCAAGTGAGGACCAGCAAGACAATTCCTGCCTAGCACCTTCCTTGGAGGAGAGAGAGTGCAACGTTTCATTTTAGCATATTGGCGGTTACAAGCAAGACAAACTGCTTTTGCTGTTTGCAAGGCTAGGAAAGAGCAGAGCCCCAGTCTTGCTGTTTATCTGCAATGACTGCCAGGGCAAGTGAGGACCAGCAAGACAATTCCTGCCTAGCACCTTCCTTGGAGGAGAGAGAGTGCAACGTTTCATTTTGCTTTTTGGAGTGCGAGATTGAGAAAAAGCACAGTGTCTGTTTGCAAGGGTAGGAAAGAGCAGAGCCCGAGTCTTGCTGTTTATCTGCAATGACTGCCAGGGCAAGTGAGGACCAGCAAGACAATTCCTGCCTAGCACCTTCCTTGGAGGAGAGAGAGTGCAACGTTTCATTTTAGCATATTGGCGGTTACAAGCAAGACGAACTTCTTTTGCTGTTTGCAAGGCTAGGATAGAGCAGAGCCCCAGTCTTGCTGCTTATCTGCAATGACTGCCAGGGCAAGTGAGGACCAGCAAGACAATTCCTGCCTAGCACCTTCCTTGGAGGAGAGAGAGTGCAACGTTTCATTTTAGCATTTTGGCGCTCACGAGGGAGACAAACTGCTTTGGCTGTTTGCAAGGCTATGAAATAGCAGAGCCCCAGTCTTGCTGCTTATCTGCAATGACTGCCAGGGCAAGTGAGGTCCAGCAAGACAATTCCTGCCTAGCACCTTCCTTGGAGGAGAGAGAGTGCAACGTTTCATTTTAGCATTTTGGCGCTCACGAGGGAGACGAACTTCTTTTGCTGTTTGCAAGGCTAGGAAAGAGCAGAGCCCCAGTCTTGCTGTTTATCTGCAATGACTGCCAGGGCAAGTGAGGACCAGCAAGACAATTCCTGCCTAGCACCTTCCTTGGAGGAGAGAGAGTGCAACGTTTCATTTTAGCATTTTGGCGCTCACGAGGGAGACAAACTTCTTTGGCTGTTTGCAAGGGTAGGAAAGAGCAGAGCCCCAGTCTTGCTGTTTATCTGCAATGACTGCCAGGGTAAGTGAGGTCCAGCAAGACAATTCCTGCCTAGCACCTTCCTTGGAGGAGAGAGAGTGCAACGTTTCATTTTAGCATATTGGAGTTACAAGCAAGACGAACTTCTTTTGCTGTTTGCAAGGCTAGGAAAGAGCAGAGCCCCAGTCTTGCTGCTTATCTGCAATGACTGCCAGGGCAAGTGAGGACCAGCAAGACAATTCCTGCCTAGCACCTTCCTTGGAGGAGAGAGAGAGCAACGTTTCATTTTAGCATTTTGGCGCTCACAAGGGAGACAAACTGCTTTTGCTGTTTGCAAGGCTAGGAAAGAGCAGAGCCCCAGTCTTGCTGTTTATCTGCAATGACTGCCAGGGCAAGTGAGGACCAGCAAGACAATTCCTGCCTAGCACCTTCCTTGGAGGAGAGAGAGTGCAACGTTTCATTTTGCTTTTTGGAGTGCGAGATTGAGAAAAAGCACAGTGTCTGTTTGCAAGGGTAGGAAAGAGCAGAGACCGAGTCTTGCTGTTTATCTGCAATGACTGCCAGGGCAAGTGAGGACCAGCAAGACAATTCCTGCCTAGCACCTTCCTTGGAGGAGAGAGAGTGCAACGTTTCATTTTAGCATTTTGGCGCTCACGAGGGAGACAAACTTCTTTGGCTGTTTGCAAGGGTAGGAAAGAGCAGAGCCCCAGTCTTGCTGTTTATCTGCAATGACTGCCAGGGTAAGTGAGGTCCAGCAAGACAATTCCTGCCTAGCACCTTCCTTGGAGGAGAGAGAGTGCAACGTTTCATTTTAGCATATTGGAGTTACAAGCAAGACGAACTTCTTTTGCTGTTTGCAAGGCTAGGAAAGAGCAGAGCCCCAGTCTTGCTGCTTATCTGCAATGACTGCCAGGGCAAGTGAGGACCAGCAAGACAATTCCTGCCTATCACCTTCCTTGGAGGAGAGAGAGAGCAACGTTTCATTTTAGCATTTTGGCGCTCACAAGGGAGACAAACTGCTTTTGCTGTTTGCAAGGCTAGGAAAGAGCAGAGCCCCAGTCTTGCTGTTTATCTGCAATGACTGCCAGGGCAAGTGAGGACCAGCAAGACAATTCCTGCCTAGCACCTTCCTTGGAGGAGAGAGAGTGCAACGTTTCATTTTGCTTTTTGGAGTGCGAGATTGAGAAAAAGCACAGTGTCTGTTTGCAAGGGTAGGAAAGAGCAGAGACCGAGTCTTGCTGTTTATCTGCAATGACTGCCAGGGCAAGTGAGGACCAGCAAGACAATTCCTGCCTAGCACCTTCCTTGGAGGAGAGAGAGTGCAACGTTTCATTTTAGCATTTTGGCGCTCACAAGGGAGACAAACTGCTTTTGCTGTTTGCAAGGCTAGGATAGAGCAGAGCCCCAGTCTTGCTGTTTATCTGCAATGACTGCCAGGGCAAGTGAGGACCAGCAAGACAATTCCTGCCTAGCACCTTCCTTGGAGGAGAGAGAGTGCAACGTTTCATTTTAGCATTTTGGCGCTCACGAGGGAGACGAACTTCTTTTGCTGTTTGCAAGGCTAGGAAAGAGCAGAGCCCCAGTCTTGCTGTTTATCTGCAATGACTGCCAGGGCAAGTGAGGACCAGCAAGACAATTCCTGCCTAGCACCTTCCTTGGAGGAGAGGGAGTGCAACGTTTCATTTTGCTTTTTGGAGTGCGAGATTTAGAAAAAGAACAGTGTCTGTTTGCAAGGGTAGGAAAGAGCAGAGCCCCAGTCTTGCTGTTTATCTGCAATGACTGCCAGGGCAAGTGAGGACCAGCAAGACAATTCCTGCCTAGCACCTTCCTTGGAGGAGAGAGAGTGCAACGTTTCATTTTGCTTTTTGGAGTGCGAGATTGAGAAAAAGCACAGTGTCTGTTTGCAAGGGTAGGAAAGAGCAGAGACCGAGTCTTGCTGTTTATCTGCAATGACTGCCAGGGCAAGTGAGGACCAGCAAGACAATTCCTGCCTAGCACCTTCCTTGGAGGAGAGAGAGTGCAACGTTTCATTTTAGCATATTGGCGGTTACAAGCAAGACAAACTGCTTTTGCTGTTTGCAAGGCTAGGAAAGAGCAGAGCCCCAGTCTTGCTGTTTATCTGCAATGACTGCCAGGGCAAGTGAGGACCAGCAAGACAATTCCTGCCTAGCACCTTCCTTGGAGGAGAGAGAGTGCAACGTTTCATTTTGCTTTTTTGAGTGCGAGATTGAGAAAAAGCACAGTGTCTGTTTGCAAGGGTAGGAAAGAGCAGAGCCCGAGTCTTGCTGTTTATCTGCAATGACTGCCAGGGCAAGTGAGGACCAGCAAGACAATTCCTGCCTAGCACCTTCCTTGGAGGAGAGAGAGTGCAACGTTTCATTTTAGCATATTGGCGGTTACAAGCAAGACGAACTTCTTTTGCTGTTTGCAAGGCTAGGATAGAGCAGAGCCCCAGTCTTGCTGCTTATCTGCAATGACTGCCAGGGCAAGTGAGGACCAGCAAGACAATTCCTGCCTAGCACCTTCCTTGGAGGAGAGAGAGTGCAACGTTTCATTTTAGCATTTTGGCGCTCACGAGGGAGACAAACTTCTTTGGCTGTTTGCAAGGGTAGGAAAGAGCAGAGCCCCAGTCTTGCTGTTTATCTGCAATGACTGCCAGGGTAAGTGAGGTCCAGCAAGACAATTCCTGCCTAGCACCTTCCTTGGAGGAGAGAGAGTGCAACGTTTCATTTTAGCATATTGGAGTTACAAGCAAGACGAACTTCTTTTGCTGTTTGCAAGGCTAGGAAAGAGCAGAGCCCCAGTCTTGCTGCTTATCTGCAATGACTGCCAGGGCAAGTGAGGACCAGCAAGACAATTCCTGCCTAGCACCTTCCTTGGAGGAGAGAGAGAGCAACGTTTCATTTTAGCATTTTGGCGCTCACAAGGGAGACAAACTGCTTTTGCTGTTTGCAAGGCTAGGAAAGAGCAGAGCCCCAGTCTTGCTGTTTATCTGCAATGACTGCCAGGGCAAGTGAGGACCAGCAAGACAATTCCTGCCTAGCACCTTCCTTGGAGGAGAGAGAGTGCAACGTTTCATTTTGCTTTTTGGAGTGCGAGATTGAGAAAAAGCACAGTGTCTGTTTGCAAGGGTAGGAAAGAGCAGAGACCGAGTCTTGCTGTTTATCTGCAATGACTGCCAGGGCAAGTGAGGACCAGCAAGACAATTCCTGCCTAGCACCTTCCTTGGAGGAGAGAGAGTGCAACGTTTCATTTTAGCATTTTGGCGCTCACAAGGGAGACAAACTGCTTTTGCTGTTTGCAAGGCTAGGATAGAGCAGAGCCCCAGTCTTGCTGTTTATCTGCAATGACTGCCAGGGCAAGTGAGGACCAGCAAGACAATTCCTGCCTAGCACCTTCCTTGGAGGAGAGAGAGTTCAACGTTTCATTTTAGCATTTTGGCGCTCACGAGGGAGACGAACTTCTTTTGCTGTTTGCAAGGCTAGGAAAGAGCAGAGCCCCAGTCTTGCTGTTTATCTGCAATGACTGCCAGGGCAAGTGAGGACCAGCAAGACAATTCCTGCCTAGCACCTTCCTTGGAGGAGAGAGAGTGCAACGTTTCATTTTGCTTTTTGGAGTGCGAGATTTAGAAAAAGAACAGTGTCTGTTTGCAAGGGTAGGGAAGAGCAGAGCCCCAGACTTGCTGTTTATCTGCAATGACTGCCAGGGCAAGTGAGGACCAGCAAGACAATTCCTGCCTAGCACCTTCCTTGGAGGAGAGAGAGTGCAACTTTTCATTTTGCTGTTTGAGTGCGAGATTGAGAAAAAGCACAGTGTCTGTTTGCAAGGGTAGGAAAGAGCAGAGCCCGAGTCTTGCTGTTTATCTGCAATGACTGCCAGGGCAAGTGAGGACCAGCAAGACAATTCCTGACTAGCACCTTCCTTGGAGGAGAGAGAGTGCAACGTTACATTTTAGCATATTGGCGGTTACAAGCAAGACGAACTTCTTTTGCTGTTTGCAAGGCTAGGAAAGAGCAGAGCCCCAGTCTTGCTGCTTATCTGCAATGACTGCCAGGGCAAGTGAGGACCAGCAAGACAATTCCTGACTAGCACCTTCCTTGGAGGAGAGAGAGTGCAACGTTTCATTTTAGCGTTTTGGCGCTCACGAGGGAGACAAACTGCTTTTGCTGTTTGCAAGGCTATGAAAGAGCAGAGCCCCAGTCTTGCTGCTTATCTGCAATGACTGCCAGGGCAAGTGAGGTCCAGCAAGACAATTCCTGCCTAGCACCTTCCTTGGAGGAGAGAGAGTGCAACGTTTCATTTTAGCATTTTGGCGCTCACGAGGGAGACAAACTGCTTTTGCTGTTTGCAAGGCTAGGAAAGAGCAGAGCCCCAGTCTTGCTGTTTATCAGCAATGACTGCCAGGGCAAGTGAGGACCAGCAAGACAATTCCTGCCTAGCACCTTCCTTGGAGGAGAGAGAGTGCAATGTTTCATTTTAGCATTTTGGCGCTCACGAGGGAGACAAACTTCTTTGGGTGTTTGCAAGGCTAGGAAAGAGCAGAGCCCCAGTCTTGCTGTTTATCTGCAATGACTGCCAGGGCAAGTGAGGACCAGCAAGACAATTCCTGCCTAGCACCTTCCTTGGAGGAGAGAGAGTGCAACGTTTCATTTTGCTTTTTGGAGTGCGAGATTGAGAAAAAGCACAGAGTCTGTTTGCAAGGGTAGGAAAGAGCAGAGACCGAGTCTTGCTGTTTATCTGCAATGACTGCCAGGGCAAGTGAGGACCAGCAAGACAATTCCTGCCTAGCACCTTCCCCTTGGAGGAGAGAGAGTGCAACGTTTCATTTTGCTTTTTGGAGTGCGAGATTGAGAAAAAGCACAGTGTCTGTTTGCAAGGGTAGGAAAGAGCAGAGCCCGAGTCTTGCTGTTTATCTGCAATGACTGCCAGGGCAAGTGAGGACCAGCAAGACAATTCCTGCCTAGCACCTTCCTTGGAGGAGAGAGAGTGCAACGTTTCATTTTAGCATTTTGGCGCTCACGAGGGAGACGAACTTCTTTTGCTGTTTGCAAGGCTAGGAAAGAGCAGAGCCCCAGTCTTGCTGTTTATCTGCAATGACTGCCAGGGCAAGTGAGGACCAGCAAGACAATTCCTGCCTAGCACCTTCCTTGGAGGAGAGAGAGTGCAACGTTTCATTTTGCTTTTTGGAGTGCGAGATTTAGAAAAAGAACAGTGTCTGTTTGCAAGGGTAGGGAAGAGCAGAGCCCCAGTCTTGCTGTTTATCTGCAATGACTGCCAGGGCAAGTGAGGACCAGCAAGACAATTCCTGCCTAGCACCTTCCTTGGAGGAGTGAGAGTGCAACTTTTCATTTTGCTGTTTGGAGTGCGAGATTGAGAAAAAGCACAGTGTCTGTTTGCAAGGGTAGGAAAGAGCAGAGACAGAGTCTTGCTGTTTATCTGCAATGACTGCCAGGGCAAGTGAGGACCAGCAAGACAATTCCTGACTAGCACCTTCCTTGGAGGAGAGAGAGTGCAACGTTTCATTTTAGCATTTTGGCGCTCACGAGGGAGACAAACTTCTTTGGCTGTTTGCAAGGCTATGAAAGAGCAGAGACCCTGTCTTGCTGTTTATCTGCAGTGACTGCCAGGGCAAGTGAGGACCAGCAAGACAATTCCTGCCTAGCACCTTCCTTGGAGGAGAGAGAGTGCAACGTTTCATTTTAGCATTTTGGCGCTCACGAGGGAGACAAACTGCTTTGGCTGTTTGCAAGGCTAGGAAAGAGCAGAGCCCCAGTCTTGCTGTTTATCTGCAATGACTGCCAGGGCAAGTGAGGACCAGCAAGACAATTCCTGCCTAGCACCTTCCTTGGAGGAGAGAGAGTGCAACGTTTCATTTTAGCATTTTGGCGCTCACGAGGGAGACAAACTTCTTTGGGTGTTTGCAAGGCTAGGAAAGAGCAGAGCCCCAGTCTTGCTGTTTATCTGCAATGACTGCCAGGGCAAGTGAGGACCAGCAAGACAATTCCTGCCTAGCACCTTCCTTGGAGGAGAGAGAGTGCAACGTTTCATTTTGCTTTTTGGAGTGCGAGATTGAGAAAAAGCACAGAGTCTGTTTGCAAGGGTAGGAAAGAGCAGAGACCGAGTCTTGCTGTTTATCTGCAATGACTGCCAGGGCAAGTGAGGACCAGCAAGACAATTCCTGCCTAGCACCTTCCTTGGAGGAGAGAGAGTGCAACGTTTCATTTTAGCATTTTGGCGCTCACGAGGGAGACAAACTTCTTTGGCTGTTTGCAAGGCTATGAAAGAGCAGAGACCCTGTCTTGCTGTTTATCTGCAGTGACTGCCAGGGCAAGTGAGGACCAGCAAGACAATTCCTGCCTAGCACCTTCCTTGGAGGAGAGAGAGTGCAACGTTTCATTTTAGCATTTTGGCGCTCACGAGGGAGACAAACTGCTTTGGCTGTTTGCAAGGCTAGGAAAGAGCAGAGCCCCAGTCTTGCTGTTTATCTGCAATGACTGCCAGGGCAAGTGAGGACCAGCAAGACAATTCCTGCCTAGCACCTTCCTTGGAGGAGAGAGAGTGCAACGTTTCATTTTAGCATTTTGGCGCTCACGAGGGAGACAAACTTCTTTGGCTGTTTGCAAGGCTATGAAAGAGCAGAGACCCTGTCTTGCTGTTTATCTGCAGTGACTGCCAGGGCAAGTGAGGACCAGCAAGACAATTCCTGCCTAGCACCTTCCTTGGAGGAGAGAGAGTGCAACGTTTCATTTTAGCATTTTGGCGCTCACGAGGGAGACAAACTGCTTTGGCTGTTTGCAAGGCTAGGAAAGAGCAGAGCCCCAGTCTTGCTGTTTATCTGCAATGACTGCCAGGGCAAGTGAGGTCCAGCAAGACAATTCCTGCCTAGCACCTTCCTTGGAGGAGAGAGAGTGCAACGTTTCATTTTAGCATTTTGGCGCTCACAAGGGAGACAAACTGCTTTTGCTGTTTGCAAGGCTTGGATAGAGCAGAGCCCCAGTCTTGCTGTTTATCTGCAATGACTGCCAGGGCAAGTGAGGACCAGCAAGACAATTCCTGCCTAGCACCTTCCTTGGAGGAGAGAGAGTGCAACGTTTCATTTTAGCATTTTGGCGCTCACGAGGGAGACGAACTTCTTTTGCTGTTTGCAAGGCTAGGAAAGAGCAGAGCCCCAGTCTTGCTGTTTATCTGCAATGACTGCCTGGGCAAGTGAGGACCAGCAAGACAATTCCTGCCTAGCACCTTCCTTGGAGGAGAGAGAGTGCAACGTTTCATTTTGCTTTTTGGAGTGCGAGATTTAGAAAAAGCACAGTGTCTGTTTGCAAGGGTAGGGAAGAGCAGAGCCCCAGTCTTGCTGTTTATCTGCAATGACTGCCAGGGCAAGTGAGGACCAGCAAGACAATTCCTGACTAGCACCTTCCTTGGAGGAGAGAGAGTGCAACGTTTCATTTTAGCATTTTGGCGCTCACAAGCAAGACGAACTTCTTTTGCTGTTTGCAAGGCTAGGAAAGAGTAGAGCCCCAGTCTTGCTGCTTATCTGCAATGACTGCCAGGGCAAGTGAGGACCAGCAAGACAATTCCTGCCTAGCACCTTCCTTGGAGGAGAGAGAGTGCAACGTTTCATTTTGCTTTTTGGAGTGCGAGATTGAGAAAAAGCACAGTGTCTGTTTGCAAGGGTAGGAAAGAGCAGAGCCCCAGTCTTGCTGTTTATCTGCAATGACTGCCAGGGCAAGTGAGGACCAGCAAGACAATTCCTGCCTAGCACCTTCCTTGGAGGAGAGAGAGTGCAACGTTTCATTTTAGCATTTTGGCGGTCACAAGCAAGACGAACTTCTTTTGCTGTTTGCAAGGCTAGGAAAGAGCAGAGCCCCAGTCTTGCTGCTTATCTGCAATGACTGCCAGGGCAAGTGAGGACCAGCAAGACAATTCCTGCCTAGCACCTTCCTTGGAGGAGAGAGAGTGCAACGTTTCATTTTAGCATTTTGGCGCTCACGAGGGAGACAAACTTCTTTTGCTGTTTGCAAGGCTATGAAAGAGCAGAGCCCCTGTCTTGCTGTTTATCTGCGATGACTGCCAGGGCAAGTGAGGACCAGCAAGACAATTCCTGCCTAGCACCTTCCTTGGAGGAGAGAGAGTGCAACGTTTCATTTTAGCATTTTGGCGCTCACAAGGGAGACAAACTGCTTTGGCTGTTTGCAAGGCTAGGAAAGAGCAGAGCCCCAGTCTTGCTGTTTATCTGCAATGACTGCCAGGGCAAGTGAGGTCCAGCAAGACAATTCCTGCCTAGCACCTTCCTTGGAGGAGAGAGAGTGCAACGTTTCATTTTAGCATTTTGGCGCTCACAAGGGAGACAAACTGCTTTTGCTGTTTGCAAGGCTAGGATAGAGCAGAGCCCCAGTCTTGCTGTTTATCTGCAATGACTGCCAGGGCAAGTGAGGACCAGCAAGACAATTCCTGCCTAGCACCTTCCTTGGAGGAGAGAGAGTGCAACGTTTCATTTTAGCATTTTGGCGCTCACGAGGGAGACGAACTTCTTTTGCTGTTTGCAAGGCTAGGAAAGAGCAGAGCCCGAGTCTTGCTGTTTATCTGCAATGACTGCCAGGGCAAGTGAGGACCAGCAAGACAATTCCTGCCTAGCACCTTCCTTGGAGGAGAGAGAGTGCAACGTTTCATTTTGCTTTTTGGAGTGCGAGATTTAGAAAAAGCACAGTGTCTGTTTGCAAGGGTAGGGAAGAGCAGAGCCCCAGTCTTGCTGTTTATCTGCAATGACTGCCAGGGCAAGTGAGGACCAGCAAGACAATTCCTGACTAGCACCTTCCTTGGAGGAGAGAGAGTGCAACGTTTCATTTTGCTTTTTGGAGTGCGAGATTTAGAAAAAGAACAGTGTCTGTTTGCAAGGGTAGGGAAGAGCAGAGCCCCAGTCTTGCTGTTTATCTGCAATGACTGCCAGGGCAAGTGAGGACCAGCAAGACAATTCCTGCCTAGCACCTTCCTTGGAGGAGAGAGAGTGCAACTTTTCATTTTGCTGTTTGGAGTGCGAGATTGAGAAAAAGCACAGTGTCTGTTTGCAAGGGTAGGAAAGAGCAGAGCCCGAGTCTTGCTGTTTATCTGCAATGACTGCCAGGGCAAGTGAGGACCAGCAAGACAATTCCTGACTAGCACCTTCCTTGTAGGAGAGAGAGTGCAACGTTACATTTTAGCATATTGGCGGTTACAAGCAAGACGAACTTCTTTTGCTGTTTGCAAGGCTAGGAAAGAGCAGAGCCCCAGTCTTGCTGCTTATCTGCAATGACTGCCAGGGCAAGTGAGGTCCAGCAAGACAATTCCTGACTAGCACCTTCCTTGGAGGAGAGAGAGTGCAACGTTTCATTTTAGCGTTTTGGCGCTCACGAGGGAGACAAACTGCTTTTGCTGTTTGCAAGGCTAGGAAAGAGCAGAGCCCCAGTCTTGCTGTTTATCTGCAATGACTGCCAGGGCAAGTGAGGTCCAGCAAGACAATTCCTGCCTAGCACCTTCCTTGGAGGAGAGAGAGTGCAACGTTTCATTTTAGCATTTTGGCGCTCACGAGGGAGACGAACTTCTTTTGCTGTTTGCAAGGCTAGGAAAGAGCAGAGCCCGAGTCTTGCTGTTTATCTGCAATGACTGCCAGGGCAAGTGAGGACCAGCAAGACAATTCCTGCCTAGCACCTTCCTTGGAGGAGAGAGAGTGCAACGTTTCATTTTGCTTTTTGGAGTGCAAGATTTAGAAAAAGCACAGTGTCTGTTTGCAAGGGTAGGGAAGAGCAGAGCCCCAGTCTTGCTGTTTATCTGCAATGACTGCCAGGGCAAGTGAGGACCAGCAAGACAATTCCTGACTAGCACCTTCCTTGGAGGAGAGAGAGTGCAACGTTTCATTTTAGCATTTTGGCGCTCACAAGGGAGACAAACTGCTTTTGCTGTTTGCAAGGCTATGAAAGAGCAGAGCCCCAGTCTTGCTGCTTATCTGCAATGACTGCCAGGGCAAGTGAGGACCATCAAGACAATTCCTGCCTAGCACCTTCCTTGGAGGAGAGAGAGTGCAACGTTTCATTTTGCTTTTTGGAGTGCGAGATTGAGAAAAAGCACAGTGTCTGTTTGCAAGGGTAGGAAAGAGCAGAGCCCCAGTCTTGCTGTTTATCTGCAATGACTGCCAGGGCAAGTGAGGACCAGCAAGACAATTCCTGCCTAGCACCTTCCTTGGAGGAGAGAGAGTGCAACGTTTCATTTTGCTTTTTGGAGTGCGAGATTTAGAAAAAGAACAGTGTCTGTTTGCAAGGGTAGGGAAGAGCAGAGCCCCAGTCTTGCTGTTTATCTGCAATGACTGCCAGGGCAAGTGAGGACCAGCAAGACAATTCCTGCCTAGCACCTTCCTTGGAGGAGAGAGAGTGCAACTTTTCATTTTGCTGTTTGGAGTGCGAGATTGAGAAAAAGCACAGTGTCTGTTTGCAAGGGTAGGAAAGAGCAGAGCCCGAGTCTTGCTGTTTATCTGCAATGACTGCCAGGGCAAGTGAGGACCAGCAAGACAATTCCTGACTAGCACCTTCCTTGTAGGAGAGAGAGTGCAACGTTACATTTTAGCATATTGGCGGTTACAAGCAAGACGAACTTCTTTTGCTGTTTGCAAGGCTAGGAAAGAGCAGAGCCCCAGTCTTGCTGCTTATCTGCAATGACTGCCAGGGCAAGTGAGGTCCAGCAAGACAATTCCTGACTAGCACCTTCCTTGGAGGAGAGAGAGTGCAACGTTTCATTTTAGCGTTTTGGCGCTCACGAGGGAGACAAACTGCTTTTGCTGTTTGCAAGGCTAGGAAAGAGCAGAGCCCCAGTCTTGCTGTTTATCTGCAATGACTGCCAGGGCAAGTGAGGTCCAGCAAGACAATTCCTGCCTAGCACCTTCCTTGGAGGAGAGAGAGTGCAACGTTTCATTTTAGCATTTTGGCGCTCATGAGGGAGACGAACTTCTTTTGCTGTTTGCAAGGCTAGGAAAGAGCAGAGCCCCAGTCTTGCTGTTTATCTGCAATGACTGCCAGGGCAAGTGAGGACCAGCAAGACAATTCCTGCCTAGCACCTTCCTTGGAGGAGAGAGAGTGCAACGTTTCATTTTAGAATTTTGGCGCTCACGAGGGAGACAAACTTCTTTGGGTGTTTGCAAGGCTAGGAAAGAGCAGAGCCCCAGTCTTGCTGTTTATCTGCAATGACTGCCAGGGCAAGTGAGGACCAGCAAGACAATTCCTGCCTAGCACCTTCCTTGGAGGAGAGAGAGTGCAACGTTTCATTTTGCTTTTTGGAGTGCGAGATTGAGAAAAAGCACAGAGTCTGTTTGCAAGGGTAGGAAAGAGCAGAGACCGAGTCTTGCTGTTTATCTGCAATGACTGCCAGGGCAAGTGAGGACCAGCAAGACAATTCCTGCCTAGCACCTTCCTTGGAGGAGAGAGAGTGCAACGTTTCATTTTAGCATTTTGGCGCTCACGAGGGAGACAAACTTCTTTGGCTGTTTGCAAGGCTATGAAAGAGCAGAGACCCTGTCTTGCTGTTTATCTGCAGTGACTGCCAGGGCAAGTGAGGACCAGCAAGACAATTCCTGCCTAGCACCTTCCTTGGAGGAGAGAGAGTGCAACGTTTCATTTTAGCATTTTGGCGCTCACGAGGGAGACAAACTGCTTTGGCTGTTTGCAAGGCTAGGAAAGAGCAGAGCCCCAGTCTTGCTGTTTATCTGCAATGACTGCCAGGGCAAGTGAGGTCCAGCAAGACAATTCCTGCCTAGCACCTTCCTTGGAGGAGAGAGAGTGCAACGTTTCATTTTAGCATTTTGGCGCTCACAAGGGAGACAAACTGCTTTTGCTGTTTGCAAGGCTAGGATAGAGCAGAGCCCCAGTCTTGCTGTTTATCTGCAATGACTGCCAGGGCAAGTGAGGACCAGCAAGACAATTCCTGCCTAGCACCTTCCTTGGAGGAGAGAGAGTGCAACGTTTCATTTTAGCATTTTGGCGCTCACAAGCAAGACGAACTTCTTTTGCTGTTTGCAAGGCTAGGAAAGAGTAGAGCCCCAGTCTTGCTGCTTATCTGCAATGACTGCCAGGGCAAGTGAGGACCAGCAAGACAATTCCTGCCTAGCACCTTCCTTGGAGGAGAGAGAGTGCAACGTTTCATTTTGCTTTTTGGAGTGCGAGATTGAGAAAAAGCACAGTGTCTGTTTGCAAGGGTAGGAAAGAGCAGAGCCCCAGTCTTGCTGTTTATCTGCAATGACTGCCAGGGCAAGTGAGGACCAGCAAGACAATTCCTGCCTAGCACCTTCCTTGGAGGAGAGAGAGTGCAACGTTTCATTTTAGCATTTTGGCGGTCACAAGCAAGACGAACTTCTTTTGCTGTTTGCAAGGCTAGGAAAGAGCAGAGCCCCAGTCTTGCTGCTTATCTGCAATGACTGCCAGGGCAAGTGAGGACCAGCAAGACAATTCCTGCCTAGCACCTTCCTTGGAGGAGAGAGAGTGCAACGTTTCATTTTAGCATTTTGGCGCTCACGAGGGAGACAAACTTCTTTGGCTGTTTGCAAGGCTATGAAAGAGCAGAGCCCCTGTCTTGCTGTTTATCTGCAGTGACTGCCAGGGCAAGTGAGGACCAGCAAGACAATTCCTGCCTAGCACCTTCCTTGGAGGAGAGAGAGTGCAACGTTTCATTTTAGCATTTTGGCGCTCACGAGGGAGACAAACTGCTTTGGCTGTTTGCAAGGGTAGGAAAGAGCAGAGCCCCAGTCTTGCTGTTTATCTGCAATGACTGCCAGGGCAAGTGAGGACCAGCAAGACAATTCCTGCCTAGCACCTTCCTTGGAGGAGAGAGAGTGCAACGTTTCATTTTGCTTTTTGGAGTGCGAGATTTAGAAAAAGCACAGTGTCTGTTTGCAAGGGTAGGGAAGAGCAGAGCCCCAGTCTTGCTGTTTATCTGCAATGACTGCCAGGGCAAGTGAGGACCAGCAAGACAATTCCTGACTAGCACCTTCCTTGGAGGAGAGAGAGTGCAACGTTTCATTTTAGCATTTTGGCGGTCACAAGCAAGAGGAACTCCTTTTGCTGTTTGCAAGGCTAGGAAAGAGTAGAGCCCCAGTCTTGCTGCTTATCTGCAATGACTGCCAGGACAAGTGAGGACCAGCAAGACAATTCCTGCCTAGCACCTTCCTTGGAGGAGAGAGAGTGCAACGTTTCATTTTGCTTTTTGGAGTGCGAGATTGAGAAAAAGCACAGTGTCTGTTTGCAAGGGTAGGAAAGAGCAGAGCCCCAGTCTTGCTGTTTATCTGCAATGACTGCCAGGGCAAGTGAGGACCAGCAAGACAATTCCTGCCTAGCACCTTCCTTGGAGGAGAGAGAGTGCAACGTTTCATTTTAGCATTTTGGCGGTCACAAGCAAGACGAACTTCTTTTACTGTTTGCAAGGCTAGGAAAGAGCAGAGCCCCAGTCTTGCTGCTTATCTGCAATGACTGCCAGGGCAAGTGAGGACCAGCAAGACAATTCCTGCCTAGCACCTTCCTTGGAGGAGAGAGACTGCAACGTTTCATTTTAGCATTTTGGCGCTCACAAGGGAGACAAACTGCTTTTGCTGTTTGCAAGGCTAGGATAGAGCAGAGCCCCAGTCTTGCTGTTTATCTGCAATGACTGCCAGGGCAAGTGAGGACCAGCAAGACAATTCCTGCCTAGCACCTTCCTTGGAGGAGAGAGAGTGCAAAGTTTCATTTTAGCATTTTGGCGCTCACGAGGGAGACGAACTTCTTTTGCTGTTTGCAAGGCTAGGAAAGAGCAGAGCCCCAGTCTTGCTGTTTATCTGCAATGACTGCCAGGGCAAGTGAGGACCAGCAAGACAATTCCTGCCTAGCACCTTCCTTGGAGGAGAGAGTGTGCAACGTTTCATTTTGCTTTTTGGAGTGCGAGATTTAGAAAAAGCACAGTGTCTGTTTGCAAGGGTAGGGAAGAGCAGAGCCCCAGTCTTGCTGTTTATCTGCAATGACTGCCAGGGCAAGTGAGGACCAGCAAGACAATTCCTGACTAGCACCTTCCTTGGAGGAGAGAGAGTGCAACGTTTCATTTTAGCATTTTGGCGGTCACAAGCAAGACGAACTTCTTTTGCTGTTTGCAAGGCTAGGAAAGAGTAGAGCCCCAGTCTTGCTGCTTATCTGCAATGACTGCCAGGGCAAGTGAGGACCAGCAAGACAATTCCTGCCTAGCACCTTCCTTGGATGAGAGAGAGTGCAACGTTTCATTTTAGCATATTGGCGGTTACAAGCAAGACGAACTTCTTTTGCTGTTTGCAAGGCTAGGAAAGAGCAGAGCCCCAGTCTTGCTGCTTATCTGCAATGACTGCCAGGGCAAGTGAGGACCAGCAAGACAATTCCTGCCTAGCACCTTCCTTGGAGGAGAGAGAGTGCAACGTTTCATTTTAGCATTTTGGCGCTCACGAGGGAGACAAACTGCTTTTGCTGTTTGCAAGGCTATGAAAGAGCAGAGCCCCAGTCTTGCTGCTTATCTGCAATGACTGCCAGGGCAAGTGAGGACCAGCAAGACAATTCCTGCCTATCACCTTCCTTGGAGGAGAGAGAGTGCAACGTTTCATTTTGCTTTTTGGAGTGCGAGATTTAGAAAAAGAACAGTGTCTGATTGCAAGGGTAGGAAAGAGCAGAGCCCCAGTCTTGCTGTTTATCTGCAATGACTGCCAGGGCAAGTGAGGTCCAGCAAGACAATTCCTGCCTAGCACCTTCCTTGGAGGAGAGAGAGTGCAACGTTTCATTTTAGCATTTTGGCGCTCAGAAGGGAGACAAACTGCTTTTGCTGTTTGCAAGGCTAGGATAGAGCAGAGCCCCAGTCTTGCTGTTTATCTGCAATGACTGCCAGGGCAAGTGAGGACCAGCAAGACAATTCCTGCCTAGCACCTTCCTTGGAGGAGAGAGAGTGCAACGTTTCATTTTAGCATTTTGGAGTGCGAGATTTAGAAAAAGCACAGTGTCTGTTTGCAAGTGTAGGGAAGAGCAGAGCCCCAGTCTTGCTGTTTATCTGCAATGACTGCCAGGGCAAGTGAGGACCAGCAAGACAATTCCTGACTAGCACCTTCCTTGGAGGAGAGAGAGTGCAACGTTTCATTTTAGCATTTTGGCGGTCACAAGCAAGACGAACTCCTTTTGCTGTTTGCAAGGCTAGGAAAGAGTAGAGCCCCAGTCTTGCTGCTTATCTGCAATGACTGCCAGGGCAAGTGAGGACCAGCAAGACAATTCCTGCCTAGCACCTTCCTTGGAGGAGAGAGAGTGCAACGTTTCATTTTGCTTTTTGGAGTGCGAGATTGAGAAAAAGCACAGTGTCTGTTTGCAAGGGTAGGAAAGAGCAGAGCCCCAGTCTTGCTGTTTATCTGCAATGACTGCCAGGGCAAGTGAGGACCAGCAAGACAATTCCTGCCTAGCACCTTCCTTGGAGGAGAGAGAGTGCAACGTTTCATTTTAGCATTTTGGCGGTCACAAGCAAGACGAACTTCTTTTACTGTTTGCAAGGCTAGGAAAGAGCAGAGCCCCAGTCTTGCTGCTTATCTGCAATGACTGCCAGGGCAAGTGAGGACCAGCAAGACAATTCCTGCCTAGCACCTTCCTTGGAGGAGAGAGAGTGCAACGTTTCATTTTAGCATTTTGGCGCTCACGAGGGAGACAAACTGCTTTTGCTGTTTGCAAGGCTATGAAAGAGCAGAGCCCCAGTCTTGCTGCTTATCTGCAATGACTGCCAGGGCAAGTGAGGACCAGCAAGACAATTCCTGCCTAGCACCTTCCTTGGAGGAGAGAGAGTGCAACGTTTCATTTTGCTTTTTGGAGTGCGAGATTTAGAAAAAGAACAGTGTCTGATTGCAAGGGTAGGAAAGAGCAGAGCCCCAGTCTTGCTGTTTATCTGCAATGACTGCCAGGGCAAGTGAGGACGAGCAAGACAATTCCTGACTAGCACCTTCCTTGGAGGAGAGAGAGTGCAACGTTTCATTTTAGCATTTTGGCGCTCACGAGGGAGACGAACTTCTTTTGCTGTTTGCAAGGCTAGGAAAGAGCAGAGCCCCAGTCTTGCTGTTTATCTGCAATGACTGCCAGGGCAAGTGAGGACCAGCAAGACAATTCCTGCCTAGCACCTTCCTTGGAGGAGAGAGTGTGCAACGTTTCATTTTGCTTTTTGGAGTGCGAGATTTAGAAAAAGCACAGTGTCTGTTTGCAAGGGTAGGGAAGAGCAGAGCCCCAGTCTTGCTGTTTATCTGCAATGACTGCCAGGGCAAGTGAGGTCCAGCAAGACAATTCCTGACTAGCACCTTCCTTGGAGGAGAGAGAGTGCAACGTTTCATTTTAGCATTTTGGCGCTCACGAGGGAGACAAACTGCTTTTGCTGTTTGCAAGGCTAGGATAGAGCAGAGCCCCAGTCTTGCTGTTTATCTGCAATGACTGCCAGGGCAAGCGAGGACCAGCAAGACAATTCCTGACTAGCACCTTCCTTGGAGGAGAGAGAGTGCAACGTTTCATTTTAGCATTTTGGCGCTCACGAGGGAGACGAACTTCTTTTGCTGTTTGCAAGGCTAGGAAAGAGCAGAGCCCGAGTCTTGCTGTTTATCTGCAATGACTGCCAGGGCAAGTGAGGACCAGCAAGACAATTCCTGCCTAGCACCTTCCTTGGAGGAGAGAGAGTGCAACGTTTCATTTTGCTTTTTGGAGTGCGAGATTTAGAAAAAGCACAGTGTCTGTTTGCAAGGGTAGGGAAGAGCAGAGCCCCAGTCTTGCTGTTTATCTGCAATGACTGCCAGGGCAAGTGAGGACCAGCAAGACAATTCCTGACTAGCACCTTCCTTGGAGGAGAGAGAGTGCAACGTTTCATTTTAGCATTTTGGCGGTCACAAGCAAGACGAACTTCTTTTACTGTTTGCAAGGCTAGGAAAGAGCAGAGCCCCAGTCTTGCTGCTTATCTGCAATGACTGCCAGGGCAAGTGAGGACCAGCAAGACAATTCCTGCCTAGCACCTTCCTTGGAGGAGAGAGAGTGCAACGTTTCATTTTAGCATTTTGGCGCTCACGAGGGAGACAAACTGCTTTTGCTGTTTACAAGGCTATGAAAGAGCAGAGCCCCAGTCTTGCTGCTTATCTGCAATGACTGCCAGGGCAAGTGAGGACCAGCAAGACAATTCCTGCCTATCACCTTCCTTGGAGGAGAGAGAGTGCAACGTTTCATTTTGCTTTTTGGAGTGCGAGATTTAGAAAAAGAACAGTGTCTGATTGCAAGGGTAGGAAAGAGCAGAGCCCCAGTCTTGCTGTTTATCTGCAATGACTGCCAGGGCAAGTGAGGACGAGCAAGACAATTCCTGACTAGCACCTTCCTTGGAGGAGAGAGAGTGCAACGTTTCATTTTAGCATTTTGGCGCTCACGAGGGAGACGAACTTCTTTTGCTGTTTGCAAGGCTAGGAAAGAGTAGAGCCCCAGTCTTGCTGTTTATCTGCAATGACTGCCAGGGCAAGTGAGGACCAGCAAGACAATTCCTGCCTAGCACCTTCCTTGGAGGAGAGAGTGTGCAACGTTTCATTTTGCTTTTTGGAGTGCGAGATTTAGAAAAAGCACAGTGTCTGTTTGCAAGGGTAGGGAAGAGCAGAGCCCCAGTCTTGCTGTTTATCTGCAATGACTGCCAGGGCAAGTGAGGTCCAGCAAGACAATTCCTGCCTAGCACCTTCCTTGGAGGAGAGAGAGTGCAACGTTTCATTTTAGCATTTTGGCGCTCACAAGGGAGACAAACTGCTTTTGCTGTTTGCAAGGCTAGGATAGAGCAGAGCCCCAGTCTTGCTGTTTATCTGCAATGACTGCCAGGGCAAGTGAGGACCAGCAAGACAATTCCTGACTAGCACCTTCCTTGGAGGAGAGAGAGTGCAACGTTTCATTTTAGCATTTTGGCGCTCACGAGGGAGACGAACTTCTTTTGCTGTTTGCAAGGCTAGGAAAGAGCAGAGCCCGAGTCTTGCTGTTTATCTGCAATGACTGCCAGGGCAAGTGAGGACCAGCAAGACAATTCCTGCCTAGCACCTTCCTTGGAGGAGAGAGAGTGCAACGTTTCATTTTGCTTTTTGGAGTGCGAGATTTAGAAAAAGCACAGTGTCTGTTTGCAAGGGTAGGGAAGAGCAGAGCCCGAGTCTTGCTGTTTATCTGCAATGACTGCCAGGGCAAGTGAGGACCAGCAAGACAATTCCTGCCTAGCACCTTCCTTGGAGGAGAGAGAGTGCAACGTTTCATTTTGCTTTTTGGAGTGCGAGATTTAGAAAAAGCACAGTGTCTGTTTGCAAGGGTAGGGAAGAGCAGAGCCCCAGTCTTGCTGTTTATCTGCAATGACTGCCAGGGCAAGTGAGGACCAGCAAGACAATTCCTGACTAGCACCTTCCTTGGAGGAGAGAGAGTGCAACGTTTCATTTTAGCATTTTGGCGGTCACAAGCAAGACGAACTTCTTTTACTGTTTGCAAGGCTAGGAAAGAGCAGAGCCCCAGTCTTGCTGCTTATCTGCAATGACTGCCAGGGCAAGTGAGGACCAGCAAGACAATTCCTGCCTAGCACCTTCCTTGGAGGAGAGAGAGTGCAACGTTTCATTTTAGCATTTTGGCGCTCACGAGGGAGACAAACTGCTTTTGCTGTTTGCAAGGCTAGGATAGAGCAGAGCCCCAGTCTTGCTGTTTATCTGCAATGACTGCCAGGGCAAGTGAGGACCAGCAAGACAATTCCTGACTAGCACCTTCCTTGGAGGAGAGAGAGTGCAACGTTTCATTTTAGCATTTTGGCGCTCACGAGGGAGACAAACTGCTTTTGCTGTTTGCAAGGCTATGAAAGAGCAGAGCCCCAGTCTTGCTGCTTATCTGCAATGACTGCCAGGGCAAGTGAGGACCAGCAAGACAATTCCTGCCTATCACCTTCCTTGGAGGAGAGAGAGTGCAACGTTTCATTTTGCTTTTTGGAGTGCGAGATTTAGAAAAAGAACAGTGTCTGATTGCAAGGGTAGGAAAGAGCAGAGCCCCAGTCTTGCTGTTTATCTGCAATGACTGCCAGGGCAAGTGAGGTCCAGCAAGACAATTCCTGCCTAGCACCTTCCTTGGAGGAGAGAGAGTGCAACGTTTCATTTTAGCATTTTGGCGCTCAGAAGGGAGACAAACTGCTTTTGCTGTTTGCAAGGCTAGGATAGAGCAGAGCCCCAGTCTTGCTGTTTATCTGCAATGACTGCCAGGGCAAGTGAGGACCAGCAAGACAATTCCTGCCTAGCACCTTCCTTGGAGGAGAGAGAGTGCAACGTTTCATTTTAGCATTTTGGAGTGCGAGATTTAGAAAAAGCACAGTGTCTGTTTGCAAGTGTAGGGAAGAGCAGAGCCCCAGTCTTGCTGTTTATCTGCAATGACTGCCAGGGCAAGTGAGGACCAGCAAGACAATTCCTGACTAGCACCTTCCTTGGAGGAGAGAGAGTGCAACGTTTCATTTTAGCATTTTGGCGGTCACAAGCAAGACGAACTCCTTTTGCTGTTTGCAAGGCTAGGAAAGAGTAGAGCCCCAGTCTTGCTGCTTATCTGCAATGACTGCCAGGGCAAGTGAGGACCAGCAAGACAATTCCTGCCTAGCACCTTCCTTGGAGGAGAGAGAGTGCAACGTTTCATTTTGCTTTTTGGAGTGCGAGATTGAGAAAAAGCACAGTGTCTGTTTGCAAGGGTAGGAAAGAGCAGAGCCCCAGTCTTGCTGTTTATCTGCAATGACTGCCAGGGCAAGTGAGGACCAGCAAGACAATTCCTGCCTAGCACCTTCCTTGGAGGAGAGAGAGTGCAACGTTTCATTTTAGCATTTTGGCGGTCACAAGCAAGACGAACTTCTTTTACTGTTTGCAAGGCTAGGAAAGAGCAGAGCCCCAGTCTTGCTGCTTATCTGCAATGACTGCCAGGGCAAGTGAGGACCAGCAAGACAATTCCTGCCTAGCACCTTCCTTGGAGGAGAGAGAGTGCAACGTTTCATTTTAGCATTTTGGCGCTCACGAGGGAGACAAACTGCTTTTGCTGTTTGCAAGGCTATGAAAGAGCAGAGCCCCAGTCTTGCTGCTTATCTGCAATGACTGCCAGGGCAAGTGAGGACCAGCAAGACAATTCCTGCCTAGCACCTTCCTTGGAGGAGAGAGAGTGCAACGTTTCATTTTGCTTTTTGGAGTGCGAGATTTAGAAAAAGAACAGTGTCTGATTGCAAGGGTAGGAAAGAGCAGAGCCCCAGTCTTGCTGTTTATCTGCAATGACTGCCAGGGCAAGTGAGGACGAGCAAGACAATTCCTGACTAGCACCTTCCTTGGAGGAGAGAGAGTGCAACGTTTCATTTTAGCATTTTGGCGCTCACGAGGGAGACGAACTTCTTTTGCTGTTTGCAAGGCTAGGAAAGAGCAGAGCCCCAGTCTTGCTGTTTATCTGCAATGACTGCCAGGGCAAGTGAGGACCAGCAAGACAATTCCTGCCTAGCACCTTCCTTGGAGGAGAGAGTGTGCAACGTTTCATTTTGCTTTTTGGAGTGCGAGATTTAGAAAAAGCACAGTGTCTGTTTGCAAGGGTAGGGAAGAGCAGAGCCCCAGTCTTGCTGTTTATCTGCAATGACTGCCAGGGCAAGTGAGGTCCAGCAAGACAATTCCTGACTAGCACCTTCCTTGGAGGAGAGAGAGTGCAACGTTTCATTTTAGCATTTTGGCGCTCACGAGGGAGACAAACTGCTTTTGCTGTTTGCAAGGCTAGGATAGAGCAGAGCCCCAGTCTTGCTGTTTATCTGCAATGACTGCCAGGGCAAGCGAGGACCAGCAAGACAATTCCTGACTAGCACCTTCCTTGGAGGAGAGAGAGTGCAACGTTTCATTTTAGCATTTTGGCGCTCACGAGGGAGACGAACTTCTTTTGCTGTTTGCAAGGCTAGGAAAGAGCAGAGCCCGAGTCTTGCTGTTTATCTGCAATGACTGCCAGGGCAAGTGAGGACCAGCAAGACAATTCCTGCCTAGCACCTTCCTTGGAGGAGAGAGAGTGCAACGTTTCATTTTGCTTTTTGGAGTGCGAGATTTAGAAAAAGCACAGTGTCTGTTTGCAAGGGTAGGGAAGAGCAGAGCCCCAGTCTTGCTGTTTATCTGCAATGACTGCCAGGGCAAGTGAGGACCAGCAAGACAATTCCTGACTAGCACCTTCCTTGGAGGAGAGAGAGTGCAACGTTTCATTTTAGCATTTTGGCGGTCACAAGCAAGACGAACTTCTTTTACTGTTTGCAAGGCTAGGAAAGAGCAGAGCCCCAGTCTTGCTGCTTATCTGCAATGACTGCCAGGGCAAGTGAGGACCAGCAAGACAATTCCTGCCTAGCACCTTCCTTGGAGGAGAGAGAGTGCAACGTTTCATTTTAGCATTTTGGCGCTCACGAGGGAGACAAACTGCTTTTGCTGTTTACAAGGCTATGAAAGAGCAGAGCCCCAGTCTTGCTGCTTATCTGCAATGACTGCCAGGGCAAGTGAGGACCAGCAAGACAATTCCTGCCTATCACCTTCCTTGGAGGAGAGAGAGTGCAACGTTTCATTTTGCTTTTTGGAGTGCGAGATTTAGAAAAAGAACAGTGTCTGATTGCAAGGGTAGGAAAGAGCAGAGCCCCAGTCTTGCTGTTTATCTGCAATGACTGCCAGGGCAAGTGAGGACGAGCAAGACAATTCCTGACTAGCACCTTCCTTGGAGGAGAGAGAGTGCAACGTTTCATTTTAGCATTTTGGCGCTCACGAGGGAGACGAACTTCTTTTGCTGTTTGCAAGGCTAGGAAAGAGTAGAGCCCCAGTCTTGCTGTTTATCTGCAATGACTGCCAGGGCAAGTGAGGACCAGCAAGACAATTCCTGCCTAGCACCTTCCTTGGAGGAGAGAGTGTGCAACGTTTCATTTTGCTTTTTGGAGTGCGAGATTTAGAAAAAGCACAGTGTCTGTTTGCAAGGGTAGGGAAGAGCAGAGCCCCAGTCTTGCTGTTTATCTGCAATGACTGCCAGGGCAAGTGAGGTCCAGCAAGACAATTCCTGCCTAGCACCTTCCTTGGAGGAGAGAGAGTGCAACGTTTCATTTTAGCATTTTGGCGCTCACAAGGGAGACAAACTGCTTTTGCTGTTTGCAAGGCTAGGATAGAGCAGAGCCCCAGTCTTGCTGTTTATCTGCAATGACTGCCAGGGCAAGTGAGGACCAGCAAGACAATTCCTGACTAGCACCTTCCTTGGAGGAGAGAGAGTGCAACGTTTCATTTTAGCATTTTGGCGCTCACGAGGGAGACGAACTTCTTTTGCTGTTTGCAAGGCTAGGAAAGAGCAGAGCCCGAGTCTTGCTGTTTATCTGCAATGACTGCCAGGGCAAGTGAGGACCAGCAAGACAATTCCTGCCTAGCACCTTCCTTGGAGGAGAGAGAGTGCAACGTTTCATTTTGCTTTTTGGAGTGCGAGATTTAGAAAAAGCACAGTGTCTGTTTGCAAGGGTAGGGAAGAGCAGAGCCCGAGTCTTGCTGTTTATCTGCAATGACTGCCAGGGCAAGTGAGGACCAGCAAGACAATTCCTGACTAGCACCTTCCTTGGAGGAGAGAGAGTGCAACGTTTCATTTTAGCATTTTGGCGGTCACAAGCAAGACGAACTCCTTTTGCTGTTTGCAAGGCTAGGAAAGAGTAGAGCCCCAGTCTTGCTGCTTATCTGCAATGACTGCCAGGGCAAGTGAGGACCAGCAAGACAATTCCTGCCTAGCACCTTCCTTGGAGGAGAGAGAGTGCAACGTTTCATTTTGCTTTTTGGAGTGCGAGATTGAGAAAAAGCACAGTGTCTGTTTGCAAGGGTAGGAAAGAGCAGAGCCCCAGTCTTGCTGTTTATCTGCAATGACTGCCAGGGCAAGTGAGGACCAGCAAGACAATTCCTGCCTAGCACCTTCCTTGGAGGAGAGAGAGTGCAACGTTTCATTTTAGCATTTTGGCGGTCACAAGCAAGACGAACTTCTTTTACTGTTTGCAAGGCTAGGAAAGAGCAGAGCCCCAGTCTTGCTGCTTATCTGCAATGACTGCCAGGGCAAGTGAGGTCCAGCAAGACAATTCCTGCCTAGCACCTTCCTTGGAGGAGAGAGAGTGCAACGTTTCATTTTAGCATTTTGGCGCTCACAAGGGAGACAAACTGCTTTTGCTGTTTGCAAGGCTAGGATAGAGCAGAGCCCCAGTCTTGCTGTTTATCTGCAATGACTGCCAGGGCAAGTGAGGACCAGCAAGACAATTCCTGACTAGCACCTTCCTTGGAGGAGAGAGAGTGCAACGTTTCATTTTAGCATTTTGGCGCTCACGAGGGAGACGAACTTCTTTTGCTGTTTGCAAGGCTAGGAAAGAGCAGAGCCCGAGTCTTGCTGTTTATCTGCAATGACTGCCAGGGCAAGTGAGGACCAGCAAGACAATTCCTGCCTAGCACCTTCCTTGGAGGAGAGAGAGTGCAACGTTTCATTTTGCTTTTTGGAGTGCGAGATTTAGAAAAAGCACAGTGTCTGTTTCCAAGGGTAGGGAAGAGCAGAGCCCCAGTCTTGCTGTTTATCTGCAATGACTGCCAGGGCAAGTGAGGACCAGCAAGACAATTCCTGACTAGCACCTTCCTTGGAGGAGAGAGAGTGCAACGTTTCATTTTAGCATTTTGGCGGTCACAAGCAAGACGAACTCCTTTTGCTGTTTGCAAGGCTAGGAAAGAGTAGAGCCCCAGTCTTGCTGCTTATCTGCAATGACTGCCAGGGCAAGTGAGGACCAGCAAGACAATTCCTGCCTAGCACCTTCCTTGGAGGAGAGAGAGTGCAACGTTTCATTTTGCTTTTTGGAGTGCGAGATTGAGAAAAAGCACAGTGTCTGTTTGCAAGGGTAGGAAAGAGCAGAGCCCCAGTCTTGCTGTTTATCTGCAATGACTGCCAGGGCAAGTGAGGACCAGCAAGACAATTCCTGCCTAGCACCTTCCTTGGAGGAGAGAGAGTGCAACGTTTCATTTTAGCATTTTGGCGGTCACAAGCAAGACGAACTTCTTTTGCTGTTTGCAAGGCTAGGAAAGAGTAGAGCCCCAGTCTTGCTGCTTATCTGCAATGACTGCCAGGGCAAGTGAGGACCAGCAAGACAATTCCTGCCTAGCACCTTCCTTGGAGGAGAGAGAGTGCAACGTTTCATTTTGCTTTTTGGAGTGCGAGATTGAGAAAAAGCACAGTGTCTGTTTGCAAGGGTAGGAAAGAGCAGAGACCGAGTCTTGCTGTTTATCTGCAATGACTGCCAGGGCAAGTGAGGACCAGCAAGACAATTCCTGCCTAGCACCTTCCTTGGAGGAGAGAGAGTGCAACGTTTCTTTTTAGCATATTGGCGGTTACAAGCAAGACGAACTTCTTTTGCTGTTTGCAAGGCTAGGAAAGAGCAGAGCCCCAGTCTTGCTGCTTATCTGCAATGACTGCCAGGGCAAGTGAGGACCAGCAAGACAATTCCTGCCTAGCACCTTCCTTGGAGGAGAGAGAGTGCAACGTTTCATTTTAGCATTTTGGCGCTCACGAGGGAGACAAACTGCTTTTGCTGTTTGCAAGGCTAGGAAAGAGCAGAGCCCCAGTCTTGCTGTTTATCTGCAATGACTGCCAGGGCAAGTGAGGACCAGCAAGACAATTCCTGCCTAGCACCTTCCTTGGAGGAGAGAGAGTGCAACGTTTCATTTTGCTTTTTGGAGTGCGAGATTGAGAAAAAGCACAGTGTCTGTTTGCAAGGGTAGGAAAGAGCAGAGCCCGAGTCTTGCTGTTTATCTGCAATGACTGCCAGGGCAAGTGAGGACCAGCAAGACAATTCCTGCCTAGCACCTTCCTTGGAGGAGAGAGAGTGCAACGTTACATTTTAGCATATTGGCGGTTACAAGCAAGACGAACTTCTTTTGCTGTTTGCAAGGCTAGGAAAGAGCAGAGCCCCAGTCTTGCTGCTTATCTGCAATGACTGCCAGGGCAAGTGAGGACCAGCAAGACAATTCCTGCCTAGCACCTTCCTTGGAGGAGAGAGAGTGCAACGTTTCATTTTAGCATTTTGGCGCTCACGAGGGAGACAAACTGCTTTTGCTGTTTGCAAGGCTATGAAAGAGCAGAGCCCCAGTCTTGCTGCTTATCTGCAATGACTGCCAGGGCAAGTGAGGACCAGCAAGACAATTCCTGCCTAGCACCTTCCTTGGAGGAGAGAGAGTGCAACGTTTCATTTTGCTTTTTGGAGTGCGAGATTTAGAAAAAGAACAGTGTCTGATTGCAAGGGTAGGAAAGAGCAGAGCCCCAGTCTTGCTGTTTATCTGCAATGACTGCCAGGGCAAGTGAGGACCAGCAAGACAATTCCTGACTAGCACCTTCCTTGGAGGAGAGAGAGTGCAACGTTTCATTTTAGCATTTTGGCGCTCACGAGGGAGACGAACTTCTTTTGCTGTTTGCAAGGCTAGGAAAGAGCAGAGCCCCAGTCTTGCTGTTTATCTGCAATGACTGCCAGGGCAAGTGAGGACCAGCAAGACAATTCCTGCCTAGCACCTTCCTTGGAGGAGAGAGTGTGCAACGTTTCATTTTGCTTTTTGGAGTGAGAGATTTAGAAAAAGCACAGTGTCTGTTTGCAAGGGTAGGGAAGAGCAGAGCCCCAGTCTTGCTGTTTATCTGCAATGACTGCCAGGGCAAGTGAGGACCAGCAAGACAATTCCTGACTAGCACCTTCCTTGGAGGAGAGAGAGTGCAACGTTTCATTTTAGCATTTTGGCGGTCACAAGCAAGACGAACTTCTTTTGCTGTTTGCAAGGCTAGGAAAGAGTAGAGCCCCAGTCTTGCTGCTTATCTGCAATGACTGCCAGGGCAAGTGAGGACCAGCAAGACAATTCCTGCCTAGCACCTTCCTTGGAGGAGAGAGAGTGCAACGTTTCATTTTGCTTTTTGGAGTGCGAGATTGAGAAAAAGCACAGTGTCTGTTTGCAAGGGTAGGAAAGAGCAGAGACCGAGTCTTGCTGTTTATCTGCAATGACTGCCAGGGCAAGTGAGGACCAGCAAGACAATTCCTGCCTAGCACCTTCCTTGGAGGAGAGAGAGTGCAACGTTTCATTTTAGCATATTGGCGGTTACAAGCAAGACGAACTTCTTTTGCTGTTTGCAAGGCTAGGAAAGAGCAGAGCCCCAGTCTTGCTGCTTATCTGCAATGACTGCCAGGGCAAGTGAGGACCAGCAAGACAATTCCTGCCTAGCACCTTCCTTGGAGGAGAGAGAGTGCAACGTTTCATTTTGCTTTTTGGAGTGCGAGATTGAGAAAAAGCACAGTGTCTGTTTGCAAGGGTAGGAAAGAGCAGAGCCCGAGTCTTGCTGTTTATCTGCAATGACTGCCAGGGCAAGTGAGGACCAGCAAGACAATTCCTGCCTAGCACCTTCCTTGGAGGAGAGAGAGTGCAACGTTTCATTTTGCTTTTTGGAGTGCGAGATTGAGAAAAAGCACAGTGTCTGTTTGCAAGGGTAGGAAAGAGCAGAGCCCCAGTCTTGCTGTTTATCTGCAATGACTGCCAGGGCAAGTGAGGACCAGCAAGACAATTCCTGCCTAGCACCTTCCTTGGAGGAGAGAGAGTGCAACGTTTCATTTTAGCATTTTGGCGGTCACAAGCAAGACGAACTTCTTTTGCTGTTTGCAAGGCTAGGAAAGAGTAGAGCCCCAGTCTTGCTGCTTATCTGCAATGACTGCCAGGGCAAGTGAGGACCAGCAAGACAATTCCTGCCTAGCACCTTCCTTGGAGGAGAGAGAGTGCAACGTTTCATTTTGCTTTTTGGAGTGCGAGATTGAGAAAAAGCACAGTGTCTGTTTGCAAGGGTAGGAAAGAGCAGAGACCGAGTCTTGCTGTTTATCTGCAATGACTGCCAGGGCAAGTGAGGACCAGCAAGACAATTCCTGCCTAGCACCTTCCTTGGAGGAGAGAGAGTGCAACGTTTCTTTTTAGCATATTGGCGGTTACAAGCAAGACGAACTTCTTTTGCTGTTTGCAAGGCTAGGAAAGAGCAGAGCCCCAGTCTTGCTGCTTATCTGCAATGACTGCCAGGGCAAGTGAGGACCAGCAAGACAATTCCTGCCTAGCACCTTCCTTGGAGGAGAGAGAGTGCAACGTTTCATTTTAGCATTTTGGCGCTCACGAGGGAGACAAACTGCTTTTGCTGTTTGCAAGGCTAGGAAAGAGCAGAGCCCCAGTCTTGCTGTTTATCTGCAATGACTGCCAGGGCAAGTGAGGACCAGCAAGACAATTCCTGCCTAGCACCTTCCTTGGAGGAGAGAGAGTGCAACGTTTCATTTTGCTTTTTGGAGTGCGAGATTGAGAAAAAGCACAGTGTCTGTTTGCAAGGGTAGGAAAGAGCAGAGCCCGAGTCTTGCTGTTTATCTGCAATGACTGCCAGGGCAAGTGAGGACCAGCAAGACAATTCCTGCCTAGCACCTTCCTTGGAGGAGAGAGAGTGCAACGTTACATTTTAGCATATTGGCGGTTACAAGCAAGACGAACTTCTTTTGCTGTTTGCAAGGCTAGGAAAGAGCAGAGCCCCAGTCTTGCTGCTTATCTGCAATGACTGCCAGGGCAAGTGAGGACCAGCAAGACAATTCCTGCCTAGCACCTTCCTTGGAGGAGAGAGAGTGCAACGTTTCATTTTAGCATTTTGGCGCTCACGAGGGAGACAAACTGCTTTTGCTGTTTGCAAGGCTATGAAAGAGCAGAGCCCCAGTCTTGCTGCTTATCTGCAATGACTGCCAGGGCAAGTGAGGACCAGCAAGACAATTCCTGCCTAGCACCTTCCTTGGAGGAGAGAGAGTGCAACGTTTCATTTTGCTTTTTGGAGTGCGAGATTTAGAAAAAGAACAGTGTCTGATTGCAAGGGTAGGAAAGAGCAGAGCCCCAGTCTTGCTGTTTATCTGCAATGACTGCCAGGGCAAGTGAGGACGAGCAAGACAATTCCTGACTAGCACCTTCCTTGGAGGAGAGAGAGTGCAACGTTTCATTTTAGCATTTTGGCGCTCACGAGGGAGACGAACTTCTTTTGCTGTTTGCAAGGCTAGGAAAGAGCAGAGCCCCAGTCTTGCTGTTTATCTGCAATGACTGCCAGGGCAAGTGAGGACCAGCAAGACAATTCCTGCCTAGCACCTTCCTTGGAGGAGAGAGTGTGCAACGTTTCATTTTGCTTTTTGGAGTGAGAGATTTAGAAAAAGCACAGTGTCTGTTTGCAAGGGTAGGGAAGAGCAGAGCCCCAGTCTTGCTGTTTATCTGCAATGACTGCCAGGGCAAGTGAGGACCAGCAAGACAATTCCTGACTAGCACCTTCCTTGGAGGAGAGAGAGTGCAACGTTTCATTTTAGCATTTTGGCGGTCACAAGCAAGACGAACTTCTTTTGCTGTTTGCAAGGCTAGGAAAGAGTAGAGCCCCAGTCTTGCTGCTTATCTGCAATGACTGCCAGGGCAAGTGAGGACCAGCAAGACAATTCCTGCCTAGCACCTTCCTTGGAGGAGAGAGAGTGCAACGTTTCATTTTGCTTTTTGGAGTGCGAGATTGAGAAAAAGCACAGTGTCTGTTTGCAAGGGTAGGAAAGAGCAGAGACCGAGTCTTGCTGTTTATCTGCAATGACTGCCAGGGCAAGTGAGGACCAGCAAGACAATTCCTGCCTAGCACCTTCCTTGGAGGAGAGAGAGTGCAACGTTTCATTTTAGCATATTGGCGGTTACAAGCAAGACGAACTTCTTTTGCTGTTTGCAAGGCTAGGAAAGAGCAGAGCCCCAGTCTTGCTGCTTATCTGCAATGACTGCCAGGGCAAGTGAGGACCAGCAAGACAATTCCTGCCTAGCACCTTCCTTGGAGGAGAGAGAGTGCAACGTTTCATTTTAGCATTTTTGCGCTCACAAGGGAGACAAACTGCTTTTGCTGTTTGCAAGGCTAGGAAAGAGCAGAGCCCCAGTCTTGCTGTTTATCTGCAATGACTGCCAGGGCAAGTGAGGACCAGCAAGACAATTGCTGCCTAGCACCTTCCTTGGAGGAGAGAGAGTGCAACGTTTCATTTTGCTTTTTGGAGTGCGAGATTGAGAAAAAGCACAGTGTCTGTTTGCAAGGGTAGGAAAGAGCAGAGTCCGAGTCTTGCTGTTTATCTGCAATGACTGCCAGGGCAAGTGAGGACCAGCAAGACAATTCCTGCCTAGCACCTTCCTTGGAGGAGAGAGAGTGCAACGTTACATTTTAGCATATTGGCGGTTACAAGCAAGACGAACTTCTTTTGCTGTTTGCAAGGCTAGGAAAGAGCAGAGCCCCAGTCTTGCTGCTTATCTGCAATGACTGCCAGGGCAAGTGAGGACCAGCAAGACAATTCCTGCCTAGCACCTTCCTTGGAGGAGAGAGAGTGCAACGTTTCATTTAAGCATTTTGGCGCTCACGAGGGAGACAAACTGCTTTTGCTGTTTGCAAGGCTATGAAAGAGCAGAGCCCCAGTCTTGCTGCTTATCTGCAATGACTGCCAGGGCAAGTGAGGACCAGCAAGACAATTCCTGCCTAGCACCTTCCTTGGAGGAGAGAGAGTGCAACGTTTCATTTTGCTTTTTGGAGTGCGAGATTTAGAAAAAGAACAGTGTCTGATTGCAAGGGTAGGAAAGAGCAGAGCCCCAGTCTTGCTGTTTATCTGCAATGACTGCCAGGGCAAGTGAGGACGAGCAAGACAATTCCTGACTAGCACCTTCCTTGGAGGAGAGAGAGTGCAACGTTTCATTTTAGCATTTTGGCGCTCACGAGGGAGACGAACTTCTTTTGCTGTTTGCAAGGCTAGGAAAGAGCAGAGCCCCAGTCTTGCTGTTTATCTGCAATGACTGCCAGGGCAAGTGAGGACCAGCAAGACAATTCCTGCCTAGCACCTTCCTTGGAGGAGAGAGTGTGCAACGTTTCATTTTGCTTTTTGGAGTGAGAGATTTAGAAAAAGCACAGTGTCTGTTTGCAAGGGTAGGGAAGAGCAGAGCCCCAGTCTTGCTGTTTATCTGCAATGACTGCCAGGGCAAGTGAGGACCAGCAAGACAATTCCTGACTAGCACCTTCCTTGGAGGAGAGAGAGTGCAACGTTTCATTTTAGCATTTTGGCGGTCACAAGCAAGACGAACTTCTTTTGCTGTTTGCAAGGCTAGGAAAGAGTAGAGCCCCAGTCTTGCTGCTTATCTGCAATGACTGCCAGGGCAAGTGAGGACCAGCAAGACAATTCCTGCCTAGCACCTTCCTTGGAGGAGAGAGAGTGCAACGTTTCATTTTGCTTTTTGGAGTGCGAGATTGAGAAAAAGCACAGTGTCTGTTTGCAAGGGTAGGAAAGAGCAGAGACCGAGTCTTGCTGTTTATCTGCAATGACTGCCAGGGCAAGTGAGGACCAGCAAGACAATTCCTGCCTAGCACCTTCCTTGGAGGAGAGAGAGTGCAACGTTTCATTTTAGCATATTGGCGGTTACAAGCAAGACGAACTTCTTTTGCTGTTTGCAAGGCTAGGAAAGAGCAGAGCCCCAGTCTTGCTGCTTATCTGCAATGACTGCCAGGGCAAGTGAGGACCAGCAAGACAATTCCTGCCTAGCACCTTCCTTGGAGGAGAGAGAGTGCAACGTTTCATTTTAGCATTTTTGCGCTCACAAGGGAGACAAACTGCTTTTGCTGTTTGCAAGGCTAGGAAAGAGCAGAGCCCCAGTCTTGCTGTTTATCTGCAATGACTGCCAGGGCAAGTGAGGACCAGCAAGACAATTGCTGCCTAGCACCTTCCTTGGAGGAGAGAGAGTGCAACGTTTCATTTTGCTTTTTGGAGTGCGAGATTGAGAAAAAGCACAGTGTCTGTTTGCAAGGGTAGGAAAGAGCAGAGCCCGAGTCTTGCTGTTTATCTGCAATGACTGCCAGGGCAAGTGAGGACCAGCAAGACAATTCCTGCCTAGCACCTTCCTTGGAGGAGAGAGAGTGCAACGTTACATTTTAGCATATTGGCGGTTACAAGCAAGACGAACTTCTTTTGCTGTTTGCAAGGCTAGGAAAGAGCAGAGCCCCAGTCTTGCTGCTTATCTGCAATGACTGCCAGGGCAAGTGAGGACCAGCAAGACAATTCCTGCCTAGCACCTTCCTTGGAGGAGAGAGAGTGCAACGTTTCATTTAAGCATTTTGGCGCTCACGAGGGAGACAAACTGCTTTTGCTGTTTGCAAGGCTATGAAAGAGCAGAGCCCCAGTCTTGCTGCTTATCTGCAATGACTGCCAGGGCAAGTGAGGACCAGCAAGACAATTCCTGCCTAGCACCTTCCTTGGAGGAGAGAGAGTGCAACGTTTCATTTTGCTTTTTGGAGTGCGAGATTTAGAAAAAGAACAGTGTCTGATTGCAAGGGTAGGAAAGAGCAGAGCCCGAGTCTTGCTGTTTATCTGCAATGACTGCCAGGGCAAGTGAGGACGAGCAAGACAATTCCTGACTAGCACCTTCCTTGGAGGAGAGAGAGTGCAACGTTTCATTTTAGCATTTTGGCGCTCACGAGGGAGACAAACTGCTTTTGCTGTTTGCAAGGCTATGAAAGAGCAGAGCCCCAGTCTTGCTGCTTATCTGCAATGACTGCCAGGGCAAGTGAGGACCAGCAAGACAATTCCTGCCTAGCACCTTCCTTGGAGGAGAGAGAGTGCAACGTTTCATTTTAGCATTTTGGCGCTCACAAGGGAGACAAACTGCTTTTGCTGTTTGCAAGGCTAGGATAGAGCAGAGCCCCAGTCTTGCTGTTTATCTGCAATGACTGCCAGGGCAAGTGAGGACCAGCAAGACAATTCCTGACTAGCAACTTCCTTGGAGGAGAGAGAGTGCAACGTTTCATTTTAGCATTTTGGCGTTCAAGAGGGAGACAAACTTCTTTTGCTGTTTGCAAGGCTAGGAAAGAGCAGAGCCCCAGTCTTGCTGTTTATCTGCAATGACTGCCAGGGCAAGTGAGGACCAGCAAGACAATTCCTGCCTAGCACCTTCCTTGGAGGAGAGAGAGTGCAACGTTTCATTTTAGCATTTTGGCGCTCACGAGGGAGACAAAGTGCTTTGGCTGTTTGCAAGGCTATGAAAGAGCAGAGCCCCTGTCTTGCTGTTTATCTGCAGTGACTGCCAGGGCAAGTGAGGACCAGCAAGACAATTCCTGCCTAGCACCTTCCTTGGAGGAGAGAGAGTGCAACGTTTCATTTTAGCATTTTGGCGCTCACGAGGGAGACGAACTTCTTTTGCTGTTTGCAAGGCTAGGAAAGAGCAGAGCCCCAGTCTTGCTGTTTATCTGCAATGACTGCCAGGGCAAGTGAGGACCAGCAAGACAATTCCTGCCTAGCACCTTCCTTGGAGGAGAGAGAGTGCAACGTTTCATTTTAGCATTTTGGCGCTCACGAGGGAGACGAACTTCTTTTGCTGTTTGCAAGGGTAGGGAAGAGCAGAGCCCCAGTCTTGCTGTTTATCTGCAATGACTGCCAGGGCAAGTGAGGACCAGCAAGACAATTCCTGCCTAGCACCTTCCTTGGAGGAGAGAGAGTGCAACGTTTCATTTTGCTTTTTGGAGTGCGAGATTTAGAAAAAGCACAGTGTCTGTTTGCAAGGGTAGGGAAGAGCAGGGCCCGAGTCTTGCTGTTTATCTGCAATGACTGCCAGGGCAAGTGAGGACCAGCAAGACAATTCCTGACTAGCACCTTCCTTGGAGGAGAGAGAGTGCAACGTTTCATTTTAGCATTTTGGCGGTCAGAAGCAAGACGAACTTCTTTTGCTGTTTGCAAGGCTAGGAAAGAGTAGAGCCCCAGTCTTGCTGCTTATCTGCAATGACTGCCAGGGCAAGTGAGGACCAGCAAGACAATTCCTGCCTAGCACCTTCCTTGGAGGAGAGAGAGTGCAACGTTTCATTTTGCTTTTTGGAGTGCGAGATTGAGAAAAAGCACAGTGTGTGTTTGCAAGGGTAGGAAAGAGCAGAGACCGAGTCTTGCTGTTTATCTGCAATGACTGCCAGGGCAAGTGAGGACCAGCAAGACAATTCCTGCCTAGCACCTTCCTTGGAGGAGAGAGAGTGCAACGTTTCTTTTTAGCATTTTGGCGGTCACAAGCAAGACGAACTTCTTTTGCTGTTTGCAAGGCTAGGAAAGAGCAGAGCCCCAGTCTTGCTGCTTATCTGCAATGACTGCCAGGGCAAGTGAGGACCAGCAAGACAATTCCTGCCTAGCACCTTCCTTGGAGGAGAGGGAGTGCAACGTTTCATTTTGCTTTTTGGAGTGCGAGATTTAGAAAAAGCACAGTGTCTGTTTGCAAGGGTAGGGAAGAGCAGAGCCCCAGTCTTGCTGTTTATCTGCAATGACTGCCAGGGCAAGTGAGGACCAGCAAGACAATTCCTGACTAGCACCTTCCTTGGAGGAGAGAGAGTGCAACGTTTCATTTTAGCATTTTGGCGGTCACAAGCAAGACGAACTTCTTTTGCTGTTTGCAAGGCTAGGAAAGAGTAGAGCCCCAGTCTTGCTGCTTATGTGCAATGACTGCCAGGGCAAGTGAGGACCAGCAAGACAATTCCTGCCTAGCACCTTCCTTGGAGGAGAGAGAGTGCAACGTTTAATTTTGCTTTTTGGAGTGCGAGATTGAGAAAAAGCACAGTGTCTGTTTGCAAGGGTAGGAAAGAGCAGAGCCCCAGTCTTGCTGTTTATCTGCAATGACTGCCAGGGCAAGTGAGGACCAGCAAGACAATTCCTGCCTAGCACCTTCCTTGGAGGAGAGAGAGTGCAACGTTTAATTTTGCTTTTTGGAGTGCGAGATTGAGAAAAAGCACAGTGTCTGTTTGCAAGGGTAGGAAAGAGCAGAGCCCCAGTCTTGCTGTTTATCTGCAATGACTGCCAGGGCAAGTGAGGACCAGCAAGACAATTCCTGCCTAGCACCTTCCTTGGAGGAGAGAGAGTGCAATGTTTCATTTTAGCATATTGGCGGTTACAAGCAAGACGAACTTCTTTTGCTGTTTGCAAGGCTAGGAAAGAGCAGAGCCCCAGTCTTGCTGTTTATCTGCAGTGACTGCCAGGGCAAGTGAGGACCAGCAAGACAATTCCTGCCTAGCACCTTCCTTGGAGGAGAGAGAGTGCAACGTTTCATTTTAGCATTTTGGCGCTCACGAGGGAGACAAACTGCTTTTGCTGTTTGCAAGGCTATGAAAGAGCAGAGCCCCAGTCTTGCTGCTTATCTGCAATGACTGCCAGGGCAAGTGAGGACCAGCAAGACAATTCCTGCCTAGCACCTTCTTTGGAGGAGAGAGAGTGCAACGTTTCATTTTGCTTTTTGGAGTGCGAGATTTAGAAAAAGAACAGTGTCTGATTGCAAGGGTAGGAAAGAGCAGAGCCCCAGTCTTGCTGTTTATCTGCAATGACTGCCAGGGCAAGTGAGGACGAGCAAGACAATTCCTGACTAGCACCTTCCTCGGAGGAGAGAGAGTGCAACGTTTCATTTTAGCATTTTGGCGCTCACGAGGGAGACAAACTGCTTTTGCTGTTTGCAAGGCTATGAAAGAGCAGAGCCCCAGTCTTGCTGCTTATCTGCAATGACTGCCAGGGCAAGTGAGGACCAGCAAGACAATTCCTGCCTAGCACCTTCCTTGGAGGAGAGAGAGTGCAACGTTTCATTTTAGCATTTTGGCGCTCACAAGGGAGACAAACTGCTTTTGCTGTTTGCAAGGCTAGGATAGAGCAGAGCCCCAGTCTTGCTGTTTATCTGCAATGACTGCCAGGGCAAGTGAGGACCAGCAAGACAATTCCTGACGAGCACCTTCCTTGGAGGAGAGAGAGTGCAACGTTTCATTTTAGCAGTTTGGCGTTCACGAGGGAGACAAACTTCTTTTGCTGTTTGCAAGGCTAGGAAAGAGCAGAGCCCCAGTCTTGCTGTTTATCTGCAATGACTGCCAGGGCAAGTGAGGACCAGCAAGACAATTCCTGCCTAGCACCTTCCTTGGAGGAGAGAGAGTGCAACGTTTCATTTTAGCATTTTGGCGCTCACGAGGGAGACAAACTTCTTTGGCTGTTTGCAAGGCTATGAAAGAGCAGAGCCCCTGTCTTGCTGTTTATCTGCAGTGACTGCCAGGGCAAGTGAGGACCAGCAAGACAATTCCTGCCTAGCACCTTCCTTGGAGGAGAGAGAGTGCAACGTTTCATTTTAGCATTTTGGCGCTCACGAGGGAGACAAACTGTTTTTGCTGTTTGCAAGGCTAGGATAGAGCAGAGCCCCAGTCTTGCTGTTTATCTGCAATGACTGCCAGGGCAAGTGAGGACCAGCAAGACAATTCCTGCCTAGCACCTTCCTTGGAGGAGACAGAGTGCAACGTTTCATTTTGCTTTTTGGAGTGCGAGATTTAGAAAAAGAACAGTGTCTGATTGCAAGGGTAGGAAAGAGCAGAGCCCCAGTCTTGCTGTTTATCTGCAATGACTGCCAGGGCAAGTGAGGACGAGCAAGACAATTCCTGACTAGCACCTTCCTTGGAGGAGAGAGAGTGCAACGTTTCATTTTAGCATTTTGGCGCTCACGAGGGAGACAAACTGCTTTTGCTGTTTGCAAGGCTATGAAAGAGCAGAGCCCCAGTCTTGCTGCTTATCTGCAATGACTGCCAGGGCAAGTGAGGACCAGCAAGACAATTCCTGCCTAGCACCTTCCTTGGAGGAGAGAGAGTGCAACGTTTCATTTTAGCATTTTGGCGCTCACGAGGGAGACAAACTGCTTTGGCTGTTTGCAAGGCTAGGATAGAGCAGAGCCCCAGTCTTGCTGTTTATCTGCAATGACTGCCAGGGCAAGTGAGGACCAGCAAGACAATTCCTGACGAGCACCTTCCTTGGAGGAGAGAGAGTGCAACGTTTCATTTTAGCATTTTGGCGTTCACGAGGGAGACAAACTTCTTTTGCTGTTTGCAAGGCTAGGAAAGAGCAGAGCCCCAGTCTTGCTGTTTATCTGCAATGACTGCCAGGGCAAGTGAGGACCAGCAAGACAATTCCTGCCTAGCACCTTCCTTGGAGGAGAGAGAGTGCAACGTTTCATTTTAGCATTTTGGCGCTCACGAGGGAGACAAACTTCTTTGGCTGTTTGCAAGGCTATGAAAGAGCAGAGCCCCTGTCTTGCTGTTTATCTGCAGTGACTGCCAGGGCAAGTGAGGACCAGCAAGACAATTCCTGCCTAGCACCTTCCTTGGAGGAGAGAGAGTGCAACGTTTCATTTTAGCATTTTGGCGCTCACGAGGGAGACAAAGTGCTTTGGCTGTTTGCAAGGCTAGGAAAGAGCAGAGCCCCAGTCTTGCTGTTTATCTGCAATGACTGCCAGGGCAAGTGAGGTCCAGCAAGACAATTCCTGCCTAGCACCTTCCTTGGAGGAGAGAGAGTGCAACGTTTCATTTTAGCATTTTGGCGCTCACAAGGGAGACAAACTGTTTTGGCTGTTTGCAAGGCTAGGATAGAGCAGAGCCCCAGTCTTGCTGTTTATCTGCAATGACTGCCAGGGCAAGTGAGGACCAGCAAGACAATTCCTGCCTAGCACCTTCCTTGGAGGAGAGAGAGTGCAACGTTTCATTTTAGCATTTTGGCGCTCACGAGGGAGACGAACTTCTTTTGCTGTTTGCAAGGCTAGGAAAGAGCAGAGCCCCAGTCTTGCTGTTTATCTGCAATGACTGCCAGGGCAAGTGAGGACCAGCAAGACAATTCCTGCCTAGCACCTTCCTTGGAGGAGAGAGAGTGCAACGTTTCATTTTGCTTTTTGGAGTGCGAGATTTAGAAAAAGCACAGTGTCTGTTTGCAAGGGTAGGGAAGAGCAGAGCCCCAGTCTTGCTGTTTATCTGCAATGACTGCCAGGGGAAGTGAGGACCAGCAAGACAATTCCTGACTAGCACCTTCCTTGGAGGAGAGAGAGTGCAACGTTTCATTTTAGCATTTTGGCGGTCAGAAGCAAGACGAACTTCTTTTGCTGTTTGCAAGGCTAGGAAAGAGTAGAGCCCCAGTCTTGCTGCTTATGTGCAATGACTGCCAGGGCAAGTGAGGACCAGCAAGACAATTCCTGCCTAGCACCTTCCTTGGAGGAGAGAGAGTGCAACGTTTCATTTTGCTTTTTGGAGTGCGAGATTGAGAAAAAGCACAGTGTGTGTTTGCAAGGGTAGGAAAGAGCAGAGACCGAGTCTTGCTGTTTATCTGCAATGACTGCCAGGGCAAGTGAGGACCAGCAAGACAATTCCTGCCTAGCACCTTCCTTGGAGGAGAGAGAGTGCAACGTTTCGTTTTAGCATTTTGGCGCTCACAAGGGAGACAAACTGCTTTTGCTGTTTGCAAGGCTAGGATAGAGCAGAGCCCCAGTCTTGCTGTTTATCTGCAATGACTGCCAGGGCAAGTGAGGACCAGCAAGACAATTCCTGCCTAGCACCTTCCTTGGAGGAGAGAGAGTGCAACGTTTCATTTTAGCATTTTGGCGCTCACGAGGGAGACAAACTGCTTTTGCTGTTTGCAAGGCTATGAAAGAGCAGAGCCCCAGTCTTGCTGCTTATCTGCAATGACTGCCAGGGCAAGTGAAGACCAGCAAGACAATTCCTGCCTAGCACCTTCCTTGGAGGAGAGAGTGTGCAACGTTTCATTTTGCTTTTTGGAGTGCGAGATTTAGAAAAAGAACAGTGTCTGATTGCAAGGGTAGGAAAGAGCAGAGCCCCAGTCTTGCTGTTTATCTGCAATGACTGCCAGGGCAAGTGAGGACGAGCAAGACAATTCCTGACTAGCACCTTCCTTGGAGGAGAGAGAGTGCAACGTTTCATTTTAGCATTTTGGCGCTCACGAGGGAGACAAACTGCTTTTGCTGTTTGCAAGGCTATGAAAGAGCAGAGCCCCAGTCTTGCTGCTTATCTGCAATGACTGCCAGGGCAAGTGAGGACCAGCAAGACAATTCCTGCCTAGCACCTTCCTTGGAGGAGAGAGAGTGCAACGTTTCATTTTAGCATTTTGGCGCTCACAAGGGAGACAAACTGCTTTTGCTGTTTGCAAGGCTAGGATAGAGCAGAGCCCCAGTCTTGCTGTTTATCTGCAATGACTGCCAGGGCAAGTGAGGACCAGCAAGACAATTCCTGACGAGCACCTTCCTTGGAGGAGAGAGAGTGCAACGTTTCATTTTAGCATTTTGGCGTTCACGAGGGAGACAAACTTCTTTTGCTGTTTGCAAGGCTAGGAAAGAGCAGAGCCCCAGTCTTGCTGTTTATCTGCAATGACTGCCAGGGCAAGTGAGGACCAGCAAGACAATTCCTGCCTAGCACCTTCCTTGGAGGAGAGAGAGTGCAACGTTTCATTTTAGCATTTTGGCGCTCACGAGGGAGACAAACTTCTTTGGCTGTTTGCAAGGCTATGAAAGAGCAGAGCCCCTGTCTTGCTGTTTATCTGCAGTGACTGCCAGGGCAAGTGAGGACCAGCAAGACAATTCCTGCCTAGCACCTTCCTTGGAGGAGAGAGAGTGCAACGTTTCATTTTAGCATTTTGGCGCTCACGAGGGAGACAAAGTGCTTTGGCTGTTTGCAAGGCTAGGAAAGAGCAGAGCCCCAGTCTTGCTGTTTATCTGCAATGACTGCCAGGGCAAGTGAGGTCCAGCAAGACAATTCCTGCCTAGCACCTTCCTTGGAGGAGAGAGAGTGCAACGTTTCATTTTAGCATTTTGGCGCTCACGAGGGAGACAAACTTCTTTGGCTGTTTGCAAGGCTATGAAAGAGCAGAGCCCCTGTCTTGCTGTTTATCTGCAGTGACTGCCAGGGCAAGTGAGGACCAGCAAGACAATTCCTGCCTAGCACCTTCCTTGGAGGAGAGAGAGTGCAACGTTTCATTTTAGCATTTTGGCGCTCACGAGGGAGACAAACTGTTTTTGCTGTTTGCAAGGCTAGGATAGAGCAGAGCCCCAGTCTTGCTGTTTATCTGCAATGACTGCCAGGGCAAGTGAGGACCAGCAAGACAATTCCTGCCTAGCACCTTCCTTGGAGGAGAGAGAGTGCAACGTTTCATTTTGCTTTTTGGAGTGCGAGATTTAGAAAAAGAACAGTGTCTGATTGCAAGGGTAGGAAAGAGCAGAGCCCCAGTCTTGCTGTTTATCTGCAATGACTGCCAGGGCAAGTGAGGACGAGCAAGACAATTCCTGACTAGCACCTTCCTTGGAGGAGAGAGAGTGCAACGTTTCATTTTAGCATTTTGGCGCTCACGAGGGAGACAAACTGCTTTTGCTGTTTGCAAGGCTATGAAAGAGCAGAGCCCCAGTCTTGCTGCTTATCTGCAATGACTGCCAGGGCAAGTGAGGACCAGCAAGACAATTCCTGCCTAGCACCTTCCTTGGAGGAGAGAGAGTGCAACGTTTCATTTTAGCATTTTGGCGCTCACAAGGGAGACAAACTGCTTTTGCTGTTTGCAAGGCTAGGATAGAGCAGAGCCCCAGTCTTGCTGTTTATCTGCAATGACTGCCAGGGCAAGTGAGGACCAGCAAGACAATTCCTGACGAGCACCTTCCTTGGAGGAGAGAGAGTGCAACGTTTCATTTTAGCATTTTGGCGTTCACGAGGGAGACAAACTTCTTTTGCTGTTTGCAAGGCTAGGAAAGAGCAGAGCCCCAGTCTTGCTGTTTATCTGCAATGACTGCCAGGGCAAGTGAGGACCAGCAAGACAATTCCTGCCTAGCACCTTCCTTGGAGGAGAGAGAGTGCAACGTTTCATTTTAGCATTTTGGCGCTCACGAGGGAGACAAACTTCTTTGGCTGTTTGCAAGGCTATGAAAGAGCAGAGCCCCTGTCTTGCTGTTTATCTGCAGTGACTGCCAGGGCAAGTGAGGACCAGCAAGACAATTCCTGCCTAGCACCTTCCTTGGAGGAGAGAGAGTGCAACGTTTCATTTTAGCATTTTGGCGCTCACGAGGGAGACAAAGTGCTTTGGCTGTTTGCAAGGCTAGGAAAGAGCAGAGCCCCAGTCTTGCTGTTTATCTGCAATGACTGCCAGGGCAAGTGAGGTCCAGCAAGACAATTCCTGCCTAGCACCTTCCTTGGAGGAGAGAGAGTGCAACGTTTCATTTTAGCATTTTGGCGCTCACAAGGGAGACAAACTGTTTTTGCTGTTTGCAAGGCTAGGATAGAGCAGAGCCCCAGTCTTGCTGTTTATCTGCAATGACTGCCAGGGCAAGTGAGGACCAGCAAGACAATTCCTGCCTAGCACCTTCCTTGGAGGAGAGAGAGTGCAACGTTTCATTTTAGCATTTTGGCGCTCACGAGGGAGACGAACTTCTTTTGCTGTTTACAAGGCTAGGAAAGAGCAGAGCCCCAGTCTTGCTGTTTATCTGCAATGACTGCCAGGGCAAGTGAGGACCAGCAAGACAATTCCTGCCTAGCACCTTCCTTGGAGGAGAGAGAGTGCAACGTTTCATTTTGCTTTTTGGAGTGCGAGATTTAGAAAAAGCACAGTGTCTGTTTGCAAGGGTAGGGAAGAGCAGAGCCCCAGTCTTGCTGTTTATCTGCAATGACTGCCAGGGGAAGTGAGGACCAGCAAGACAATTCCTGCCTAGCACCTTCCTTGGAGGAGAGAGAGTGCAACGTTTCATTTTAGCATTTTGGCGGTCAGAAGCAAGACGAACTTCTTTTGCTGTTTGCAAGGCTAGGAAAGAGTAGAGCCCCAGTCTTGCTGCTTATGTGCAATGACTGCCAGGGCAAGTGAGGACCAGCAAGACAATTCCTGCCTAGCACCTTCCTTGGAGGAGAGAGAGTGCAACGTTTCATTTTGCTTTTTGGAGTGCGAGATTGAGAAAAAGCACAGTGTGTGTTTGCAAGGGTAGGAAAGAGCAGAGACCGAGTCTTGCTGTTTATCTGCAATGACTGCCAGGGCAAGTGAGGACCAGCAAGACAATTCCTGCCTAGCACCTTCCTTGGAGGAGAGAGAGTGCAACGTTTCGTTTTAGCATTTTGGCGCTCACAAGGGAGACAAACTGCTTTTGCTGTTTGCAAGGCTAGGATAGAGCAGAGCCCCAGTCTTGCTGTTTATCTGCAATGACTGCCAGGGCAAGTGAGGACCAGCAAGACAATTCCTGCCTAGCACCTTCCTTGGAGGAGAGAGAGTGCAACGTTTCATTTTAGCATTTTGGCGCTCACGAGGGAGACAAACTGCTTTTGCTGTTTGCAAGGCTATGAAAGAGCAGAGCCCCAGTCTTGCTGCTTATCTGCAATGACTGCCAGGGCAAGTGAGGACCAGCAAGACAATTCCTGCCTAGCACCTTCCTTGGAGGAGAGAGTGTGCAACGTTTCATTTTGCTTTTTGGAGTGCGAGATTTAGAAAAAGAACAGTGTCTGATTGCAAGGGTAGGAAAGAGCAGAGCCCCAGTCTTGCTGTTTATCTGCAATGACTGCCAGGGCAAGTGAGGACGAGCAAGACAATTCCTGACTAGCACCTTCCTTGGAGGAGAGAGAGTGCAACGTTTCATTTTAGCATTTTGGCGCTCACGAGGGAGACAAACTGCTTTTGCTGTTTGCAAGGCTAGGAAAGAGCAGAGCCCCAGTCTTGCTGCTTATCTGCAATGACTGCCAGGGCAAGTGAGGACCAGCAAGACAATTCCTGCCTAGCACCTTCCTTGGAGGAGAGAGAGTGCAACGTTTCATTTTAGCATTTTGGCGCTCACAAGGGAGACAAACTGCTTTTGCTGTTTGCAAGGCTAGGATAGAGCAGAGCCCCAGTCTTGCTGTTTATCTGCAATGACTGCCAGGGCAAGTGAGGACCAGCAAGACAATTCCTGACGAGCACCTTCCTTGGAGGAGAGAGAGTGCAACGTTTCATTTTAGCATTTTGGCGTTCACGAGGGAGACAAACTTCTTTTGCTGTTTGCAAGGCTAGGAAAGAGCAGAGCCCCAGTCTTGCTGTTTATCTGCAATGACTGCCAGGGCAAGTGAGGACCAGCAAGACAATTCCTGCCTAGCACCTTCCTTGGAGGAGAGAGAGTGCAACGTTTCATTTTAGCATTTTGGCGCTCACGAGGGAGACAAACTTCTTTGGCTGTTTGCAAGGCTATGAAAGAGCAGAGCCCCTGTCTTGCTGTTTATCTGCAGTGACTGCCAGGGCAAGTGAGGACCAGCAAGACAATTCCTGCCTAGCACCTTCCTTGGAGGAGAGAGAGTGCAACGTTTCATTTTAGCATTTTGGCGCTCACGAGGGAGACAAAGTGCTTTGGCTGTTTGCAAGGCTAGGAAAGAGCAGAGCCCCAGTCTTGCTGTTTATCTGCAATGACTGCCAGGGCAAGTGAGGTCCAGCAAGACAATTCCTGCCTAGCACCTTCCTTGGAGGAGAGAGAGTGCAACGTTTCATTTTAGCATTTTGGCGCTCACAAGGGAGACAAACTGTTTTTGCTGTTTGCAAGGCTAGGATAGAGCAGAGCCCCAGTCTTGCTGTTTATCTGCAATGACTGCCAGGGCAAGTGAGGACCAGCAAGACAATTCCTGCCTAGCACCTTCCTTGGAGGAGAGAGAGCGCAACGTTTCATTTTAGCATTTTGGCGCTCACGAGGGAGACGAACTTCTTTTGCTGTTTGCAAGGCTAGGAAAGAGCAGAGCCCCAGTCTTGCTGTTTATCTGCAATGACTGCCAGGGCAAGTGAGGACCAGCAAGACAATTCCTGCCTAGCACCTTCCTTGGAGGAGAGAGAGTGCAACGTTTCATTTTAGCATTTTGGCGCTCACGAGGGAGACAAACTGCTTTTGCTGTTTGCAAGGCTATGAAAGAGCAGAGCCCCAGTCTTGCTGCTTATCTGCAATGACTGCCAGGGCAAGTGAGGACCAGCAAGACAATTCCTGCGTAGCACCTTCCTTGGAGGAGAGAGAGTGCAACGTTTCATTTTGCTTTTTGGAGTGCGAGATTTAGAAAAAGAACAGTGTCTGATTGCAAGGGTAGGAAAGAGCAGAGCTCCAGTCTTGCTGTTTATCTGCAATGACTGCCAGGGCAAGTGAGGACGAGCAAGACAATTCCTGACTAGCACCTTCCTTGGAGGAGAGAGAGTGCAACGTTTCATTTTAGCATTTTGGCGCTCACGAGGGAGACAAACTGCTTTTGCTGTTTGCAAGGCTATGAAAGAGCAGAGCCCCAGTCTTTCTGCTTATCTGCAATGACTGCCAGGGCAAGTGAGGACCAGCAAGACAATTCCTGCCTAGCACCTTCCTTGGAGGAGAGAGAGTGCAACGTTTCATTTTAGCATTTTGGCGCTCACAAGGGAGACAAACTGCTTTTGCTGTTTGCAAGGCTAGGATAGAGCAGAGCCCCAGTCTTGCTGTTTATCTGCAATGACTGCCAGGGCAAGTGAGGACCAGCAAGACAATTCCTGACGAGCACCTTCCTTGGAGGAGAGAGAGTGCAACGTTTCATTTTAGCATTTTGGCGTTCACGAGGGAGACAAACTTCTTTTGCTGTTTGCAAGGCTAGGAAAGAGCAGAGCCCCAGTCTTGCTGTTTATCTGCAATGACTGCCAGGGCAAGTGAGGACCAGCAAGACAATTCCTGCCTAGCACCTTCCTTGGAGGAGAGAGAGTGCAACGTTTCATTTTAGCATTTTGGCGCTCACGAGGGAGACAAACTTCTTTGGCTGTTTGCAAGGCTATGAAAGAGCAGAGCCCCTGTCTTGCTGTTTATCTGCAGTGACTGCCAGGGCAAGTGAGGACCAGCAAGACAATTCCTGCCTAGCACCTTCCTTGGAGGAGAGAGAGTGCAACGTTTCATTTTAGCATTTTGGCGCTCACGAGGGAGACAAAGTGCTTTGGCTGTTTGCAAGGCTAGGAAAGAGCAGAGCCCCAGTCTTGCTGTTTATCTGCAATGACTGCCAGGGCAAGTGAGGTCCAGCAAGACAATTCCTGCCTAGCACCTTCCTTGGAGGAGAGAGAGTGCAACGTTTCATTTTAGCATTTTGGCGCTCACAAGGGAGACAAACTGTTTTTGCTGTTTGCAAGGCTAGGATAGAGCAGAGCCCCAGTCTTGCTGTTTATCTGCAATGACTGCCAGGGCAAGTGAGGACCAGCAAGACAATTCCTGCCTAGCACCTTCCTTGGAGGAGAGAGAGTGCAACGTTTCATTTTAGCATTTTGGCGCTCACGAGGGAGACGAACTTCTTTTGCTGTTTGCAAGGCTAGGAAAGAGCAGAGCCCCAGTCTTGCTGTTTATCTGCAATGACTGCCAGGGCAAGTGAGGACCAGCAAGACAACTCCTGCCTAGCACCTTCCTTGGAGGAGAGAGAGTGCAACGTTTCATTTTGCTTTTTGGAGTGCGAGATTTAGAAAAAGCACAGTGTCTGTTTGCAAGGGTAGGGAAGAGCAGAGCCCCAGTCTTGCTGTTTATCTGCAATGACTGCCAGGGCAAGTGAGGACCAGCAAGACAATTCCTGACTAGCACCTTCCTTGGAGGAGAGAGAGTGCAACGTTTCATTTTAGCATTTTGGCGGTCACAAGCAAGACGAACTTCTTTTGCTGTTTGCAAGTCTAGGAAAGAGTAGAGCCCCAGTCTTGCTGCTTATGTGCAATGACTGCCAGGGCAAGTGAAGACCAGCAAGACAATTCCTGCCTAGCACCTTCCTTGGAGGAGAGAGAGTGCAACGTTTAATTTTGCTTTTTGGAGTGCGAGATTGAGAAAAAGCACAGTGTCTGTTTGCAAGGGTAGGAAAGAGCAGAGCCCCAGTCTTGCTGTTTATCTGCAATGACTGCCAGGGCAAGTGAGGACCAGCAAGACAATTCCTGCCTAGCACCTTCCTTGGAGGAGAGAGAGTGCAACGTTTCATTTTAGCATATTGGCGGTTAGAAGCAAGACGAACTTCTTTTGCTGTTTGCAAGGCTAGGAAAGAGCAGAGCCCCAGTCTTGCTGTTTATCTGCAGTGACTGCCAGGGCAAGTGAGGACCAGCAAGACAATTCCTGCCTAGCACCTTCCTTGGAGGAGAGAGAGTGCAACGTTTCATTTTGCTTTTTGGAGTGCGAGATTGAGAAAAAGAACAGTGTGTTTGCAAGGTAGGAAAGAGCAGAGACCGAGTCTTGCTGTTTATCTGCAATGACTGCCAGGGCAAGTGAGGACCAGCAAGACAATTCCTGCCTAGCACCTTCCTTGGAGGAGAGAGAGTGCAACGTTTCATTTTAGCATTTTGGCGCTCACGAGGGAGACAAACTTCTTTGGCTGTTTGCAAGGCTAGGAAAGAGCAGAGCCCCAGTCTTGCTGTTTATCTGCAATGACTGCCAGGGCAAGTGAGGACCAGCAAGACAATTCCTGACGAGCACCTTCCTTGGAGGAGAGAGAGTGCAACGTTTCATTTTAGCATTTTGGCGCTCACGAGGGAGACAAACTGCATTGGCTGTTTGCAAGGCTATGAAAGAGCAGAGCCCCTGTCTTGCTGTTTATCTGCAATGACTGCCAGGGCAAGTGAGGACCAGCAAGACAATTCCTGCCTAGCACCTTCCTTGGAGGAGAGAGAGTGCAACGTTTCATTTTGCTTTTTGGAGTGCGAGATTGAGAAAAAGAACAGTGTGTTTGCAAGGGTAGGAAAGAGCAGAGACCGAGTCTTGCTGTTTATCTGCAATGACTGCCAGGGCAAGTGAGGACCAGCAAGACAATTCCTGCCTAGCACCTTCCTTGGAGGAGAGAGAGTGCAACGTTTCATTTTAGCATTTTGGCGCTCACGAGGGAGACGAACTTCTTTTGCTGTTTGCAAGGCTAGGAAAGAGTAGAGCCCCAGTCTTGCTGCTTATCTGCAATGACTGCCAGGGCAAGTGAGGACCAGCAAGACAATTCCTGCCTAGCACCTTCCTTGGAGGAGAGAGTGTGCAACGTTTCATTTTGCTTTTTGGAGTGCGAGATTTAGAAAAAGAACAGTGTCTGATTGCAAGGGTAGGAAAGAGCAGAGCCCCAGTCTTGCTGTTTATCTGCAATGACTGCCAGGGCAAGTGAGGACCAGCAAGACAATTCCTGCCTAGCACCTTCCTTGGAGGAGAGAGAGTGCAACGTTTCATTTTAGCATTTTGGCGCTCACGAGGGAGACAAACTGCTTTTGCTGTTTGCAAGGCTATGAAAGAGCAGAGCCCCAGTCTTGCTGCTTATCTGCAATGACTGCCAGGGCAAGTGAGGACCAGCAAGACAATTCCTGCGTAGCACCTTCCTTGGAGGAGAGAGAGTGCAACGTTTCATTTTGCTTTTTGGAGTGCGAGATTTAGAAAAAGAACAGTGTCTGATTGCAAGGGTAGGAAAGAGCAGAGCTCCAGTCTTGCTGTTTATCTGCAATGACTGCCAGGGCAAGTGAGGACGAGCAAGACAATTCCTGACTAGCACCTTCCTTGGAGGAGAGAGAGTGCAACGTTTCATTTTAGCATTTTGGCGCTCACGAGGGAGACAAACTGCTTTTGCTGTTTGCAAGGCTATGAAAGAGCAGAGCCCCAGTCTTTCTGCTTATCTGCAATGACTGCCAGGGCAAGTGAGGACCAGCAAGACAATTCCTGCCTAGCACCTTCCTTGGAGGAGAGAGAGTGCAACGTTTCATTTTAGCATTTTGGCGCTCACAAGGGAGACAAACTGCTTTTGCTGTTTGCAAGGCTAGGATAGAGCAGAGCCCCAGTCTTGCTGTTTATCTGCAATGACTGCCAGGGCAAGTGAGGACCAGCAAGACAATTCCTGACGAGCACCTTCCTTGGAGGAGAGAGAGTGCAACGTTTCATTTTAGCATTTTGGCGTTCACGAGGGAGACAAACTTCTTTTGCTGTTTGCAAGGCTAGGAAAGAGCAGAGCCCCAGTCTTGCTGTTTATCTGCAATGACTGCCAGGGCAAGTGAGGACCAGCAAGACAATTCCTGCCTAGCACCTTCCTTGGAGGAGAGAGAGTGCAACGTTTCATTTTAGCATTTTGGCGCTCACGAGGGAGACAAACTTCTTTGGCTGTTTGCAAGGCTATGAAAGAGCAGAGCCCCTGTCTTGCTGTTTATCTGCAGTGACTGCCAGGGCAAGTGAGGACCAGCAAGACAATTCCTGCCTAGCACCTTCCTTGGAGGAGAGAGAGTGCAACGTTTCATTTTAGCATTTTGGCGCTCACGAGGGAGACAAAGTGCTTTGGCTGTTTGCAAGGCTAGGAAAGAGCAGAGCCCCAGTCTTGCTGTTTATCTGCAATGACTGCCAGGGCAAGTGAGGTCCAGCAAGACAATTCCTGCCTAGCACCTTCCTTGGAGGAGAGAGAGTGCAACGTTTCATTTTAGCATTTTGGCGCTCACAAGGGAGACAAACTGTTTTTGCTGTTTGCAAGGCTAGGATAGAGCAGAGCCCCAGTCTTGCTGTTTATCTGCAATGACTGCCAGGGCAAGTGAGGACCAGCAAGACAATTCCTGCCTAGCACCTTCCTTGGAGGAGAGAGAGTGCAACGTTTCATTTTAGCATTTTGGCGCTCACGAGGGAGACGAACTTCTTTTGCTGTTTGCAAGGCTAGGAAAGAGCAGAGCCCCAGTCTTGCTGTTTATCTGCAATGACTGCCAGGGCAAGTGAGGACCAGCAAGACAACTCCTGCCTAGCACCTTCCTTGGAGGAGAGAGAGTGCAACGTTTCATTTTGCTTTTTGGAGTGCGAGATTTAGAAAAAGCACAGTGTCTGTTTGCAAGGGTAGGGAAGAGCAGAGCCCCAGTCTTGCTGTTTATCTGCAATGACTGCCAGGGCAAGTGAGGACCAGCAAGACAATTCCTGACTAGCACCTTCCTTGGAGGAGAGAGAGTGCAACGTTTCATTTTAGCATTTTGGCGGTCACAAGCAAGACGAACTTCTTTTGCTGTTTGCAAGTCTAGGAAAGAGTAGAGCCCCAGTCTTGCTGCTTATGTGCAATGACTGCCAGGGCAAGTGAAGACCAGCAAGACAATTCCTGCCTAGCACCTTCCTTGGAGGAGAGAGAGTGCAACGTTTAATTTTGCTTTTTGGAGTGCGAGATTGAGAAAAAGCACAGTGTCTGTTTGCAAGGGTAGGAAAGAGCAGAGCCCCAGTCTTGCTGTTTATCTGCAATGACTGCCAGGGCAAGTGAGGACCAGCAAGACAATTCCTGCCTAGCACCTTCCTTGGAGGAGAGAGAGTGCAACGTTTCATTTTAGCATATTGGCGGTTAGAAGCAAGACGAACTTCTTTTGCTGTTTGCAAGGCTAGGAAAGAGCAGAGCCCCAGTCTTGCTGTTTATCTGCAGTGACTGCCAGGGCAAGTGAGGACCAGCAAGACAATTCCTGCCTAGCACCTTCCTTGGAGGAGAGAGAGTGCAACGTTTCATTTTGCTTTTTGGAGTGCGAGATTGAGAAAAAGAACAGTGTGTTTGCAAGGTAGGAAAGAGCAGAGACCGAGTCTTGCTGTTTATCTGCAATGACTGCCAGGGCAAGTGAGGACCAGCAAGACAATTCCTGCCTAGCACCTTCCTTGGAGGAGAGAGAGTGCAACGTTTCATTTTAGCATTTTGGCGCTCACGAGGGAGACAAACTTCTTTGGCTGTTTGCAAGGCTAGGAAAGAGCAGAGCCCCAGTCTTGCTGTTTATCTGCAATGACTGCCAGGGCAAGTGAGGACCAGCAAGACAATTCCTGACGAGCACCTTCCTTGGAGGAGAGAGAGTGCAACGTTTCATTTTAGCATTTTGGCGCTCACGAGGGAGACAAACTGCATTGGCTGTTTGCAAGGCTATGAAAGAGCAGAGCCCCTGTCTTGCTGTTTATCTGCAATGACTGCCAGGGCAAGTGAGGACCAGCAAGACAATTCCTGCCTAGCACCTTCCTTGGAGGAGAGAGAGTGCAACGTTTCATTTTGCTTTTTGGAGTGCGAGATTGAGAAAAAGAACAGTGTGTTTGCAAGGGTAGGAAAGAGCAGAGACCGAGTCTTGCTGTTTATCTGCAATGACTGCCAGGGCAAGTGAGGACCAGCAAGACAATTCCTGCCTAGCACCTTCCTTGGAGGAGAGAGAGTGCAACGTTTCATTTTAGCATTTTGGCGCTCACGAGGGAGACGAACTTCTTTTGCTGTTTGCAAGGCTAGGAAAGAGTAGAGCCCCAGTCTTGCTGCTTATCTGCAATGACTGCCAGGGCAAGTGAGGACCAGCAAGACAATTCCTGCCTAGCACCTTCCTTGGAGGAGAGAGTGTGCAACGTTTCATTTTGCTTTTTGGAGTGCGAGATTTAGAAAAAGAACAGTGTCTGATTGCAAGGGTAGGAAAGAGCAGAGCCCCAGTCTTGCTGTTTATCTGCAATGACTGCCAGGGCAAGTGAGGACGAGCAAGACAATTCCTGACTAGCACCTTCCTTGGAGGAGAGAGAGTGCAACGTTTCATTTTAGCATTTTGGCGCTCACGAGGGAGACAAACTGCTTTTGCTGTTTGCAAGGCTATGAAAGAGCAGAGCCCCAGTCTTGCTGCTTATCTGCAATGACTGCCAGGGCAAGTGAGGACCAGCAAGACAATTCCTGCCTAGCACCTTCCTTGGAGGAGAGAGAGTGCAACGTTTCATTTTAGCATTTTGGCGCTCACAAGGGAGACAAACTGCTTTTGCTGTTTGCAAGGCTAGGATAGAGCAGAGCCCCAGTCTTGCTGTTTATCTGCAATGACTGCCAGGGCAAGTGAGGACCAGCAAGACAATTCCTGACGAGCACCTTCCTTGGAGGAGAGAGAGTGCAATGTTTCATTTTAGCATTTTGGCGTTCACGAGGGAGACAAACTTCTTTTGCTGTTTGCAAGGCTAGGAAAGAGCAGAGCCCCAGTCTTGCTGTTTATCTGCAATGACTGCCAGGGCAAGTGAGGACCAGCAAGACAATTCCTGCCTAGCACCTTCCTTGGAGGAGAGAGAGTGCAACGTTTCATTTTAGCATTTTGGCGCTCACGAGGGAGACAAACTTCTTTGGCTGTTTGCAAGGCTATGAAAGAGCAGAGCCGCTGTCTTGCTGTTTATCTGCAGTGACTGCCAGGGCAAGTGAGGACCAGCAAGACAATTCCTGCCTAGCACCTTCCTTGGGGGAGAGAGAGTGCAACGTTTCATTTTAGCATTTTGGCGCTCACGAGGGAGACAAAGTGCTTTGGCTGTTTGCAAGGCTAGGAAAGAGCAGAGCCCCAGTCTTGCTGTTTATCTGCAATGACTGCCAGGGCAAGTGAGGTCCAGCAAGACAATTCCTGCCTAGCACCTTCCTTGGAGGAGAGAGAGTGCAACGTTTCATTTTAGCATTTTGGCGCTCACAAGGGAGACAAACTGTTTTTGCTGTTTGCAAGGCTAGGATAGAGCAGAGCCCCAGTCTTGCTGTTTATCTGCAATGACTGCCAGGGCAAGTGAGGACCAGCAAGACAATTCCTGCCTAGCACCTTCCTTGGAGGAGAGAGAGTGCAACGTTTCATTTTAGCATTTTGGCGCTCACGAGGGAGACGAACTTCTTTTGCTGTTTGCAAGGCTAGGAAAGAGCAGAGCCCCAGTCTTGCTGTTTATCTGCAATGACTGCCAGGGCAAGTGAGGACCAGCAAGACAACTCCTGCCTAGCACCTTCCTTGGAGGAGAGAGAGTGCAACGTTTCATTTTGCTTTTTGGAGTGCGAGATTTAGAAAAAGCACAGTGTCTGTTTGCAAGGGTAGGGAAGAGCAGAGCCCCAGTCTTGCTGTTTATCTGCAATGACTGCCAGGGCAAGTGAGGACCAGCAAGACAATTCCTGACTAGCACCTTCCTTGGAGGAGAGAGAGTGCAACGTTTCATTTTAGCATTTTGGCGGTCACAAGCAAGACGAACTTCTTTTGCTGTTTGCAAGTCTAGGAAAGAGTAGAGCCCCAGTCTTGCTGCTTATGTGCAATGACTGCCAGGGCAAGTGAAGACCAGCAAGACAATTCCTGCCTAGCACCTTCCTTGGAGGAGAGAGAGTGCAACGTTTAATTTTGCTTTTTGGAGTGCGAGATTGAGAAAAAGCACAGTGTCTGTTTGCAAGGGTAGGAAAGAGCAGAGCCCCAGTCTTGCTGTTTATCTGCAATGACTGCCAGGGCAAGTGAGGACCAGCAAGACAATTCCTGCCTAGCACCTTCCTTGGAGGAGAGAGAGTGCAACGTTTCATTTTAGCATATTGGCGGTTAGAAGCAAGACGAACTTCTTTTGCTGTTTGCAAGGCTAGGAAAGAGCAGAGCCCCAGTCTTGCTGTTTATCTGCAGTGACTGCCAGGGCAAGTGAGGACCAGCAAGACAATTCCTGCCTAGCACCTTCCTTGGAGGAGAGAGAGTGCAACGTTTCATTTTGCTTTTTGGAGTGCGAGATTGAGAAAAAGAACAGTGTGTTTGCAAGGTAGGAAAGAGCAGAGACCGAGTCTTGCTGTTTATCTGCAATGACTGCCAGGGCAAGTGAGGACCAGCAAGACAATTCCTGCCTAGCACCTTCCTTGGAGGAGAGAGAGTGCAACGTTTCATTTTAGCATTTTGGCGCTCACGAGGGAGACAAACTTCTTTGGCTGTTTGCAAGGCTAGGAAAGAGCAGAGCCCCAGTCTTGCTGTTTATCTGCAATGACTGCCAGGGCAAGTGAGGACCAGCAAGACAATTCCTGACGAGCACCTTCCTTGGAGGAGAGAGAGTGCAACGTTTCATTTTAGCATTTTGGCGCTCACGAGGGAGACAAACTGCATTGGCTGTTTGCAAGGCTATGAAAGAGCAGAGCCCCTGTCTTGCTGTTTATCTGCAATGACTGCCAGGGCAAGTGAGGACCAGCAAGACAATTCCTGCCTAGCACCTTCCTTGGAGGAGAGAGAGTGCAACGTTTCATTTTGCTTTTTGGAGTGCGAGATTGAGAAAAAGAACAGTGTGTTTGCAAGGGTAGGAAAGAGCAGAGACCGAGTCTTGCTGTTTATCTGCAATGACTGCCAGGGCAAGTGAGGACCAGCAAGACAATTCCTGCCTAGCACCTTCCTTGGAGGAGAGAGAGTGCAACGTTTCATTTTAGCATTTTGGCGCTCACGAGGGAGACGAACTTCTTTTGCTGTTTGCAAGGCTAGGAAAGAGTAGAGCCCCAGTCTTGCTGCTTATCTGCAATGACTGCCAGGGCAAGTGAGGACCAGCAAGACAATTCCTGCCTAGCACCTTCCTTGGAGGAGAGAGTGTGCAACGTTTCATTTTGCTTTTTGGAGTGCGAGATTTAGAAAAAGAACAGTGTCTGATTGCAAGGGTAGGAAAGAGCAGAGCCCCAGTCTTGCTGTTTATCTGCAATGACTGCCAGGGCAAGTGAGGACGAGCAAGACAATTCCTGACTAGCACCTTCCTTGGAGGAGAGAGAGTGCAACGTTTCATTTTAGCATTTTGGCGCTCACGAGGGAGACAAACTGCTTTTGCTGTTTGCAAGGCTATGAAAGAGCAGAGCCCCAGTCTTGCTGCTTATCTGCAATGACTGCCAGGGCAAGTGAGGACCAGCAAGACAATTCCTGCCTAGCACCTTCCTTGGAGGAGAGAGAGTGCAACGTTTCATTTTAGCATTTTGGCGCTCACAAGGGAGACAAACTGCTTTTGCTGTTTGCAAGGCTAGGATAGAGCAGAGCCCCAGTCTTGCTGTTTATCTGCAATGACTGCCAGGGCAAGTGAGGACCAGCAAGACAATTCCTGACGAGCACCTTCCTTGGAGGAGAGAGAGTGCAATGTTTCATTTTAGCATTTTGGCGTTCACGAGGGAGACAAACTTCTTTTGCTGTTTGCAAGGCTAGGAAAGAGCAGAGCCCCAGTCTTGCTGTTTATCTGCAATGACTGCCAGGGCAAGTGAGGACCAGCAAGACAATTCCTGCCTAGCACCTTCCTTGGAGGAGAGAGAGTGCAACGTTTCATTTTAGCATTTTGGCGCTCACGAGGGAGACAAACTTCTTTGGCTGTTTGCAAGGCTATGAAAGAGCAGAGCCCCTGTCTTGCTGTTTATCTGCAGTGACTGCCAGGGCAAGTGAGGACCAGCAAGACAATTCCTGCCTAGCACCTTCCTTGGGGGAGAGAGAGTGCAACGTTTCATTTTAGCATTTTGGCGCTCACGAGGGAGACAAAGTGCTTTGGCTGTTTGCAAGGCTAGGAAAGAGCAGAGCCCCAGTCTTGCTGTTTATCTGCAATGACTGCCAGGGCAAGTGAGGTCCAGCAAGACAATTCCTGCCTAGCACCTTCCTTGGAGGAGAGAGAGTGCAACGTTTCATTTTAGCATTTTGGCGCTCACAAGGGAGACAAACTGTTTTTGCTGTTTGCAAGGCTAGGATAGAGCAGAGCCCCAGTCTTGCTGTTTATCTGCAATGACTGCCAGGGCAAGTGAGGACCAGCAAGACAATTCCTGCCTAGCACCTTCCTTGGAGGAGAGAGAGCGCAACGTTTCATTTTAGCATTTTGGCGCTCACGAGGGAGACGAACTTCTTTTGCTGTTTGCAAGGCTAGGAAAGAGCAGAGCCCCAGTCTTGCTGTTTATCTGCAATGACTGCCAGGGCAAGTGAGGACCAGCAAGACAATTCCTGCCTAGCACCTTCCTTGGAGGAGAGAGAGTGCAACGTTTCATTTTAGCATTTTGGCGCTCACGAGGGAGACAAACTGCTTTTGCTGTTTGCAAGGCTATGAAAGAGCAGAGCCCCAGTCTTGCTGCTTATCTGCAATGACTGCCAGGGCAAGTGAGGACCAGCAAGACAATTCCTGCCTAGCACCTTCCTTGGAGGAGAGAGAGTGCAACGTTTCATTTTGCTTTTTGGAGTGCGAGATTTAGAAAAAGAACAGTGTCTGATTGCAAGGGTAGGAAAGAGCAGAGCCCCAGTCTTGCTGTTTATCTGCAATGACTGCCAGGGCAAGTGAGGACGAGCAAGACAATTCCTGACTAGCACCTTCCTTGGAGGAGAGAGAGTGCAACGTTTCATTTTAGCATTTTGGCGCTCACGAGGGAGACAAACTGCTTTTGCTGTTTGCAAGGCTATGAAAGAGCAGAGCCCCAGTCTTGCTGCTTATCTGCAATGACTGCCAGGGCAAGTGAGGACCAGCAAGACAATTCCTGCCTAGCACCTTCCTTGGAGGAGAGAGAGTGCAACGTTTCATTTTAGCATTTTGGCGCTCACAAGGGAGACAAACTGCTTTTGCTGTTTGCAAGGCTAGGATAGAGCAGAGCCCCAGTCTTGCTGTTTATCTGCAATGACTGCCAGGGCAAGTGAGGACCAGCAAGACAATTCCTGACGAGCACCTTCCTTGGAGGAGAGAGAGTGCAACGTTTCATTTTAGCATTTTGGCGTTCACGAGGGAGACAAACTTCTTTTGCTGTTTGCAAGGCTAGGAAAGAGCAGAGCCCCAGTCTTGCTGTTTATCTGCAATGACTGCCAGGGCAAGTGAGGACCAGCAGGACAATTCCTGCCTAGCACCTTCCTTGGAGGAGAGAGAGTGCAACGTTTCATTTTAGCATTTTGGCGCTCACGAGGGAGACAAACTTCTTTGGCTGTTTGCAAGGCTATGAAAGAGCAGAGCCCCTGTCTTGCTGTTTATCTGCAGTGACTGCCAGGGCAAGTGAGGACCAGCAAGACAATTCCTGCCTAGCACCTTCCTTGGAGGAGAGAGAGTGCAACGTTTCATTTTAGCATTTTGGCGCTCACGAGGGAGACAAAGTGCTTTGGCTGTTTGCAAGGCTAGGAAAGAGCAGAGCCCGAGTCTTGCTGTTTATCTGCAATGACTGCCAGGGCAAGTGAGGTCCAGCAAGACAATTCCTGCCTAGCACCTTCCTTGGAGGAGAGAGAGTGCAACGTTTCATTTTAGCATTTTGGCGCTCACAAGGGAGACAAACTGTTTTTGCTGTTTGCAAGGCTAGGATAGAGCAGAGCCCCAGTCTTGCTGTTTATCTGCAATGACTGCCAGGGCAAGTGAGGACCAGCAAGACAATTCCTGCCTAGCACCTTCCTTGGAGGAGAGAGAGTGCAACGTTTCATTTTAGCATTTTGGCGCTCACGAGGGAGACAAACTTCTTTGGCTGTTTGCAAGGCTATGAAAGAGCAGAGCCCCTGTCTTGCTGTTTATCTGCAGTGACTGCCAGGGCAAGTGAGGACCAGCAAGACAATTCCTGCCTAGCACCTTCCTTGGAGGAGAGAGAGTGCAACGTTTCATTTTAGCATTTTGGCGTTCACGAGGGAGACAAACTTCTTTTGCTGTTTGCAAGGGTAGGGAAGAGCAGAGCCCCAGTCTTGCTGTTTATCTGCAATGACTGCCAGGGCAAGTGAGGACCAGCAAGACAATTCCTGCCTAGCACCTTCCTTGGAGGAGAGAGAGTGCAACGTTTCATTTTAGCATTTTGGCGCTCACGAGGGAGACAAACTTCTTTGGCTGTTTGCAAGGCTATGAAAGAGCAGAGCCCCTGTCTTGCTGTTTATCTGCAGTGACTGCCAGGGCAAGTGAGGACCAGCAAGACAATTCCTGCCTAGCACCTTCCTTGGAGGAGAGAGAGTGCAACGTTTCATTTTAGCATTTTGGCGCTCACGAGGGAGACAAAGTGCTTTGGCTGTTTGCAAGGCTAGGAAAGAGCAGAGCCCCAGTCTTGCTGTTTATCTGCAATGACTGCCAGGGCAAGTGAGGTCCAGCAAGACAATTCCTGCCTAGCACCTTCCTTGGAGGAGAGAGAGTGCAACGTTTCATTTTAGCATTTTGGCGCTCACAAGGGAGACAAACTGTTTTTGCTGTTTGCAAGGCTAGGATAGAGCAGAGCCCCAGTCTTGCTGTTTATCTGCAATGACTGCCAGGGCAAGTGAGGACCAGCAAGACAATTCCTGCCTAGCACCTTCCTTGGAGGAGAGAGAGTGCAACGTTTCATTTTAGCATTTTGGCGCTCACGAGGGAGACGAACTTCTTTTGCTGTTTGCAAGGCTAGGAAAGAGCAGAGCCCCAGTCTTGCTGTTTATCTGCAATGACTGCCAGGGCAAGTGAGGACCAGCAAGACAATTCCTGCCTAGCACCTTCCTTGGAGGAGAGAGAGTGCAACGTTTCATTTTGCTTTTTGGAGTGCGAGATTTAGAAAAAGCACAGTGTCTGTTTGCAAGGGTAGGGAAGAGCAGAGCCCCAGTCTTGCTGTTTATCTGCAATGACTGCCAGGGGAAGTGAGGACCAGCAAGACAATTCCTGACTAGCACCTTCCTTGGAGGAGAGAGAGTGCAACGTTTCATTTTAGCATTTTGGCGGTCAGAAGCAAGACGAACTTCTTTTGCTGTTTGCAAGGCTAGGAAAGAGTAGAGCCCCAGTCTTGCTGCTTATGTGCAATGACTGCCAGGGCAAGTGAGGACCAGCAAGACAATTCCTGCCTAGCACCTTCCTTGGAGGAGAGAGAGTGCAACGTTTCATTTTGCTTTTTGGAGTGCGAGATTGAGAAAAAGCACAGTGTGTGTTTCCAAGGGTAGGAAAGAGCAGAGACCGAGTCTTGCTGTTTATCTGCAATGACTGCCAGGGCAAGTGAGGACCAGCAAGACAATTCCTGCCTAGCACCTTCCTTGGAGGAGAGAGAGTGCAACGTTTCTTTTTAGCATTTTGGCGGTCACAAGCAAGACGAACTTCTTTTGCTGTTTGCAAGGCTAGGAAAGAGCAGAGCCCCAGTCTTGCTGCTTATCTGCAATGACTGCCAGGGCAAGTGAGGACCAGCAAGACAATTCCTGCCTAGCACCTTCCTTGGAGGAGAGAGAGTGCAACGTTTCGTTTTAGCATTTTGGCGCTCACAAGGGAGACAAACTGCTTTTGCTGTTTGCAAGGCTAGGATAGAGCAGAGCCCCAGTCTTGCTGTTTATCTGCAATGACTGCCAGGGCAAGTGAGGACCAGCAAGACAATTCCTGCCTAGCACCTTCCTTGGAGGAGAGAGAGTGCAACGTTTCATTTTAGCATTTTGGCGCTCACGAGGGAGACGAACTTCTTTTGCTGTTTGCAAGGCTAGGAAAGAGCAGAGCCCGAGTCTTGCTGTTTATCTGCAATGACTGCCAGGGCAAGTGAGGACCAGCAAGACAATTCCTGCCTAGCACCTTCCTTGGAGGAGAGAGAGTGCAACGTTTCATTTTGCTTTTTGGAGTGCGAGATTTAGAAAAAGCACAGTGTCTGTTTGCAAGGGTAGGGAAGAGCAGAGCCCCAGTCTTGCTGTTTATCTGCAATGACTGCCAGGGCAAGTGAGGACCAGCAAGACAATTCCTGACTAGCACCTTCCTTGGAGGAGAGAGAGTGCAACGTTTCATTTTAGCATTTTGGCGGTCACAAGCAAGACGAACTTCTTTTGCTGTTTGCAAGGCTAGGAAAGAGTAGAGCCCCAGACTTGCTGCTTATGTGCAATGACTGCCAGGGCAAGTGAGGACCAGCAAGACAATTCCTGCCTAGCACCTTCCTTGGAGGAGAGAGAGTGCAACGTTTAATTTTGCTTTTTGGAGTGCGAGATTGAGAAAAAGCACAGTGTCTGTTTGCAAGGGTAGGAAAGAGCAGAGCCCCAGTCTTGCTGTTTATCTGCAATGACTGCCAGGGCAAGTGAGGACCAGCAAGACAATTCCTGCCTAGCACCTTCCTTGGAGGAGAGAGAGTTCAACGTTTCATTTTAGCATATTGGCGGTTACAAGCAAGACGAACTTCTTTTGCTGTTTGCAAGGCTAGGAAAGAGCAGAGCCCCAGTCTTGCTGTTTATCTGCAGTGACTGCCAGGGCAAGTGAGGACCAGCAAGACAATTCCTGCCTAGCACCTTCCTTGGAGGAGAGAGAGTGCAACGTTTCATTTTGCTTTTTGGAGTGCGAGATTGAGAAAAAGCACAGTGTCTGTTTGCAAGGGTAGGAAAGAGCAGAGACCGAGTCTTGCTGTTTATCTGCAATGACTGCCAGGGCAAGTGAGGACCAGCAAGACAATTCCTGACTAGCACCTTCCTTGGAGGAGAGAGAGTGCAACGTTTCATTTTAGCATTTTGGCGCTCACGAGGGAGACGAAATTCTTTTGCTGTTTGCAAGGCTAGGAAAGAGCAGAGCCCGAGTCTTGCTGTTTATCTGCAATGACTGCCAGGGCAAGTGAGGACCAGCAAGACAATTCCTGCCTAGCACCTTCCTTGGAGGAGAGAGAGTGCAACGTTTCATTTTGCTTTTTGGAGTGCGAGATTTAGAAAAAGCACAGTGTCTGTTTGTAAGGGTAGGGAAGAGCAGAGCCCCAGTCTTGCTGTTTATCTGCAATGACTGCCAGGGCAAGTGAGGACCAGCAAGACAATTCCTGACTAGCACCTTCCTTGGAGGAGAGAGAGTGCAACGTTTCATTTTAGCATTTTGGCGGTCACAAGCAAGACGAACTTCTTTTGCTGTTTGCAAGTCTAGGAAAGAGCAGAGCCCCAGTCTTGCTGTTTATCTGCAATGACTGCCAGGGCAAGTGAGGACCAGCAAGACAATTCCTGCCTAGCACCTTCCTTGGAGGAGAGAGAGTGCAACGTTTCATTTTAGCATATTGGCGGTTAGAAGCAAGACGAACTTCTTTTGCTGTTTGCAAGGCTAGGAAAGAGCAGAGCCCCAGTCTTGCTGTTTATCTGCAGTGACTGCCAGGGCAAGTGAGGACCAGCAAGACAATTCCTGCCTAGCACCTTCCTTGGAGGAGAGAGAGTGCAACGTTTCATTTTGCTTTTTGGAGTGCGAGATTGAGAAAAAGAACAGTGTGTTTGCAAGGGTAGGAAAGAGCAGAGACCGAGTCTTGCTGTTTATCTGCAATGACTGCCAGGGCAAGTGAGGACCAGCAAGACAATTCCTGACTAGCACCTTCCTTGGAGGAGAGAGAGTGCAACGTTTCATTTTAGCATTTTGGCGCTCACGAGGGAGACAAACTTCTTTGGCTGTTTGCAAGGCTAGGAAAGAGCAGAGCCCCAGTCTTGCTGTTTATCTGCAATGACTGCCAGGGCAAGTGAGGACCAGCAAGACAATTCCTGCCTAGCACCTTCCTTGGAGGAGAGAGAGTGCAACGTTTCAATTTAGCATTTTGGCGCTCACGAGGGAGACAAACTGCATTGGCTGTTTGCAAGGCTATGAAAGAGCAGAGCCCCTGTCTTGCTGTTTATCTGCAATGACTGCCAGGGCAAGTGAGGACCAGCAAGACAATTCCTGCCTAGCACCTTCCTTGGAGGAGAGAGAGTGCAACGTTTCATTTTGCTTTTTGGAGTGCGAGATTGAGAAAAAGAACAGTGTGTTTGCAAGGGTAGGAAAGAGCAGAGACCGAGTCTTGCTGTTTATCTGCAATGACTGCCAGGGCAAGTGAGGACCAGCAAGACAATTCCTGCCTAGCACCTTCCTTGGAGGAGAGAGAGTGCAACGTTTCATTTTAGCATTTTGGCGCTCACGAGGGAGACGAACTTCTTTTGCTGTTTGCAAGGCTAGGAAAGAGTAGAGCCCCAGTCTTGCTGCTTATCTGCAATGACTGCCAGGGCAAGTGAGGACCAGCAAGACAATTCCTGCCAAGCACCTTCCTTGGAGGAGAGAGAGTGCAACGTTTCATTTTGCTTTTTGGAGTGCGAGATTGAGAAAAAGCACAGTGTCTGTTTGCAAGGGTAGGAAAGAGCAGAGACCAAGTCTTGCTGTTTATCTGCAATGACTGCCAGGGCAAGTGAGGACCAGCAAGACAATTCCTGCCTAGCACCTTCCTTGGAGGAGAGAGAGTGCAACGTTTCATTTTAGCATATTGTCGGTTACAAGCAAGACGAACTTCTTTTGCTGTTTGCAAGGCTAGGAAAGAGCAGTGCCCCAGTCTTGCTGCTTATCTGCAATGACTGCCAGGGCAAGTGAGGACCAGCAAGACAATTCCTGCCTAGCACCTTCCTTGGAGGAGAGAGAGTGCAACGTTTCATTTTAGCATTTTTGCGCTCACAAGGGAGACAAACTGCTTTTGCTGTTTGCAAGGCTATGAAAGAGCAGAGCCCCTGTCTTGCTGTTTATCTGCAATGACTGCCAGGGCAAGTGAGGACCAGCAAGACAATTCCTGCCTAGCACCTTCCTTGGAGGAGAGAGAGTGCAACGTTTCATTTTGCTTTTTGGAGTGCGAGATTGAGAAAAAGCACAGTGTCTGTTTGCAAGGCTAGGAAAGAGCAGAGCCCCAGTCTTGCTGCTTATCTGCAATGACTGCCAGGGCAAGTGAGGACCAGCAAGACAATTCCTGCCTAGCACCTTCCTTGGAGGAGAGAGAGTGCAACGTTTCATTTTAGCATTTTGGCGCTCACAAGGGAGACAAACTGCTTTTGCTGTTTGCAAGGCTAGGAAAGAGCAGAGCCCCAGTCTTGCTGTTTATCTGCAATGACTGCCAGGGCAAGTGAGGACCAGGAAGACAATTCCTGCCTAGCACCTTCCTTGGAGGAGAGAGAGTGCAACGTTTCATTTTGCTTTTTGGAGTGCGAGATTGAGAAAAAGCACAGTGTCTGTTTGCAAGGGTAGGAAAGAGCAGAGACCGAGTCTTGCTGTTTATCTGCAATGACTGCCAGGGCAAGTGAGGACCAGCAAGACAATTCCTGACTAGCACCTTCCTTGGAGGAGAGAGAGTGCAACGTTTCATTTTAGCATTTTGGCGCTCACGAGGGAGACAAACTGCTTTTGCTGTTTGCAAGGCTAGGAAAGAGCAGAGCCCCAGTCTTGCTGTTTAGCTGCAATGACTGCCAGGGCAAGTGAGGACCAGCAAGACAATTCCTGCCTAGCACCTTCCTTGGAGGAGAGAGTGCAACGTTTCATTTTAGCATTTTGGCGCTCACGAGGGAGACGAACTTCTTTTGCTGTTTGCAAGGCTAGGAAAGAGCAGAGCCCCAGTCTTGCTGTTTATCTGCAATGACTGCCAGGGCAAGTGAGGACCAGCAAGACAATTCCTGCCTAGCACCTTCCTTGGAGGAGAGAGAGTGCAACGTTTCATTTTAGCATTTTGGCGCTCACGAGGGAGACAAACTGCATTGGCTGTTTGCAAGGCTATGAAAGAGCAGAGCCCCTGTCTTGCTGTTTATCTGCAATGACTGCCAGGGCAAGTGAGGACCAGCAAGACAATTCCTGCCTAGCACCTTCCTTGGAGGAGAGAGAGTGCAACGTTTCATTTTGCTTTTTGGAGTGCGAGATTGAGAAAAAGAACAGTGTGTTTGCAAGGGTAGGAAAGAGCAGAGACCGAGTCTTGCTGTTTATCTGCAATGACTGCCAGGGCAAGTGAGGACCAGCAAGACAATTCCTGCCTAGCACCTTCCTTGGAGGAGAGAGAGTGCAACGTTTCATTTTAGCATTTTTGCGCTCACAAGGGAGACAAACTGCTTTTGCTGTTTGCAAGGCTAGGAAAGAGCAGAGCCCCAGTCTTGCTGTTTATCTGCAATGACTGCCAGGGCAAGTGAGGACCAGCAAGACAATTCCTGCCTAGCACCTTCCTTGGAGGAGAGAGAGTGCAACGTTTCATTTTGCTTTTTGGAGTGCGAGATTGAGAAAAAGCACAGTGTCTGTTTGCAAGGGTAGGAAAGAGCAGAGCCCGAGTCTTGCTGTTTATCTGCAATGACTGCCAGGGCAAGTGAGGACCAGCAAGACAATTCCTGCCTAGCACCTTCCTTGGAGGAGAGAGAGTGCAACGTTACATTTTAGCATATTGGCGGTTACAAGCAAGACGAACTTCTTTTGCTGTTTGCAAGGCTAGGAAAGAGCAGAGCCCGAGTCTTGCTGTTTATCTGCAATGACTGCCAGGGCAAGTGAGGACCAGCAAGACAATTCCTGCCTAGCACCTTCCTTGGAGGAGAGAGAGTGCAACGTTTCATTTTAGCATTTTGGCGCTCACAAGGGAGACAAACTGCTTTTGCTGTTTGCAAGGCTAGGAAAGAGCAGAGCCCCAGTCTTGCTGTTTATCTGCAATGACTGCCAGGGCAAGTGAGGACCAGCAAGACAATTCCTGCCTAGCACCTTCCTTGGAGGAGAGAGAGTGCAACGTTTCATTTTAGCATTTTGGCGCTCACGAGGGAGACAAACTGCTTTGGCTGTTTGAAAGGCTAGGAAAGAGCAGAGCCCCAGTCTTGCTGTTTATCTGCAATGACTGCCAGGGCAAGTGAGGACCAGCAAGACAATTCCTGCCTAGCACCTTCCTTGGAGGAGAGAGAGTGCAACGTTTCATTTTGCTTTTTGGAGTGCGAGATTTAGAAAAAGAACAGTGTCTGTTTGCAAGGGTAGGAAAGAGCAGAGCCCCAGTCTTGCTGTTTATCTGCAATGACTGCCAGGGCAAGTGAGGACCAGCAAGACAATTCCTGCCTAGCACCTTCCTTGGAGGAGAGAGAGTGCAACGTTTCATTTTGCTTTTTGGAGTGCGAGATTGAGAAAAAGCACAGTGTCTGTTTGCAAGGGTAGGAAAGAGCAGAGCCCGAGTCTTGCTGTTTATCTGCAATGACTGCCAGGGCAAGTGAGGACCAGCAAGACAATTCCTGCCTAGCACCTTCCTTGGAGGAGAGAGAGTGCAACGTTACATTTTAGCATATTGGCGGTTACAAGCAAGACGAACTTCTTTTGCTGTTTGCAAGGCTAGGAAAGAGCAGAGCCCCAGTCTTGCTGCTTATCTGCAATGACTGCCAGGGCAAGTGAGGACCAGCAAGACAATTCCCGCCTAGCACCTTCCTTGGAGGAGAGAGAGTGCAACGTTTCATTTTAGCATTTTGGCGCTCACAAGGGAGACAAACTGCTTTTGCTGTTTGCAAGGCTAGGAAAGAGCAGAGCCCCAGTCTTGCTGTTTATCTGCAATGACTGCCAGGGCAAGTGAGGACCAGCAAGACAATTCCTGCCTAGCACCTTCCTTGGAGGAGAGAGAGTGCAACGTTTCATTTTAGCATTTTGGCGCTCACGAAGGAGACAAACTGCTTTGGCTGTTTGCAAGGCTAGGAAAGAGCAGAGCCCCAGTCTTGCTGTTTATCTGCAATGACTGCCAGGGCAAGTGAGGACCAGCAAGACAATTCCTGCCTAGCACCTTCCTTGGAGGAGAGAGAGTGCAACGTTTCATTTTGCTTTTTGGAGTGCGAGATTTAGAAAAAGAACAGTGTCTGTTTGCAAGGGTAGGGAAGAGCAGAGCCCCAGTCTTGCTGTTTATCTGCAATGACTGCCAGGGCAAGTGAGGACCAGCAAGACAATTCCTGCCTAGCACCTTCCTTGGAGGAGAGAGAGTGCAACGTTTCATTTTAGCATTTTGGCGCTCACAAGGGAGACAAACTGCTTTTGCTGTTTGCAAGGCTAGGATAGAGCAGAGCCCCAGTCTTGCTGTTTATCTGCAATGACTGCCAGGGCAAGTGAGGACCAGCAAGACAATTCCTGACTAGCACCTTCCTTGGAGGAGAGAGAGTGCAACGTTTCATTTTAGCATTTTGGCGCTCACGAGGGAGACAAACTGCTTTGGCTGTTTGCAAGGCTAGGAAAGAGCAGAGCCCCAGTCTTGCTGTTTAGCTGCAATGACTGCCAGGGCAAGTGAGGACCAGCAAGACAATTCCTGCCTAGCACCTTCCTTGGAGGAGAGAGAGTGCAACGTTTCATTTTAGCATTTTGGCGCTCACGAGGGAGACGAACTTCTTTTGCTGTTTGCAAGGCTAGGAAAGAGCAGAGCCCCAGTCTTGCTGTTTATCTGCAATGACTGCCAGGGCAAGTGAGGACCAGCAAGACAATTCCTGCCTAGCACCTTCCTTGGAGGAGAGAGAGTGCAACGTTTCATTTTAGCATTTTGGCGCTCACGAGGGAGACAAACTGCATTGGCTGTTTGCAAGGCTATGAAAGAGCAGAGCCCCTGTCTTGCTGTTTATCTGCAATGACTGCCAGGGCAAGTGAGGACCAGCAAGACAATTCCTGCCTAGCACCTTCCTTGGAGGAGAGAGAGTGCAACGTTTCATTTTGCTTTTTGGAGTGCGAGATTGAGAAAAAGAACAGTGTGTTTGCAAGGGTAGGAAAGAGCAGAGACCGAGTCTTGCTGTTTATCTGCAATGACTGCCAGGGCAAGTGAGGACCAGCAAGACAATTCCTGCCTAGCACCTTCCTTGGAGGAGAGAGAGTGCAACGTTTCATTTTAGCATTTTGGCGCTCACGAGGGAGACAAACTGCTTTGGCTGTTTGAAAGGCTAGGACAGAGCAGAGCCCCAGTCTTGCTGTTTATCTGCAATGACTGCCAGGGCAAGTGAGGACCAGCAAGACAATTCCTGCCTAGCACCTTCCTTGGAGGAGAGAGAGTGCAACGTTTCATTTTGCTTTTTGGAGTGCGAGATTTAGAAAAAGAACAGTGTCTGTTTGCAAGGGTAGGAAAGAGCAGAGCCCCAGTCTTGCTGTTTATCTGCAATGAGTGCCAGGGCAAGTGAGGACCAGCAAGACAATTCCTGCCTAGCACCTTCCTTGGAGGAGAGAGAGTGCAACGTTTCATTTTGCTTTTTGGAGTGCGAGATTGAGAAAAAGCACAGTGTCTGTTTGCAAGGGTAGGAAAGAGCAGAGCCCGAGTCTTGCTGTTTATCTGCAATGACTGCCAGGGGAAGTGAGGACCAGCAAGACAATTCCTGCCTAGCACCTTCCTTGGAGGAGAGAGAGTGCAACGTTTCATTTTAGCATTTTGGCGCTCACAAGGGAGACAAACTGCTTTTGCTGTTTGCAAGGCTAGGATAGAGCAGAGCCCCAGTCTTGCTGTTTATCTGCAATGACTGCCAGGGCAAGTGAGGACCAGCAAGACAATTCCTGACGAGCACCTTCCTTGGAGGAGAGAGAGTGCAACTTTTCATTTTAGCATTTTGGCGTTCACGAGGGAGACAAACTTCTTTTGCTGTTTGCAAGGCTAGGAAAGAGCAGAGCCCCAGTCTTGCTGTTTATCTGCAATGACTGCCAGGGCAAGTGAGGACCAGCAAGACAATTCCTGCCTAGCACCTTCCTTGGAGGAGAGAGAGTGCAACGTTTCATTTTAGCATTTTGGCGCTCACGAGGGAGACAAACTTCTTTGGCTGTTTGCAAGGCTATGAAAGAGCAGAGCCCCTGTCTTGCTGTTTATCTGCAGTGACTGCCAGGGCAAGTGAGGACCAGCAAGACAATTCCTGCCTAGCACCTTCCTTGGAGGAGAGAGAGTGCAACGTTTCATTTTAGCATTTTGGCGCTCACGAGGGAGACAAAGTGCTTTGGCTGTTTGCAAGGCTAGGAAAGAGCAGAGCCCCAGTCTTGCTGTTTATCTGCAATGACTGCCAGGGCAAGTGAGGTCCAGCAAGACAATTCCTGCCTAGCACCTTCCTTGGAGGAGAGAGAGTGCAACGTTTCATTTTAGCATTTTGGCGCTCACAAGGGAGACAAACTGTTTTTGCTGTTTGCAAGGCTAGGATAGAGCAGAGCCCCAGTCTTGCTGTTTATCTGCAATGACTGCCAGGGCAAGTGAGGACCAGCAAGACAATTCCTGCCTAGCACCTTCCTTGGAGGAGAGAGAGTGCAACGTTTCATTTTAGCATTTTGGCGCTCACGAGGGAGACAAACTTCTTTGGCTGTTTGCAAGGCTATGAAAGAGCAGAGCCCCTGTCTTGCTGTTTATCTGCAGTGACTGCCAGGGCAAGTGAGGACCAGCAAGACAATTCCTGCCTAGCACCTTCCTTGGAGGAGAGAGAGTGCAACGTTTCATTTTAGCATTTTGGCGTTCACGAGGGAGACAAACTTCTTTTGCTGTTTGCAAGGCTAGGATAGAGCAGAGCCCCAGTCTTGCTGTTTATCTGCAATGACTGCCAGGGCAAGTGAGGACCAGCAAGACAATTCCTGCCTAGCACCTTCCTTGGAGGAGAGAGAGTGCAACGTTTCATTTTAGCATTTTGGCGCTCACGAGGGAGACAAACTTCTTTGGCTGTTTGCAAGGCTATGAAAGAGCAGAGCCCCTGTCTTGCTGTTTATCTGCAGTGACTGCCAGGGCAAGTGAGGACCAGCAAGACAATTCCTGCCTAGCACCTTCCTTGGAGGAGAGAGAGTGCAACGTTTCATTTTAGCATTTTGGCGCTCACGAGGGAGACAAAGTGCTTTGGCTGTTTGCAAGGCTAGGAAAGAGCAGAGCCCCAGTCTTGCTGTGTATCTGCAATGACTGCCAGGGCAAGTGAGGTCCAGCAAGACAATTCCTGCCTAGCACCTTCCTTGGAGGAGAGAGAGTGCAACGTTTCATTTTAGCATTTTGGCGCTCACAAGGGAGACAAACTGTTTTTGCTGTTTGCAAGGCTAGGATAGAGCAGAGCCCCAGTCTTGCTGTTTATCTGCAATGACTGCCAGGGCAAGTGAGGACCAGCAAGACAATTCCTGCCTAGCACCTTCCTTGGAGGAGAGAGAGTGCAACGTTTCATTTTAGCATTTTGGCGCTCACGAGGGAGACGAACTTCTTTTGCTGTTTGCAAGGCTAGGAAAGAGCAGAGCCCCAGTCTTGCTGTTTATCTGCAATGACTGCCAGGGCAAGTGAGGACCAGCAAGACAATTCCTGCCTAGCACCTTCCTTGGAGGAGAGAGAGTGCAACGTTTCATTTTGCTTTTTGGAGTGCGAGATTTAGAAAAAGCACAGTGTCTGTTTGCAAGGGTAGGGAAGAGCAGAGCCCCAGTCTTGCTGTTTATCTGCAATGACTGCCAGGGGAAGTGAGGACCAGCAAGACAATTCCTGACTAGCACCTTCCTTGGAGGAGAGAGAGTGCAACGTTTCATTTTAGCATTTTGGCGGTCAGAAGCAAGACGAACTTCTTTTGCTGTTTGCAAGGCTAGGAAAGAGTAGAGCCCCAGTCTTGCTGCTTATGTGCAATGACTGCCAGGGCAAGTGAGGACCAGCAAGACAATTCCTGCCTAGCACCTTACTTGGAGGAGAGAGAGTGCAACGTTTCATTTTGCTTTTTGGAGTGCGAGATTGAGAAAAAGCACAGTGTGTGTTTGCAAGGGTAGGAAAGAGCAGAGACCGAGTCTTGCTGTTTATCTGCAATGACTGCCAGGGCAAGTGAGGACCAGCAAGACAATTCCTGCCTAGCACCTTCCTTGGAGGAGAGAGAATGCAACGTTTCTTTTTAGCATTTTGGCGGTCACAAGCAAGACGAACTTCTTTTGCTGTTTGCAAGGCTAGGAAAGAGCAGAGCCCCAGTCTTGCTGCTTATCTGCAATGACTGCCAGGGCAAGTGAGGACCAGCAAGACAATTCCTGCCTAGCACCTTCCTTGGAGGAGAGAGAGTGCAACGTTTCGTTTTAGCATTTTGGCGCTCACAAGGGAGACAAACTGCTTTTGCTGTTTGCAAGGCTAGGATAGAGCAGAGCCCCAGTCTTGCTGTTTATCTGCAATGACTGCCAGGGCAAGTGAGGACCAGCAAGACAATTCCTGCCTAGCACCTTCCTTGGAGGAGAGAGAGTGCAACGTTTCATTTTAGCATTTTGGCGCTCACGAGGGAGACGAACTTCTTTTGCTGTTTGCAAGGCTAGGAAAGAGCAGAGCCCGAGTCTTGCTGTTTATCTGCAATGACTGCCAGGGCAAGTGAGGACCAGCAAGACAATTCCTGCCTAGCACCTTCCTTGGAGGAGAGAGAGTGCAACGTTTCATTTTGCTTTTTGGAGTGCGAGATTTAGAAAAAGCACAGTGTCTGTTTGCAAGGGTAGGGAAGAGCAGAGCCCCAGTCTTGCTGTTTATCTGCAATGACTGCCAGGGCAAGTGAGGACCAGCAAGACAATTCCTGACTAGCACCTTCCTTGGAGGAGAGAGAGTGCAACGTTTCATTTTAGCATTTTGGCGGTCACAAGCAAGACGAACTTCTTTTGCTGTTTGCAAGGCTAGGAAAGAGTAGAGCCCCAGTCTTGCTGCTTATGTGCAATGACTGCCAGGGCAAGTGAGGACCAGCAAGACAATTCCTGCCTAGCACCTTCCTTGGAGGAGAGAGAGTGCAACGTTTAATTTTGCTTTTTGGAGTGCGAGATTGAGAAAAAGCACAGTGTCTGTTTGCAAGGGTAGGATAGAGCAGAGCCCCAGTCTTGCTGTTTATCTGCAATGACTGCCAGGGCAAGTGAGGACCAGCAAGACAATTCCTGCCTAGCACCTTCCTTGGAGGAGAGAGAGTGCAACGTTTCATTTTAGCATATTGGCGGTTACAAGCAAGACGAACTTCTTTTGCTGTTTGCAAGGCTAGGAAAGAGCAGAGCCCCAGTCTTGCTGTTTATCTGCAGTGACTGCCAGGGCAAGTGAGGACCAGCAAGACAATTCCTGCCTAGCACCTTCCTTGGAGGAGAGAGAGTGCAACGTTTCATTTTGCTTTTTGGAGTGCGAGATTGAGAAAAAGCACAGTGTCTGTTTGCAAGGGTAGGAAAGAGCAGAGACCGAGTCTTGCTGTTTATCTGCAATGACTGCCAGGGCAAGTGAGGACCAGCAAGACAATTCCTGACTAGCACCTTCCTTGGAGGAGAGAGAGTGCAACGTTTCATTTTAGCATTTTGGCGCTCACGAGGGAGACGAAATTCTTTTGCTGTTTGCAAGGCTAGGAAAGAGCAGAGCCCGAGTCTTGCTGTTTATCTGCAATGACTGCCAGGGCAAGTGAGGACCAGCAAGACAATTCCTGCCTAGCACCTTCCTTGGAGGAGAGAGAGTGCAACGTTTCATTTTGCTTTTTGGAGTGCGAGATTTAGAAAAAGCACAGTGTCTGTTTGCAAGGGTAGGGAAGAGCAGAGCCCCAGTCTTGCTGTTTATCTGCAATGACTGCCAGGGCAAGTGAGGACCAGCAAGACAATTCCTGACTAGCACCTTCCTTGGAGGAGAGAGAGTGCAACGTTTCATTTTAGCATTTTGGCGGTCACAAGCAAGACGAACTTCTTTTGCTGTTTGCAAGTCTAGGAAAGAGTAGAGCCCCAGTCTTGCTGCTTATGTGCAATGACTGCCAGGGCAAGTGAAGACCAGCAAGACAATTCCTGCCTAGCACCTTCCTTGGAGGAGAGAGAGTGCAACGTTTAATTTTGCTTTTTGGAGTGCGAGATTGAGAAAAAGCACAGTGTCTGTTTGCAAGGGTAGGAAAGAGCAGAGCCCCAGTCTTGCTGTTTATCTGCAATGACTGCCAGGGCAAGTGAGGACCAGCAAGACAATTCCTGCCTAGCACCTTCCTTGGAGGAGAGAGAGTGCAACGTTTCATTTTAGCATATTGGCGGTTAGAAGCAAGACGAACTTCTTTTGCTGTTTGCAAGGCTAGGAAAGAGCAGAGCCCCAGTCTTGCTGTTTATCTGCAATGACTGCCAGGGCAAGTGAGGACCAGCAAGACAATTCCTGCCTAGCACCTTCCTTGGAGGAGAGAGAGTGCAACGTTTCATTTTGCTTTTTGGAGTGCGAGATTGAGAAAAAGAACAGTGTGTTTGCAAGGGTAGGAAAGAGCAGAGACCGAGTCTTGCTGTTTATCTGCAATGACTGCCAGGGCAAGTGAGGACCAGCAAGACAATTCCTGACTAGCACCTTCCTTGGAGGAGAGAGAGTGCAACGTTTCATTTTAGCATTTTGGCGCTCACGAGGGAGACAAACTTCTTTGGCTGTTTGCAAGGCTAGGAAAGAGCAGAGCCCCAGTCTTGCTGTTTATCTGCAATGACTGCCAGGGCAAGTGAGGACCAGCAAGACAATTCCTGCCTAGCACCTTCCTTGGAGGAGAGAGAGTGCAACGTTTCATTTTAGCATTTTGGCGCTCACGAGGGAGACAAACTGCATTGGCTGTTTGCAAGGCTATGAAAGAGCAGAGCCCCTGTCTTGCTGTTTATCTGCAATGACTGCCAGGGCAAGTGAGGACCAGCAAGACAATTCCTGCCTAGCACCTTCCTTGGAGGAGAGAGAGTGCAACGTTTCATTTTGCTTTTTGGAGTGCGAGATTGAGAAAAAGAACAGTGTGTTTGCAAGGGTAGGAAAGAGCAGAGACCGAGTCTTGCTGTTTATCTGCAATGACTGCCAGGGCAAGTGAGGACCAGCAAGACAATTCCTGCCTAGCACCTTCCTTGGAGGAGAGAGAGTGCAACGTTTCATTTTAGCATTTTGGCGCTCACGAGGGAGACGAACTTCTTTTGCTGTTTGCAAGGCTAGGAAAGAGTAGAGCCCCAGTCTTGCTGCTTATCTGCAATGACTGCCAGGGCAAGTGAGGACCAGCAAGACAATTCCTGCCAAGCACCTTCCTTGGAGGAGAGAGAGTGCAACGTTTCATTTTGCTTTTTGGAATGCGAGATTGAGAAAAAGCACAGTGTCTGTTTGCAAGGGTAGGAAAGAGCAGAGACCGAGACTTGCTGTTTATCTGCAATGACTGCCAGGGCAAGTGAGGACCAGCAAGACAATTCCTGCCTAGCACCTTCCTTGGAGGAGAGAGAGTGCAACGTTTCATTTTAGCATATTGTCGGTTACAAGCAAGACGAACTTCTTTTGCTGTTTGCAAGGCTAGGAAAGAGCAGTGCCCCAGTCTTGCTGCTTATCTGCAATGACTGCCAGGGCAAGTGAGGACCAGCAAGACAATTCCTGCCTAGCACCTTCCTTGGAGGAGAGAGAGTGCAACGTTTCATTTTAGCATTTTTGCGCTCACAAGGGAGACAAACTGCTTTTGCTGTTTGCAAGGCTATGAAAGAGCAGAGCCCCTGTCTTGCTGTTTATCTGCAATGACTGCCAGGGCAAGTGAGGACCAGCAAGACAATTCCTGCCTAGCACCTTCCTTGGAGGAGAGAGAGTGCAACGTTTCATTTTGCTTTTTGGAGTGCGAGATTGAGAAAAAGCACAGTGTCTGTTTGCAAGGCTAGGAAAGAGCAGAGCCCCAGTCTTGCTGCTTATCTGCAATGACTGCCAGGGCAAGTGAGGACCAGCAAGACAATTCCTGCCTAGCACCTTCCTTGGAGGAGAGAGAGTGCAACGTTTCATTTTAGCATTTTGGCGCTCACAAGGGAGACAAACTGCTTTTGCTGTTTGCAAGGCTAGGAAAGAGCAGAGCCCCAGTCTTGCTGTTTATCTGCAATGACTGCCAGGGCAAGTGAGGACCAGCAAGACAATTCCTGCCTAGCACCTTCCTTGGAGGAGAGAGAGTGCAACGTTTCATTTTAGCATTTTGGCGCTCACGAGGGAGACAAACTGCTTTGGCTGTTTGAAAGGCTAGGAAAGAGCAGAGCCCCAGTCTTGCTGTTTATCTGCAATGACTGCCAGGGCAAGTGAGGACCAGCAAGACAATTCCTGCCTAGCACCTTCCTTGGAGGAGAGAGAGTGCAACGTTTCATTTTGCTTTTTGGAGTGCGAGATTTAGAAAAAGAACAGTGTCTGTTTGCAAGGGTAGGAAAGAGCAGAGCCCCAGTCTTGCTGTTTATCTGCAATGACTGCCAGGGCAAGTGAGGACCAGCAAGACAATTCCTGCCTAGCACCTTCCTTGGAGGAGAGAGAGTGCAACGTTTCATTTTGCTTTTTGGAGTGCGAGATTGAGAAAAAGCACAGTGTCTGTTTGCAAGGGTAGGAAAGAGCAGAGCCCGAGTCTTGCTGTTTATCTGCAATGACTGCCAGGGCAAGTGAGGACCAGCAAGACAATTCCTGCCTAGCACCTTCCTTGGAGGAGAGAGAGTGCAACGTTACATTTTAGCATATTGGCGGTTACAAGCAAGACGAACTTCTTTTGCTGTTTGCAAGGCTAGGAAAGAGCAGAGCCCCAGTCTTGCTGCTTATCTGCAATGACTGCCAGGGCAAGTGAGGACCAGCAAGACAATTCCCGCCTAGCACCTTCCTTGGAGGAGAGAGAGTGCAACGTTTCATTTTAGCATTTTGGCGCTCACAAGGGAGACAAACTGCTTTTGCTGTTTGCAAGGCTAGGAAAGAGCAGAGCCCCAGTCTTGCTGTTTATCTGCAATGACTGCCAGGGCAAGTGAGGACCAGCAAGACAATTCCTGCCTAGCACCTTCCTTGGAGGAGAGAGAGTGCAACGTTTCATTTTAGCATTTTGGCGCTCACGAAGGAGACAAACTGCTTTGGCTGTTTGCAAGGCTAGGAAAGAGCAGAGCCCCAGTCTTGCTGTTTATCTGCAATGACTGCCAGGGCAAGTGAGGACCAGCAAGACAATTCCTGCCTAGCACCTTCCTTGGAGGAGAGAGAGTGCAACGTTTCATTTTGCTTTTTGGAGTGCGAGATTTAGAAAAAGAACAGTGTCTGTTTGCAAGGGTAGGGAAGAGCAGAGCCCCAGTCTTGCTGTTTATCTGCAATGACTGCCAGGGCAAGTGAGGACCAGCAAGACAATTCCTGCCTAGCACCTTCCTTGGAGGAGAGAGAGTGCAACGTTTCATTTTAGCATTTTGGCGCTCACAAGGGAGACAAACTGCTTTTGCTGTTTGCAAGGCTAGGATAGAGCAGAGCCCGAGTCTTGCTGTTTATCTGCAATGACTGCCAGGGCAAGTGAGGACCAGCAAGACAATTCCTGCCTAGCACCTTCCTTGGAGGAGAGAGAGTGCAACGTTTCATTTTAGCATTTTGGCGCTCACAAGGGAGACAAACTGCTTTTGCTGTTTGCAAGGCTAGGAAAGAGCAGAGCCCCAGTCTTGCTGTTTATCTGCAATGACTGCCAGGGCAAGTGAGGACCAGCAAGACAATTCCTGCCTAGCACCTTCCTTGGAGGAGAGAGAGTGCAACGTTTCATTTTAGCATTTTGGCGCTCACGAGGGAGACAAACTTCTTTGGCTGTTTGAAAGGCTAGGAAAGAGCAGAGCCCCAGTCTTGCTGTTTATCTGCAATGACTGCCAGGGCAAGTGAGGACCAGCAAGACAATTCCTGCCTAGCACCTTCCTTGGAGGAGAGAGAGTGCAACGTTTCATTTTGCTTTTTGGAGTGCGAGATTTAGAAAAAGAACAGTGTCTGTTTGCAAGGGTAGGAAAGAGCAGAGCCCCAGTCTTGCTGTTTATCTGCAATGACTGCCAGGGCAAGTGAGGACCAGCAAGACAATTCCTGCCTAGCACCTTCCTTGGAGGAGAGAGAGTGCAACGTTTCATTTTGCTTTTTGGAGTGCGAGATTGAGAAAAAGCACAGTGTCTGTTTGCAAGGGTAGGAAAGAGCAGAGCCCGAGTCTTGCTGTTTATCTGCAATGACTGCCAGGGCAAGTGAGGACCAGCAAGACAATTCCTGCCTAGCACCTTCCTTGGAGGAGAGAGAGTGCAACGTTACATTTTAGCATATTGGCGGTTACAAGCAAGACGAACTTCTTTTGCTGTTTGCAAGGCTAGGAAAGAGCAGAGCCCCAGTCTTGCTGCTTATCTGCAATGACTGCCAGGGCAAGTGAGGACCAGCAAGACAATTCCCGCCTAGCACCTTCCTTGGAGGAGAGAGAGTGCAACGTTTCATTTTAGCATTTTGGCGCTCACAAGGGAGACAAACTGCTTTTGCTGTTTGCAAGGCTAGGAAAGAGCAGAGCCCCAGTCTTGCTGTTTATCTGCAATGACTGCCAGGGCAAGTGAGGACCAGCAAGACAATTCCTGCCTAGCACCTTCCTTGGAGGAGAGAGAGTGCAACGTTTCATTTTAGCATTTTGGCGCTCACGAAGGAGACAAACTGCTTTGGCTGTTTGCAAGGCTAGGAAAGAGCAGAGCCCCAGTCTTGCTGTTTATCTGCAATGACTGCCAGGGCAAGTGAGGACCAGCAAGACAATTCCTGCCTAGCACCTTCCTTGGAGGAGAGAGAGTGCAACGTTTCATTTTGCTTTTTGGAGTGCGAGATTTAGAAAAAGAACAGTGTCTGTTTGCAAGGGTAGGGAAGAGCAGAGCCCCAGTCTTGCTGTTTATCTGCAATGACTGCCAGGGCAAGTGAGGACCAGCAAGACAATTCCTGCCTAGCACCTTCCTTGGAGGAGAGAGAGTGCAACGTTTCATTTTAGCATTTTGGCGCTCACAAGGGAGACAAACTGCTTTTGCTGTTTGCAAGGCTAGGATAGAGCAGAGCCCCAGTCTTGCTGTTTATCTGCAATGACTGCCAGGGCAAGTGAGGACCAGCAAGACAATTCCTGACTAGCACCTTCCTTGGAGGAGAGAGAGTGCAACGTTTCATTTTAGCATTTTGGCGCTCACGAGGGAGACAAACTGCTTTTGCTGTTTGCAAGGCTAGGAAAGAGCAGACCCCAGTCTTGCTGTTTAGCTGCAATGACTGCCAGGGCAAGTGAGGACCAGCAAGACAATTCCTGCCTAGCACCTTCCTTGGAGGAGAGAGAGTGCAACGTTTCATTTTAGCATTTTGGCGCTCACGAGGGAGACGAACTTCTTTTGCTGTTTGCAAGGCTAGGAAAGAGCAGAGCCCCAGTCTTGCTGTTTATCTGCAATGACTGCCAGGGCAAGTGAGGACCAGCAAGACAATTCCTGCCTAGCACCTTCCTTGGAGGAGAGAGAGTGCAACGTTTAATTTTAGCATTTTGGCGCTCACGAGGGAGACAAACTGCATTGGCTGTTTGCAAGGCTATGAAAGAGCAGAGCCCCTGTCTTGCTGTTTATCTGCAATGACTGCCAGGGCAAGTGAGGACCAGCAAGACAATTCCTGCCTAGCACCTTCCTTGGAGGAGAGAGAGTGCAACGTTTCATTTTGCTTTTTGGAGTGCGAGATTTAGAAAAAGAACAGTGTCTGTTTGCAAGGGTAGGGAAGAGCAGAGCCCCAGTCTTGCTGTTTATCTGCAATGACTGCCAGGGCAAGTGAGGACCAGCAAGACAATTCCTGCCTAGCACCTTCCTTGGAGGAGAGAGAGTGCAACGTTTCATTTTAGCATTTTGGCGCTCACAAGGGAGACAAACTGCTTTTGCTGTTTGCAAGGCTAGGATAGAGCAGAGCCCCAGTCTTGCTGTTTATCTGCAATGACTGCCAGGGCAAGTGAGGACCAGCAAGACAATTCCTGACTAGCACCTTCCTTGGAGGAGAGAGAGTGCAACGTTTCATTTTAGCATTTTGGCGCTCACGAGGGAGACAAACTGCTTTTGCTGTTTGCAAGGCTAGGAAAGAGCAGACCCCAGTCTTGCTGTTTAGCTGCAATGACTGCCAGGGCAAGTGAGGACCAGCAAGACAATTCCTGCCTAGCACCTTCCTTGGAGGAGAGAGAGTGCAACGTTTCATTTTAGCATTTTGGCGCTCACGAGGGAGACGAAATTCTTTTGCTGTTTGCAAGGCTAGGAAAGAGCAGAGCCCCAGTCTTGCTGTTTATCTGCAATGACTGCCAGGGCAAGTGAGGACCAGCAAGACAATTCCTGCCTAGCACCTTCCTTGGAGGAGAGAGAGTGCAACGTTTAATTTTAGCATTTTGGCGCTCACGAGGGAGACAAACTGCATTGGCTGTTTGCAAGGCTATGAAAGAGCAGAGCCCCTGTCTTGCTGTTTATCTGCAATGACTGCCAGGGCAAGTGAGGACCAGCAAGACAATTCCTGCCTAGCACCTTCCTTGGAGGAGAGAGAGTGCAACGTTTCATTTTGCTTTTTGGAGTGCGAGATTGAGAAAAAGAACAGTGTGTTTGCAAGGGTAGGAAAGAGCAGAGACCGAGTCTTGCTGTTTATCTGCAATGACTGCCAGGGCAAGTGAGGACCAGCAAGACAATTCCTGCCTAGCACCTTCCTTGGAGGAGAGAGAGTGCAACGTTTCATTTTAGCATTTTGGCGCTCACGAGGGAGACAAACTGCTTTGGCTGTTTGAAAGGCTAGGAAAGAGCAGAGCCCCAGTCTTGCTGTTTATCTGCAATGACTGCCAGGGCAAGTGAGGACCAGCAAGACAATTCCTGCCTAGCACCTTCCTTGGAGGAGAGAGAGTGCAACGTTTCATTTTGCTTTTTGGAGTGCGAGATTTAGAAAAAGAACAGTGTCTGTTTGCAAGGGTAGGAAAGAGCAGAGCCCCAGTCTTGCTGTTTATCTGCAATGACTGCCAGGGCAAGTGAGGACCAGCAAGACAATTCCTGCCTAGCACCTTCCTTGGAGGAGAGAGAGTGCAACGTTTCATTTTGCTTTTTGGAGTGCGAGATTGAGAAAAAGCACAGTGTCTGTTTGCAAGGGTAGGAAAGAGCAGAGCCCGAGTCTTGCTGTTTATCTGCAATGACTGCCAGGGCAAGTGAGGACCAGCAAGACAATTCCTGCCTAGCACCTTCCTTGGAGGAGAGAGAGTGCAACGTTACATTTTAGCATATTGGCGGTTACAAGCAAGACGAACTTCTTTTGCTGTTTGCAAGGCTAGGAAAGAGCAGAGCCCCAGTCTTGCTGCTTATCTGCAATGACTGCCAGGGCAAGTGAGGACCAGCAAGACAATTCCTGCCTAGCACCTTCCTTGGAGGAGAGAGAGTGCAACGTTTCATTTTAGCATTTTGGCGCTCACGAAGGAGACAAACTGCTTTGGCTGTTTGCAAGGCTAGGAAAGAGCAGAGCCCCAGTCTTGCTGTTTATCTGCAATGACTGCCAGGGCAAGTGAGGACCAGCAAGACAATTCCTGCCTAGCACCTTCCTTGGAGGAGAGAGAGTGCAACGTTTCATTTTAGCATTTTGGCGCTCACGAAGGAGACAAACTGCTTTGGCTGTTTGCAAGGCTAGGAAAGAGCAGAGCCCCAGTCTTGCTGTTTATCTGCAATGACTGCCAGGGCAAGTGAGGACCAGCAAGACAATTCCTGCCTAGCACCTTCCTTGGAGGAGAGAGAGTGCAACGTTACATTTTAGCATATTGGCGGTTACAAGCAAGGCGAACTTCTTTTGCTGTTTGCAAGGCTAGGAAAGAGCAGAGCCCCAGTCTTGCTGCTTATCTGCAATGACTGCCAGGGCAAGTGAGGACCAGCAAGACAATTCCTGCCTAGCACCTTCCTTGGAGGAGAGAGAGTGCAACGTTTCATTTTAGCATTTTGGCGCTCACGAAGGAGACAAACTGCTTTGGCTGTTTGCAAGGCTAGGAAAGAGCAGAGCCCCAGTCTTGCTGTTTATCTGCAATGACTGCCAGGGCAAGTGAGGACCAGCAAGACAATTCCTGCCTAGCACCTTCCTTGGAGGAGAGAGAGTGCAACGTTTCATTTTAGCATTTTGGCGCTCACGAAGGAGACAAACTGCTTTGGCTGTTTGCAAGGCTAGGAAAGAGCAGAGCCCCAGTCTTGCTGTTTATCTGCAATGACTGCCAGGGCAAGTGAGGACCAGCAAGACAATTCCTGCCTAGCACCTTCCTTGGAGGAGAGAGAGTGCAACGTTTCATTTTGCTTTTTGGAGTGCGAGATTTAGAAAAAGAACAGTGTCTGTTTGCAAGGGTAGGGAAGAGCAGAGCCCCAGTCTTGCTGTTTATCTGCAATGACTGCCAGGGCAAGTGAGGACCAGCAAGACAATTCCTGCCTAGCACCTTCCTTGGAGGAGAGAGAGTGCAACGTTTCATTTTAGCATTTTGGCGCTCACAAGGGAGACAAACTGCTTTTGCTGTTTGCAAGGCTAGGATAGAGCAGAGCCCCAGTCTTGCTGTTTATCTGCAATGACTGCCAGGGCAAGTGAGGACCAGCAAGACAATTCCTGACTAGCACCTTCCTTGGAGGAGAGAGAGTGCAACGTTTCATTTTAGCATTTTGGCGTTCACGAGGGAGACAAACTGCTTTGGCTGTTTGCAAGGCTATGAAATAGCAGAGCCCCAGTCTTGCTGCTTATCTGCAATGAGTGCCAGGGCAAGTGAGGTCCAGCAAGACAATTCCTGCCTAGCACCTTCCTTGGAGGAGAGAGAGTGCAACGTTTCATTTTAGCATTTTGGCGCTCACGAGGGAGACAAACTGCTTTGGCTGTTTGCAAGGCTAGGAAAGAGCAGAGCCCCAGTCTTGATGTTTATCTGCAATGACTGCCAGGGCAAGTGAGGACCAGCAAGACAATTCCTGCCTAGCACCTTCCTTGGAGGAGAGAGAGTGCAACGTTTCATTTTAGCATTTTGGCGGTCACAAGCAAGACGAACTTCTTTTGCTGTTTGCAAGGCTAGGAAAGAGTAGAGCCCCAGTCTTGCTGCTTATCTGCAATGACTGCCAGGGCAAGTGAGGACCAGCAAGACAATTCCTGCCTAGCACCTTCCTTGGAGGAGAGAGAGTGCAACGTTTCATTTTGCTTTTTGGAGTGCGAGATTGAGAAAAAGCACAGTGTCTGTTTGCAAGGGTAGGAAAGAGCAGAGACCGAGTCTTGCTGTTTATCTGCAATGACTGCCAGGGCAAGTGAGGACCAGCAAGACAATTCCTGCCTAGCACCTTCCTTGGAGGAGAGAGAGTGCAACGTTTCATTTTAGCATATTGGCGGTTACAAGCAAGACGAACTTCTTTTGCTGTTTGCAAGGCTAGGAAAGAGCAGAGCCCCAGTCTTGCTGCTTATCTGCAATGACTGCCAGGGCAAGTGAGGACCAGCAAGACAATTCCTGCCTAGCACCTTCCTTGGAGGAGAGAGAGTGCAACGTTTCATTTTAGCATTTTGGCGCTCACAAGGGAGACAAACTGCTTTTGCTGTTTGCAAGGCTAGGAAAGAGCAGAGCCCCAGTCTTGCTGTTTATCTGCAATGACTGCCAGGGCAAGTGAGGACCAGCAAGACAATTCCTGCCTAGCACCTTCCTTGGAGGAGAGAGAGTGCAACGTTTCATTTTGCTTTTTGGAGTGCGAGATTGAGAAAAAGCACAGTGTCTGTTTGCAAGGGTAGGAAAGAGCAGAGACCAAGTCTTGCTGTTTATCTGCAATGACTGCCAGGGCAAGTGAGGACCAGCAAGACAATTCCTGCCTAGCACCTTCCTTGGAGGAGAGAGAGTGCAACGTTTCATTTTAGCATTTTGGCGGTCACAAGCAAGACGAACTTCTTTTGCTGTTTGCAAGGCTAGGAAAGAGCAGAGCCCCAGTCTTGCTGCTTATCTGCAATGACTGCCAGGGCAAGTGAGGAGCAGCAAGACAATTCCTGCCTAGCACCTTCCTTGGAGGAGAGAGAGTGCAACGTTTCATTTTAGCATTTTGGCGCTCACAAGGGAGACAAACTGCTTTTGCTGTTTGCAAGGCTAGGATAGAGCAGAGCCCCAGTCTTGCTGTTTATCTGCAATGACTGCCAGGGCAAGTGAGGACCAGCAAGACAATTCCTGACTAGCACCTTCCTTGGAGGAGAGAGAGTGCAACGTTTCATTTTAGCATTTTGGCGCTCACGAGGGAGACGAACTTCTTTGGCTGTTTGCAAGGCTAGGAAAGAGCAGAGCCCCAGTCTTGCTGTTTATCTGCAATGACTGCCAGGGCAAGTGAGGACCAGCAAGACAATTCCTGCCTAGCACCTTCCTTGGAGGAGAGAGAGTGCAACGTTTCATTTTGCTTTTTGGAGTGCGAGATTTAGAAAAAGCACAGTGTCTGTTTGCAAGGGTAGGGAAGAGCAGAGCCCCAGTCTTGCTGTTTATCTGCAATGACTGCCAGGGCAAGTGAGGACCAGCAAGACAATTCCTGCCTAGCACCTTCCTTGGAGGAGAGAGAGTGCAACGTTTCATTTTAGCATTTTGGCGGTCACAAGCAAGACGAACTTCTTTTGCTGTTTGCAAGGCTAGGAAAGAGTAGAGCCCCAGTCTTGCTGTTTATCTGCAATGACTGCCAGGGCAAGTGAGGACCAGCAAGACAATTCCTGCCTAGCACCTTCCTTGGAGGAGAGAGAGTGCAACGTTTCATTTTGCTTTTTGGAGTGCGAGATTGAGAAAAAGCATAGTGTCTGTTTGCAAGGGTAGGAAAGAGCAGAGACCGAGTCTTGCTGTTTATCTGCAATGACTGCCAGGGCAAGTGAGGACCAGCAAGACAATTCCTGCCTAGCACCTTCCTTGGAGGAGAGAGAGTGCAACGTTTCATTTTAGCATATTGGCGGTTACAAGCAAGACGAACTTCTTTTGCTGTTTGCAAGGCTAGGAAAGAGCAGAGCCCCAGTCTTGCTGCTTATCTGCAATGACTGCCAGGGCAAGTGAGGACCAGCAATACAATTCCTGCCTAGCACCTTCCTTGGAGGAGAGAGAGTGCAACGTTTCATTTTAGCATTTTGGCGATCACAAGGGAGACAAACTGCTTTTGCTGTTTGCAAGGCTAGGAAAGAGCAGAGACCGAGTCTTGCTGTTTATCTGCAATGACTGCCAGGGCAAGTGAGGACCAGCAAGACAATTCCTGCCTAGCACCTTCCTTGGAGGAGAGAGAGTGCAACGTTTCATTTTAGCATTTTGGCGGTCACAAGCAAGACGAACTTCTTTTGCTGTTTGCAAGGCTAGGAAAGAGCAGAGCCCCAGTCTTGCTGCTTATCTGCAATGACTGCCAGGGCAAGTGAGGAGCAGCAAGACAATTCCTGCCTAGCACCTTCCTTGGAGGAGAGAGAGTGCAACGTTTCATTTTAGCATTTTGGCGCTCACAAGGGAGACAAACTGCTTTTGCTGTTTGCAAGGCTAGGATAGAGCAGAGCCCCAGTCTTGCTGTTTATCTGCAATGACTGCCAGGGTAAGTGAGGACCAGCAAGACAATTCCTGACTAGCACCTTCCTTGGAGGAGAGAGAGTGCAACGTTTCATTTTAGCATTTTGGCGCTCACGAGGGAGACGAACTTCTTTGGCTGTTTGCAAGGCTAGGAAAGAGCAGAGCCCCAGTCTTGCTGTTTATCTGCAATGACTGCCAGGGCAAGTGAGGACCAGCAAGACAATTCCTGCCTAGCACCTTCCTTGGAGGAGAGAGAGTGCAACGTTTCATTTTGCTTTTTGGAGTGCGAGATTGAGAAAAAGCATAGTGTCTGTTTGCAAGGGTAGGAAAGAGCAGAGACCGAGTCTTGCTGTTTATCTGCAATGACTGCCAGGGCAAGTGAGGACCAGCAAGACAATTCCTGCCTAGCACCTTCCTTGGAGGAGAGAGAGTGCAACGTTTCATTTTAGCATATTGGCGGTTACAAGCAAGACGAACTTCTTTTGCTGTTTGCAAGGCTAGGAAAGAGCAGAGCCCCAGTCTTGCTGCTTATCTGCAATGACTGCCAGGGCAAGTGAGGACCAGCAAGACAATTCCTGCCTAGCACCTTCCTTGGAGGAGAGAGAGTGCAACGTTTCATTTTAGCATTTTGGCGCTCACAAGGGAGACAAACTGCTTTTGCTGTTTGCAAGGCTAGGAAAGAGCAGAGCCCCAGTCTTGCTGTTTATCTGCAATGACTGCCAGGGCAAGTGAGGACCAGCAAGACAATTCCTGCCTAGCACCTTCCTTGGAGGAGAGAGAGTGCAACGTTTCATTTTGCTTTTTGGAGTGCGAGATTGAGAAAAAGCACAGTGTCTGTTTGCAAGGGTAGGAAAGAGCAGAGACCGAGTCTTGCTGTTTATCTGCAATGACTGCCAGGGCAAGTGAGGACCAGCAAGACAATTCCTGCCTAGCACCTTCCTTGGAGGAGAGAGAGTGCAACGTTTCATTTTAGCATTTTGGCGGTCACAAGCAAGACGAACTTCTTTTGCTGTTTGCAAGGCTAGGAAAGAGCAGAGCCCCAGTCTTGCTGCTTATCTGCAATGACTGCCAGGGCAAGTGAGGTCCAGCAAGACAATTCCTGCCTAGCACCTTCCTTGGAGGAGAGAGAGTGCAACGTTTCATTTTAGCATTTTGGCGCTCACAAGGGAGACAAACTGCTTTTGCTGTTTGCAAGGCTAGGAAAGAGCAGAGCCCCAGTCTTGCTGTTTATCTGCAATGACTGCCAGGGCAAGTGAGGACCAGCAAGACAATTCCTGCCTAGCACCTTCCTTGGAGGAGAGAGAGTGCAACGTTTCATTTTAGCATTTTGGCGCTCACGAGGGAGAAGAACTTCTTTTGCTGTTTGCAAGGCTAGGAAAGAGCAGAGCCCCAGTCTTGCTGTTTATCTGCAATGACTGCTAGGGCAAGTGAGGACCAGCAAGACAATTCCTGCCTAGCACCTTCCTTGGAGGAGAGAGAGTGCAACGTTTCATTTTAGCATTTTGGCGCTCACGAGGGAGACAAACTTCTTTGGCTGTTTGCAAGGCTAGGAAAGAGCAGAGCCCCAGTCTTGCTGTTTATCTGCAGTGACTGCCAGGGCAAGTGAGGACCAGCAAGACAATTCCTGCCTAGCACCTTCCTTGGAGGAGAGAGAGTGCAACGTTTCATTTTGCTTTTTGGAGTGCGAGATTGAGAAAAAGCACAGTGTCTGTTTGCAAGGGTAGGAAAGAGCAGAGACCGAGTCTTGCTGTTTATCTGCAATGACTGCCAGGGCAAGTGAGGACCAGCAAGACAATTCCTGCCTAGCACCTTCCTTGGAGGAGAGAGAGTGCAACGTTTCATTTTAGCATTTTGGCGGTCACAAGCAAGACGAACTTCTTTTGCTGTTTGCAAGGCTAGGAAAGAGCAGAGCCCCAGTCTTGCTGCTTATCTGCAATGACTGCCAGGGCAAGTGAGGACCAGCAAGACAATTCCTGCCTAGCAGCTTCCTTGGAGGAGAGAGAGTGCAACGTTTCATTTTAGCATTTTGGCGCTCACAAGGGAGACAAACTGCTTTTGCTGTTTGCAAGGCTAGGATAGAGCAGAGCCCCAGTCTTGCTGTTTATCTGCAATGACTGCCAGGGCAAGTGAGGACCAGCAAGACAATTCCTGCCTAGCACCTTCCTTGGAGGAGAGAGAGTGCAACGTTTCATTTTAGCATTTTGGCGCTCACGAGGGAGACGAACTTCTTTTGCTGTTTGCAAGGCTAGGAAAGAGCAGAGCCCCAGTCTTGCTGTTTATCTGCAATGACTGCCAGGGCAAGTGAGGACCAGCAAGACAATTCCTGCCTAGCACCTTCCTTGGAGGAGAGAGAGTGCAACGTTTCATTTTGCTTTTTGGAGTGCGAGATTTAGAAAAAGCACAGTGTCTGTTTGAAGGGTAGGGAAGAGCAGAGCCCCAGTCTTGCTGTTTATCTGCAATGACTGCCAGGGCAAGTGAGGACCAGCAAGACAATTCCTGCTTAGCACCTTCCTTGGAGGAGAGAGAGTGCAACGTTTCATTTTAGCATTTTGGCGGTCACAAGCAAGACGAACTTCTTTTGCTGTTTGCAAGGCTAGGAAAGAGTAGAGCCCCAGTCTTGCTGCTTATCTGCAATGACTGCCAGGGCAAGTGAGGACCAACAAGACAATTCCTGCCTAGCACCTTCCTTGGAGGAGAGAGAGTGCAACGTTTCATTTTGCTTTTTGGAGTGCGAGATTGAGAAAAAGCACAGTGTCTGTTTGCAAGGGTAAGAAAGAGCAGAGACTGAGTCTTGCTGTTTATCTGCAATGACTGCCAGGGCAAGTGAGGACCAGCAAGACAATTCCTGCCTAGCACCTTCCTTGGAGGAGAGAGAGTGCAACGTTTCATTTTAGCATTTTGTCGGTCACAAGCAAGACGAACTTCTTTTGCTGTTTGCAAGGCTAGGAAAGAGCAGAGCCCCAGTCTTGCTGCTTATCTGCAATGACTGCCAGGGCAAGTGAGGACCAGCAAGACAATTCCTGCCTAGCACCTTCCTTGGAGGAGAGAGAGTGCAACGTTTCATTTTAGCATTTTGGCGCTCACAAGGGAGACAAACTGCTTTTGCTGTTTGCAAGGCTAGGAAAGAGCAGAGCCCCAGTCTTGCTGTTTATCTGCAATGACTGCCAGGGCAAGTGAGGACCAGCAAGACAATTCCTGCCTAGCACCTTCCTTGGAGGAGAGAGAGTGCAACGTTTCATTTTAGCATTTTGGCGCTCACGAGGGAGACGAACTTCTTTTGCTGTTTGCAAGGCTAGGAAAGAGCAGAGCCCCAGTCTTGCTGTTTATCTGCAATGACTGCCAGGGCAAGTGAGGACCAGCAAGACAATTCCTGCCTAGCACCTTCCTTGGAGGAGAGAGAGTGCAACGTTTCATTTTAGCATTTTGGCGCTCTCGAGGGAGACAAACTTCTTTGGCTGTTTGCAAGGCTAGGAAAGAGCAGAGCCCCAGTCTTGCTGTTTATCTGCAGTGACTGCCAGGGCAAGTGAGGACCAGCAAGACAATTCCTGCCTAGCACCTTCCTTGGAGGAGAGAGAGTGCAACGTTTCATTTTGCTTTTTGGAGTGCGAGATTGAGAAAAAGCACAGTGTCTGTTTGCAAGGGTAGGAAAGAGCAGAGACCGAGTCTTGCTGTTTATCTGCAGTGACTGCCAGGGCAAGTGAGGACCAGCAAGACAATTCCTGACTAGCACCTTCCTTGCAGGAGAGAGAGTGCAACGTTTCATTTTAGCATTTTGGCGCTCACGAGGGAGACAAACTGCTTTGGATGTTTCAAAGGCTAGGAAAGAGCAGAGCCCCAGTCTTGCTGTTTATCTGCAATGACTGCCAGGGCAAGTGAGGACCAGCAAGACAATTCCTGCCTAGCACCTTCCTTGGAGGAGAGAGAGTGCAACGTTTCATTTTGCTTTTTGGAGTGCGAGATTGAGAAAAAGCACAGTGTCTGTTTGCAAGGGTAGGAAAGAGCAGAGACCGAGTCTTGCTGTTTATCTGCAATGACTGCCAGGGCAAGTGAGGACCAGCAAGACAATTCCTGCCTAGCACCTTCCTTGCAGGAGAGTGAGTGCAACGTTTCATTTTAGCATTTTGGCGGTCACAAGCAAGACGAACTTCTTTTGCTGTTTGCAAGGCTAGGAAAGAGCAGAGCCCCAGTCTTGCTGCTTATCTGCAATGACTGCCAGGGCAAGTGAGGACCAGCAAGACAATTCCTGCCTAGCACCTTCCTTGGAGGAGAGAGAGTGCAACGTTTCATTTTAGCATTTTGGCGCTCACAAGGGAGACAAACTGCTTTTGCTGTTTGCAAGGCTAGGAAAGAGCAGAGCCCCAGTCTTGCTGTTTATCTGCAATGACTGCCAGGGCAAGTGAGGACCAGCAAGACAATTCCTGCCTAGCACCTTCCTTGGAGGAGAGAGAGTGCAACGTTTCATTTTAGCATTTTGGCGCTCACGAGGGAGAAGAACTTCTTTTGCTGTTTGCAAGGGTAGGGAAGAGCAGAGCCCCAGTCTTGCTGTTTATCTGCAATGACTGCCAGGGCAAGTGAGGACCAGCAAGACAATTCCTGCCTAGCACCTTCCTTGGAGGAGAGAGAGTGCAACGTTTCATTTTAGCATTTTGGCGGTCACAAGCAAGACGAACTTCTTTGGCTGTTTGCAAGGCTAGGAAAGAGCAGAGCCCCAGTCTTGCTGTTTATCTGCAATGACTGCCAGGGCAAGTGAGGACCAGCAAGACAATTCCTGCCTAGCACCTTCCTTGGAGGAGAGAGAGTGCAACGTTTCATTTTGCTTTTTGGAGTGCGAGATTGAGAAAAAGCACAGTGTCTGTTTGCAAGGGTAGGAAAGAGCAGAGCCCGAGTCTTGCTGTTTATCTGCAATGACTGCCAGGGCAAGTGAGGACCAGCAAGACAATTCCTGCCTAGCACCTTCCTTGGAGGAGAGAGAGTGCAACGTTTCATTTTAGCATTTTGGCGGTCACAAGCAAGACGAACTTCTTTTGCTGTTTGCAAGGCTAGGAAAGAGCAGAGCCCCAGTCTTGCTGCTTATCTGCAATGACTGCCAGGGCAAGTGAGGACCAGCAAGACAATTCCTGCCTAGCACCTTCCTTGGAGGAGAGAGAGTGCAACGTTTCATTTTAGCATTTTGGCGCTCACAAGGGAGACAAACTGCTTTTGCTGTTTGCAAGGCTAGGATAGAGCAGAGCCCCAGTCTTGCTGTTTATCTGCAATGACTGCCAGGGCAAGTGAGGACCAGCAAGACAATTCCTGCCTAGCACCTTCCTTGGAGGAGAGAGAGTGCAACGTTTCATTTTAGCATTTTGGCGGTCACAAGCAAGAAGAACTTCTTTTGCTGTTTGCAAGGCTAGGAAAGAGTAGAGCCCCAGTCTTGCTGCTTATCTGCAATGACTGCCAGGGCAAGTGAGGACCAGCAAGACAATTCCTGCCTAGCACCTTCCTTGGAGTAGAGAGAGTGCAACGTTTCATTTTGCTTTTTGGAGTGCGAGATTGAGAAAAAGCACAGTGTGTGTTTGCAAGGGTAGGAAAGAGCAGAGACCGAGTCTTGCTGTTTATCTGCAATGACTGCCAGGGCAAGTGAGGACCAGCAAGACAATTCCTGCCTAGCACCTTCCTTGGAGGAGAGAGAGTGCAACGTTTCATTTTAGCATATTGGCGGTTACAAGCAAGACGAACTTCTTTTGCTGTTTGCAAGGCTAGGAAAGAGCAGAGCCCCAGTCTTGCTGCTTATCTGCAATGACTGCCAGGGCAAGTGAGGACCAGCAAGACAATTCCTGCCTAGCCCCTTCCTTGGGGGAGAGAGAGTGCAACGTTTCATTTTAGCATTTTGGCGCTCTCGAGGGAGACAAACTGCTTTTGCTGTTTGCAAGGCTAGGAAAGAGCAGAGCCCCAGTCTTGCTGTTTATCTGCAATGACTGCCAGGGCAAGTGAGGACCAGCAAGACAATTCCTGCCTAGCACCTTCCTTGGAGGAGAGAGAGTGCAACGTTTCATTTTGCTTTTTGGAGTGCGAGATTGAGAAAAAGCACAGTGTCTGTTTGCAAGGGTAGGAAAGAGCAGAGACCGAGTCTTGCTGTTTATCTGCAATGACTGCCAGGGCAAGTGAGGACCAGCAAGACAATTCCTGCCTAGCACCTTCCTTGGAGGAGAGAGAGTGCAACGTTTCATTTTAGCATTTTGGCGGTCACAAGCAAGACGAACTTCTTTTGCTGTTTGCAAGGCTAGGAAAGAGCAGAGCCCCAGTCTTGCTGCTTATCTGCAATGACTGCCAGGGCAAGTGAGGACCAGCAAGACAATTCCTGCCTAGCACCTTCCTTGGAGGAGAGAGAGTGCAACGTTTCATTTTAGCATTTTGGCGCTCACAAGGGAGACAAACTGCTTTTGCTGTTTGCAAGGCTAGGAAAGAGCAGAGCCCCAGTCTTGCTGTTTATCTGCAATGACTGCCAGGGCAAGTGAGGACCAGCAAGACAATTCCTGCCTAGCACCTTCCTTGGAGGAGAGAGAGTGCAACGTTTCATTTTGCTTTTTGGAGTGCGAGATTGAGAAAAAGAACAGTGTGTTTGCAAGGGTAGGAAAGAGCAGAGACCGAGTCTTGCTGTTTATCTGCAATGACTGCCAGGGCAAGTGAGGACCAGCAAGACAATTCCTGCCTAGCACCTTCCTTGAAGGAGAGAGAGTGCAACGTTTCATTTTAGCATTTTGGCGCTCACGAGGGAGACAAACTTCTTTGGCTGTTTGCAAGGCTAGGAAAGAGCAGAGCCCCAGTCTTGCTGTTTATCTGCAGTGACTGCCAGGGCAAGTGAGGACCAGCAAGACAATTCCTGCCTAGCACCTTCCTTGGAGGAGAGAGAGTGCAACGTTTCATTTTAGCATTTTGGCGCTCACGAGGGAGACGAACTGCTTCGGCTGTTTGCAAGGCTATGAAAGAGCAGAGCCCCAGTCTTGCTGTTTATCTGCAGTGACTGCCAGGGCAAGTGAGGACCAGCAAGACAATTCCTGACTAGCACCTTCCTTGGAGGAGAGAGAGTGCAACGTTTCATTTTAGCATTTTGGCGCTCACGAGGGAGACAAACTGCTTTGGCTGTTTGCAAGGCTAGGAAAGAGCAGAGCCCCAGTCTTGCTGTTTATCTGCAATGACTGCCAGGGCAAGTGAGGACCAGCAAGACAATTCCTGCCTAGCACCTTCCTTGGAGGAGAGAGAGTGCAACGTTTCATTTTAGCATTTTGGCGCTCACAAGGGAGACAAACTGCTTTTGCTGTTTGCAAGGCTATGAAAGAGCAGAGCCCCAGTCTTGCTGTTTATCTGCAATGACTGCCAGGGCAAGTGAGGACCAGCAAGACAATTCCTGCCTAGCACCTTCCTTGGAGGAGAGAGAATGCAACGTTTCATTTTAGCATTTTGGCGTTCACGAGGGAGACAAACTGCTTTGGCTGTTTGCAAGGCTATGAAATAGCAGAGCCCCAGTCTTGCTGCTTATCTGCAATGACTGCCAGGGCAAGTGAGGTCCAGCAAGACAATTCCTGCCTAGCACCTTCCTTGGAGGAGAGAGAGTGCAACGTTTCATTTTAGCATTTTGGCGCTCACGAGGGAGACGAACTTCTTTTGCTGTTTGCAAGGCTAGGAAAGAGCAGAGCCCCAGTCTTGCTGTTTATCTGCAATGACTGCCAGGGCAAGTGAGGACCAGCAAGACAATTCCTGCCTAGCACCTTCCTTGGAGGAGAGAGAGTGCAACGTTTCATTTTAGCATTTTGGCGCTCACGAGGGAGACAAACTTCTTTGGCTGTTTGCAAGGCTATGAAAGAGCAGAGCCCCTGTCTTGCTGTTTATCTGCAGTGAGTGCCAGGGCAAGTGAGGACCAGCAAGACAATTCCTGCCTAGCACCTTCCTTGGAGGAGAGAGAGTGCAACGTTTCATTTTAGCATTTTGGCGCTCACGACGGAGACAAACTGCTTTGGCTGTTTGCAAGGCTAGGAAAGAGCAGAGCCCCAGTCTTGCTGTTTATCTGCAATGACTGCCAGGGCAAGTGAGGACCAGCAAGACAATTCCTGCCTAGCACCTTCCTTGGAGGAGAGAGAGTGCAACGTTTCATTTTAGCATTTTGGCGCTCACAAGCAAGACGAACTTCTTTTGCTGTTTGCAAGGCTAGGAAAGAGTAGAGCCCCAGTCTTGCTGCTTATCTGCAATGACTGCCAGGGCAAGTGAGGACCAGCAAGACAATTCCTGCCTAGCACCTTCCTTGGAGGAGAGAGAGTGCAACGTTTCATTTTGCTTTTTGGAGTGCGAGATTGAGAAAAAGCACAGTGTCTGTTTGCAAGGGTAGGAAAGAGCAGAGACCGAGTCTTGCTGTTTATCTGCAATGACTGCCAGGGCAAGTGAGGACCAGCAAGACAATTCCTGCCTAGCACCTTCCTTGGAGGAGAGAGAGTGCAACGTTTCATTTTGCTTTTTGGAGTGCGAGATTGAGAAAAAGCACAGTGTCTGTTTGCAAGGGTAGGAAAGCGCAGAGACCGAGTCTTGCTGTTTATTTGCAATGACTGCCAGGGCAAGTGAGGACCAGCAAGACAATTCCTGCCTAGCACCTTCCTTGGAGGAGAGAGAGTGCAACGTTTCATTTTAGCATTTTGGCGGTCACAAGCAAGACGAACTTCTTTTGCTGTTTGCAAGGCTAGGAAAGAGCAGAGCCCCAGTCTTGCTGCTTATCTGCAATGACTGCCAGGGCAAGTGAGGACCAGCAAGACAATTCCTGCCTAGCACCTTCCTTGGAGGAGAGAGAGTGCAACGTTTCATTTTAGCATTTTGGCGCTCACAAGGGGGACAAACTGCTTTTGCTGTTTGCAAGGCTAGGAAAGAGCAGAGCCCCAGTCTTGCTGTTTATCTGCAATGACTGCCAGGGCAAGTGAGGACCAGCAAGACAATTCCTGCCTAGCACCTTCCTTGGAGGAGAGAGAGTGCAACGTTTCATTTTAGCATTTTGGCGCTCACGAGGGAGAAGAACTTCTTTTGCTGTTTGCAAGGCTAGGAAAGAGCAGAGCCCCAGTCTTGCTGTTTATCTGCAATGACTGCCAGGGCAAGTGAGGACCAGCAAGACAATTCCTGCCTAGCACCTTCCTTGGAGGAGAGAGAGTGCAACGTTTCATTTTAGCATTTTGGCGCTCACGAGGGAGACAAACTTCTTTGGCTGTTTGCAAGGCTAGGAAAGAGCAGAGCCCCAGTCTTGCTGTTTATCTGCAGTGACTGCCAGGGCAAGTGAGGACCAGCAAGACAATTCCTGCCTAGCACCTTCCTTGGAGGAGAGAGAGTGCAACGTTTCATTTTAGCATTTTGGCGCTCACGAGGGAGACAAACTGCATTGGCTGTTTGCAAGGCTATGAAAGAGCTAAGCCCCTGTCTTGCTGTTTATCTGCAATGTCTGCCAGGGCAAGTGAGGACGAGCAAGACAATTCCTGCCTAGCACCTTCCTTGGAGGAGAGAGAGTGCAACGTTTCATTTTGCTTTTTGGAGTGCGACATTGAGAAAAAGAACAGTGTGTTTGCAAGGGTAGGAAAGAGCAGAGACCGAGTCTTGCTGTTTATCTGCAATGACTGCCACGGCAAGTGAGGACCAGCAAGACAATTCCTGCCTAGCACCTTCCTTGAAGGAGAGAGAGTGCAACGTTTCATTTTAGCATTTTGGCGCTCACGAGGGAGACAAACTTCTTTGGCTGTTTGCAAGGCTAGGAAAGAGCAGAGCCCCAGTCTTGCTGTTTATCTGCAGTGACTGCCAGGGCAAGTGAGGACCAGCAAGACAATTCCTGCCTAGCACCTTCCTTGGAGGAGAGAGAGTGCAACGTTTCATTTTAGCATTTTGGCGCTCACGAGGGAGACAAACTTCTTTGGCTGTTTGCAAGGCTAGGATAGAGCAGAGCCCCAGTCTTGCTGTTTATCTGCAGTGACTGCCAGGGCAAGTGAGGACCAGCAAGACAATTCCTGCCTAGCACCTTCCTTGGAGGAGAGAGAGTGCAACGTTTCATTTTAGCATTTTGGCGCTCTCGAGGGAGACAAACTGCTTTGGCTGTTTGCAAGGCTAGGAAAGAGCAGAGCCCCAGTCTTGCTGTTTATCTGCAATGACTGCCAGGGCAAGTGAGGACCAGCAAGACAATTCCTGCCTAGCACCTTCCTTGGAGGAGAGAGAGTGCAACGTTTCATTTTAGCATTTTGGCGCTCTCGAGGGAGACAAACTGCTTTGGCTGTTTGCAAGGCTAGGAAAGAGCAGAGCCCCAGTCTTGCTGTTTATCTGCAATGACTGCCAGGGCAAGTGAGGACCAGCAAGACAATTCCTGCCTAGCACCTTCCTTGGAGGAGAGAGAGTGCAACGTTTCATTTTGCTTTTTGGAGTGCGAGATTTAGAAAAAGAACAGTGTCTGTTTGCAAGGGTAGGGAAGAGCAGAGCCCCAGTCTTGCTGTTTATCTGCAATGACTGCCAGGGCAAGTGAGGACCAGCAAGACAATTCCTGCCTAGCACCTTCCTTGGAGGAGAGAGAGTGCAACGTTTCATTTTAGCATTTTGGCGCTCACAAGGGAGACAAACTGCTTTTGCTGTTTGCAAGGCTAGGATAGAGCAGAGCCCCAGTCTTGCTGTTTATCTGCAATGACTGCCAGGGCAAGTGAGGACCAGCAAGACAATTCCTGACTAGCACCTTCCTTGGAGGAGAGAGAGTGCAACGTTTCATTTTAGCATTTTGGCGTTCACGAGGGAGACAAACTGCTTTGGCTGTTTGCAAGGCTATGAAATAGCAGAGCCCCAGTCTTGCTGCTTATCTGCAATGACTGCCATGGCAAGTGAGGTCCAGCAAGACAATTCCTGCCTAGCACCTTCCTTGGAGGAGAGAGAGTGCAACGTTTCATTTTAGCATTTTGGCGCTCACGAGGGAGACGAACTGCTTTGGCTGTTTGCAAGGCTAGGATAGAGCAGAGCCCCAGTCTTGCTGTTTATCTGCAATGACTGCCAGGGCAAGTGAGGACCAGCAAGACAATTCCTGCCTAGCACCTTCCTTGGAGGAGAGAGAGTGCAACGTTTCATTTTAGCATTTTGGCGCTCACGAGGGAGACAAACTGCTTTTGCTGTTTGCAAGGCTAGGAAAGAGCAGAGCCCCAGTCTTGCTGTTTATCTGCAATGACTGCCAGGGCAAGTGAGGACCAGCAAGACAATTCCTGCCTAGCACCTTCCTTGGAGGAGAGAGAGTGCAACGTTTCATTTTAGCATTTTGGCGCTCACAAGGGAGACAAACTGCTTTTGCTGTTTGCAAGGCTAGGATAGAGCAGAGCCCCAGTCTTGCTGTTTATCTGCAATGACTGCCAGGGCAAGTGAGGACCAGCAAGACAATTCCTGCCTAGCACCTTCCTTGGAGGAGAGAGAGTGCAACGTTTCATTTTAGCATTTTGGCGTTCACGAGGGAGACAAACTGCTTTGGCTGTTTGCAAGGCTATGAAATAGCAGAGCCCCAGTCTTGCTGCTTATCTGCAATGACTGCCAGGGCAAGTGAGGTCCAGCAAGACAATTCCTGCCTAGCACCTTCCTTGGAGGAGAGAGAGTGCAACGTTTCATTTTAGCATTTTGGCGCTCACGAGGGAGACGAACTTCTTTTGCTGTTTGCAAGGCTAGGAAAGAGCAGAGCCCCAGTCTTGCTGTTTATCTGCAATGACTGCCAGGGCAAGTGAGGACCAGCAAGACAATTCCTGCCTAGCACCTTCCTTGGAGGAGAGAGAGTGCAACGTTTCATTTTGCTTTTTGGAGTGCGAGATTGAGAAAAAGCACAGTGTCTGTTTGCAAGGGTAGGAAAGAGCAGAGACCGAGTCTTGCTGTTTATCTGCAATGACTGCCAGGGCAAGTGAGGACCAGCAAGACAATTCCTGCCTAGCACCTTCCTTGGAGGAGAGAGAGTGCAACGTTTCATTTTAGCATATTGGCGGTTACAAGCAAGACGAACTTCTTTTGCTGTTTGCAAGGCTAGGAAAGAGCAGAGCCCCAGTCTTGCTGCTTATCTGCAATGACTGCCAGGGCAAGTGAGGACCAGCAAGACAATTCCTGCCTAGCACCTTCCTTGGAGGAGAGAGAGTGCAACGTTTCATTTTAGCATTTTGGCGCTCACAAGGGAGACAAACTGCTTTTGCTGTTTGCAAGGCTAGGAAAGAGCAGAGCCCCAGTCTTGCTGTTTATCTGCAATGACTGCCAGGGCAAGTGAGGACCAGCAAGACAATTCCTGCCTAGCACCTTCCTTGGAGGAGAGAGAGTGCAACGTTTCATTTTGCTTTTTGGAGTGCGAGATTGAGAAAAAGCACAGTGTCTGTTTGCAAGGGTAGGAAAGAGCAGAGACCGAGTCTTGCTGTTTATCTGCAATGACTGCCAGGGCAAGTGAGGACCAGCAAGACAATTCCTGCCTAGCACCTTCCTTGGAGGAGAGAGAGTGCAACGTTTCATTTTAGCATTTTGGAGTGCGAGATTGAGAAAAAGCACAGTGTCTGTTTGCAAGGGTAGGAAAGAGCAGAGACCGAGTCTTGCTGTTTATCTGCAATGACTGCCAGGGCAAGTGAGGACCAGCAAGACAATTCCTGCCTAGCACCTTCCTTGGAGGAGAGAGAGTGCAACGTTTCATTTTAGCATTTTGTCGGTCACAAGCAAGACGAACTTCTTTTGCTGTTTGCAAGGCTAGGAAAGAGCAGAGCCCCAGTCTTGCTGCTTATCTGCAATGACTGCCAGGGCAAGTGAGGACCAGCAAGACAATTCCTGCCTAGCACCTTCCTTGGAGGAGAGAGAGTGCAACGTTTCATTTTAGCATTTTGGCGCACACAAGGGAGACAAACTGCTTTTGCTGTTTGCAAGGCTAGGAAAGAGCAGAGCCCCAGTCTTGCTGTTTATCTGCAATGACTGCCAGGGCAAGTGAGGACCAGCAAGACAATTCCTGCCTAGCACCTTCCTTGGAGGAGAGAGAGTGCAACGTTTCATTTTAGCATTTTGGCGCTCACGAGGGAGACGAACTTCTTTTGCTGTTTGCAAGGCTAGGAAAGAGCAGAGCCCCAGTCTTGCTGTTTATCTGCAATGACTGCCAGGGCAAGTGAGGACCAGCAAGACAATTCCTGCCTAGCACCTTCCTTGGAGGAGAGAGAGTGCAACGTTTCATTTTAGCATTTTGGCGCTCACGAGGGAGACAAACTTCTTTGGCTGTTTGCAAGGCTAGGAAAGAGCAGAGCCCCAGTCTTGCTGTTTATCTGCAGTGACTGCCAGGGCAAGTGAGGACCAGCAAGACAATTCCTGCCTAGCACCTTCCTTGGAGGAGAGAGAGTGCAACGTTTCATTTTGCTTTTTGGAGTGCGAGATTGAGAAAAAGCACAGTGTCTGTTTGCAAGGGTAGGAAAGAGCAGAGACCGAGTCTGGCTGTTTATCTGCAGTGACTGCCAGGGCAAGTGAGGACCAGCAAGACAATTCCTGCCTAGCACCTTCCTTGGAGGAGAGAGAGTGCAACGTTTCATTTTAGCATTTTGGCGCTCACAAGCAAGACGAACTTCTTTTGCTGTTTGCAAGGCTAGGAAAGAGTAGAGCCCCAGTCTTGCTGCTTATCTGCAATGACTGCCAGGGCAAGTGAGGACCAGCAAGACAATTCCTGCCTAGCACCTTCCTTGGAGGAGAGAGAGTGCAACGTTTCATTTTAGCATTTTGGCGCTCACAAGGGAGACAAACTGCTTTTGCTGTTTGCAAGGCTAGGAAAGAGCAGAGCCCCAGTCTTGCTGTTTATCTGCAATGACTGCCAGGGCAAGTGAGGACCAGCAAGACAATTCCTGCCTAGCACCTTCCTTGGAGGAGAGTGCAACGTTTCATTTTGCTTTTTGGAGTGCGAGATTGAGAAAAAGCACAGTGTCTGTTTGCAAGGGTAGGAAAGAGCAGAGACCGAGTCTTGCTGTTTATCTGCAATGACTGCCAGGGCAAGTGAGGACCAGCAAGACAATTCCTGCCTAGCACCTTCCTTGGAGGAGAGAGAGTGCAACGTTTCATTTTAGCATTTTGGAGTGCGTGATTGAGAAAAAGCACAGTGTCTGTTTGCAAGGGTAGGAAAGAGCAGAGACCGAGTCTTGCTGTTTATCTGCAATGACTGCCAGGGCAAGTGAGGACCAGCAAGACAATTCCTGCCTAGCACCTTCCTTGGAGGAGAGAGAGTGCAACGTTTCATTTTGCTTTTTGGAGTGCGAGATTGAGAAAAAGAACAGTGTGTTTGCAAGGGTAGGAAAGAGCAGAGACCGAGTCTTGCTGTTTATCTGCAATGACTGCCAGGGCAAGTGAGGACCAGCAAGACAATTCCTGCCTAGCACCTTCCTTGGAGGAGAGAGAGTGCAACGTTTCATTTTAGCATTTTGGCGCTCTCGAGGGAGACAAACTGCTTTGGCTGTTTGCAAGGATAGGAAAGAGCAGAGCCCCAGTCTTGCTGTTTATCTGCAATGACTGCCAGGGCAAGTGAGGACCAGCAAGACAATTCCTGCCTAGCACCTTCCTTGGAGGAGAGAGAGTGCAATGTTTCATTTTGCTTTTTGGAGTGCGAGATTGAGAAAAAGCACAGTGTCTGTTTGCAAGGGTAGGAAAGAGCAGAGACCGAGTCTTGCTGTTTATCTGCAATGACTGCCAGGGCAAGTGAGGACCAGCAAGACAATTCCTGCCTAGCACCTTCCTTGCAGGAGAGAGAGTGCAACGTTTCATTTTAGCATTTTGGCGCTCACGAGGGAGACAAACTTCTTTGGCTGTTTGCAAGGCTAGGAAAGAGCAGAGCCCCAGTCTTGCTGTTTATATGCAGTGACTGCCAGGGCAAGTGAGGACCAGCAAGACAATTCCTGCCTAGCACCTTCCTTGGAGGAGAGAGAGTGCAACGTTTCATTTTAGCATTTTGGCGCTCTCGAGGGAGACAAACTGCTTTGGCTGTTTGCAAGGCTAGGAAAGAGCAGAGCCCCAGTCTTGCTGTTTATCTGCAATGACTGCCAGGGCAAGTGAGGACCAGCAAGACAATTCCTGCCTAGCACCTTCCTTGGAGGAGAGAGAGTGCAACGTTTCATTTTGCTTTTTGGAGTGCGAGATTGAGAAAAAGCACAGTGTCTGTTTGGAAGGGTAGGAAAGAGCAGAGACCGAGTCTTGCTGTTTATCTGCAATGACTGCCAGGGCAAGTGAGGACCAGCAAGACAATTCCTGCCTAGCACCTTCCTTGGAGGAGAGAGAGTGCAACGTTTCATTTTAGCATTTTGGCGCTCACGAGGGAGACAAACTTCTTTGGCTGTTTGCAAGGCTAGGAAAGAGCAGAGCCCCAGTCTTGCTGTTTATCTGCAGTGACTACCAGGGCAAGTGAGGACCAGCAAGACAATTCCTGCCTAGCACCTTCCTTGGAGGAGAGAGAGTGCAACGTTTCATTTTAGCATTTTGGCGCTTACGAGGGAGACAAACTGCTTTCGCTCTTTGCAAGGCTAGGAAAGAGCAGAGCCCCATTCTTGCTGTTTATCTGCAATGACTGCCAGGGCAAGTGAGGACCAGCAAGACAATTCCTGCCTAGCACCTTCCTTGGAGGAGAGAGAGTGCAACGTTTCATTTTGCTTTTTGGAGTGCGAGATTGAGAAAAAGAACAGTGTGTTTGCAAGGGTAGGAAAGAGCAGAGACCGAGTCTTGCTGTTTATCTGCAATGACTGCCAGGGCAAGTGAGGACCAGCAAGACAATTCCTGCCTAGCACCTTCCTTGGAGGAGAGAGAGTGCAACGTTTCGTTTTAGCATTTTGGCGCTCACGAGGGAGACAAACTTCTTTGGCTGTTTGCAAGGCTAGGAAAGAGCAGAGCCCCAGTCTTGCTGTTTATCTGCAGTGACTGCCAGGGCAAGTGAGGACCAGCAAGACAATTCCTGCCTAGCACCTTCCTTGGAGGAGAGAGAGTGCAACGTTTCATTTTAGCATTTTGGCGCTCACGAGGGAGACAAACTGCTTTCGCTCTTTGCAAGGCTAGGAAAGAGCAGAGCCCCATTCTTGCTGTTTATCTGCAATGACTGCCAGGGCAAGTGAGGACCAGCAAGGCAATTCCTGCCTAGCACCTTCCTTGGAGGAGAGAGAGTGCAACGTTTCATTTTGCTTTTTGGAGTGCGAGATTGAGAAAAAGAACAGTGTGTTTGCAAGGGTAGGAAAGAGCAGAGACCGAGTCTTGCTGTTTATCTGCAATGACTGCCAGGGCAAGTGAGGACCAGCAAGACAATTCCTGCCTAGCACCTTCCTTGGAGGAGAGAGAGTGCAACGTTTCATTTTAGCATTTTGGCGCTCACGAGGGAGACAAACTTCTTTGGCTGTTTGCAAGGCTAGGAAAGAGCAGAGCCCCAGTCTTGCTGTTTATCTGCAGTGACTGCCAGGGCAAGTGAGGACCAGCAAGACAATTCCTGCCTAGCACCTTCCTTGGAGGAGAGAGAGTGCAACGTTTCATTTTAGCATTTTGGCGCTCTCGAGGGAGACAAACTGCTTTGGCTGTTTGCAAGGATAGGAAAGAGCAGAGCCCCATTCTTGCTGTTTATCTGCAATGACTGCCAGGGCAAGTGAGGACCAGCAAGACAATTCCTGCCTAGCACCTTCCTTGGAGGAGAGAGAGTGCAACGTTTCATTTTGCTTTTTGGAGTGCGAGATTGAGAAAAAGCACAGTGTCTGTTTGCAAGGGTAGGAAAGAGCAGAGACCGAGTCTTGCTGTTTATCTGCAATGACTGCCAGGGCAAGTGAGGACCAGCAAGACAATTCCTGCCTAGCACCTTCCTTGGAGGAGAGAGAGTGCAACGTTTCATTTTAGCATTTTGGCGCTCACGAGGGAGACAAACTGCTTTGGCTGTTTGCAAGGCTAGGAAAGAGCAGAGCCCCAGTCTTGCTGTTTATCTGCAATGACTGCCAGGGCAAGTGAGGAACAGCAAGACAATTCCTGCCTAGCACCTTCCTTGGAGGAGAGAGAGTGCAACGTTTCATTTTGCTTTTTGGAGTGCGAGATTGAGAAAAAGCACAGTGTCTGTTTGCAAGGGTAGGAAAGAGCAGAGACCGAGTCTTGCTGTTTATCTGCAATGACTGCCAGGGCAAGTGAGGACCAGCAAGACAATTCCTGCCTAGCACCTTCCTTGGAGGAGAGAGAGTGCAACGTTTCATTTTAGCATTTTGGCAGTCACAAGCAAGACGAAATTCTTTTGCTGTTTGCAAGGCTAGGAAAGAGCAGAGCCCCAGTCTTGCTGCTTATCTGCAATGACTGCCAGGGCAAGTGAGGACCAGCAAGACAATTCCTGCCTAGCACCTTCCTTGGAGGAGAGAGAGTGCAACGTATCATTTTAGCATTTTGGCGCTCACGAGGGAGACAAACTACTTTGGCTGTTTGCAAGGCTAGGAAAGAGCAGAGCCCCAGTCTTGCTGTTTATCTGCAGTGACTGCCAGGGCAAGTGAGGACCAGCAAGACAATTCCTGCCTAGCACCTTCCTTGGAGGAGAGAGAGTGCAACGTTTCATTTTAGCATTTTGGCGCTCACGAGGGAGACAAACTGCTTTGGCTGTTTGCAAGGCTAGGAAAGAGGAGAGCCCCATTCTTGCTGTTTATCTGCAATGACTGCCAGGGCAAGTGAGGACCAGCAAGACAATTCCTGCCTAGCACCTTCCTTGGAGGAGAGAGAGTGCAAGGTTTCATTTTGCTTTTTGGAGTGCGAGATTGAGAAAAAGAACAGTGTGTTTGCAAGGGTAGGAAAGAGCAGAGACCGAGTCTTGCTGTTTATCTGCAATGACTGCCAGGGCAAGTGAGGACCAGCAAGACAATTCCTGCCTAGCACCTTCCTTGGAGGAGAGAGAGTGCAACGTTTCATTTTAGCATTTTGGCGCTCTCGAGGGAGACAAACTGCTTTGGCTGTTTGCAAGGATAGGAAAGAGCAGAGCCCCAGTCTTGCTGTTTATCTGCAATGACTGCCAGGGCAAGTGAGGACCAGCAAGACAATTCCTGCCTAGCACCTTCCTTGGAGGAGAGAGAGTGCAACGTTTCATTTTGCTTTTTGGAGTGCGAGATTGAGAAAAAGCACAGTGTCTGTTTGCAAGGGTAGGAAAGAGCAGAGACCGAGTCTTGCTGTTTATCTGCAATGACTGCCAGGGCAAGTGAGGACCAGCAAGACAATTCCTGCCTAGCACCTTCCTTGCAGGAGAGAGAGTGCAACGTTTCATTTTAGCATTTTGGCGCTCACGAGGGAGACAAACTTCTTTGGCTGTTTGCAAGGCTAGGAAAGAGCAGAGCCCCAGTCTTGCTGTTTATATGCAGTGACTGCCAGGGCAAGTGAGGACCAGCAAGACAATTCCTGCCTAGCACCTTCCTTGGAGGAGAGAGAGTGCAACGTTTCATTTTAGCATTTCGCGCTCTCGAGGGAGACAAACTGCTTTGGCTGTTTGCAAGGCTAGGAAAGAGCAGAGCCCCAGTCTTGCTGTTTATCTGCAATGACTGCCAGGGCAAGTGAGGACCAGCAAGACAATTCCTGCCTAGCACCTTCCTTGGAGGAGAGAGAGTGCAACGTTTCATTTTGCTTTTTGGAGTGCGAGATTGAGAAAAAGCACAGTGTCTGTTTGGAAGGGTAGGAAAGAGCAGAGACCGAGTCTTGCTGTTTATCTGCAATGACTGCCAGGGCAAGTGAGGACCAGCAAGACAACTCCTGCCTAGCACCTTCCTTGGAGGAGAGAGAGTGCAACGTTTCATTTTAGCATTTTGGCGCTCACGAGGGAGACAAACTTCTTTGGCTGTTTGCAAGGCTAGGAAAGAGCAGAGCCCCAGTCTTGCTGTTTATCTGCAGTGACTGCCAGGGCAAGTGAGGACCAGCAAGACAATTCCTGCCTAGCACCTTCCTTGGAGGAGAGAGAGTGCAACGTTTCATTTTAGCATTTTGGCGCTCACGAGGGAGACAAACTGCTTTCGCTCTTTGCAAGGCTAGGAAAGAGCAGAGCCCCATTCTTGCTGTTTATCTGCAATGACTGCCAGGGCAAGTGAGGACCAGCAAGACAATTCCTGCCTAGCACCTTCCTTGGAGGAGAGAGAGTGCAACGTTTCATTTTGCTTTTTGGAGTGCGAGATTGAGAAAAAGAACAGTGTGTTTGCAAGGGTAGGAAAGAGCAGAGACCGAGTCTTGCTGTTTATCTGCAATGACTGCCAGGGCAAGTGAGGACCAGCAAGACAATTCCTGCCTAGCACCTTCCTTGGAGGAGAGAGAGTGCAACGTTTCATTTTGCTTTTTGGAGTGCGAGATTGAGAAAAAGCACAGTGTCTGTTTGCAAGGGTAGGAAAGAGCAGAGACCGAGTCTTGCTGTTTATCTGCAATGACTGCCAGGGCAAGTGAGGTCCAGCAAGACAATTCCTGCCTAGCACCTTCCTTGCAGGAGAGAGAGTGCAACGTTTCATTTTAGCATTTTGGCGCTCACGAGGGAGACAAACTTCTTTGGCTGTTTGCAAGGCTAGGAAAGAGCAGAGCCCCAGTCTTGCTGTTTATATGCAGTGACTGCCAGGGCAAGTGAGGACCAGCAAGACAATTCCTGCCTAGCACCTTCCTTGGAGGAGAGAGAGTGCAACGTTTCATTTTAGCATTTTGGCGCTCTCGAGGGAGACAAACTGCTTTGGCTGTTTGCAAGGCTAGGAAAGAGCAGAGCCCCAGTCTTGCTGCTTATCTGCAATGACTGCCAGGGCAAGTGAGGACCAGCAAGACAATTCCTGCCTAGCACCTTCCTTGGAGGAGAGAGAGTGCAACGTTTCATTTTGCTTTTTGGAGTGCGAGATTGAGAAAAAGCACAGTGTCTGTTTGGAAGGGTAGGAAAGAGCAGAGACCGAGTCTTGCTGTTTATCTGCAATGACTGCCAGGGCAAGTGAGGACCAGCAAGACAATTCCTGCCTAGCACCTTCCTTGGAGGAGAGAGAGTGCAACGTTTCATTTTGCTTTTTGGAGTGCGAGATTGAGAAAAAGCACAGTGTCTGTTTGCAAGGGTAGGAAAGAGCAGAGACCGAGTCTTGCTGTTTATCTGCAATGACTGCCAGGGCAAGTGAGGTCCAGCAAGACAATTCCTGCCTAGCACCTTCCTTGCAGGAGAGAGAGTGCAACGTTTCATTTTAGCATTTTGGCGCTCACGAGGGAGACAAACTTCTTTGGCTGTTTGCAAGGCTAGGAAAGAGCAGAGCCCCAGTCTTGCTGTTTATATGCAGTGACTGCCAGGGCAAGTGAGGACCAGCAAGACAATTCCTGCCTAGCACCTTCCTTGGAGGAGAGAGAGTGCAACGTTTCATTTTAGCATTTTGGCGCTCTCGAGGGAGACAAACTGCTTTGGCTGTTTGCAAGGCTAGGAAAGAGCAGAGCCCCAGTCTTGCTGTTTATCTGCAATGACTGCCAGGGCAAGTGAGGACCAGCAAGACAATTCCTGCCTAGCACCTTCCTTGGAGGAGAGAGAGTGCAACGTTTCATTTTGCTTTTTGGAGTGCGAGATTGAGAAAAAGCACAGTGTCTGTTTGGAAGGGTAGGAAAGAGCAGAGACCGAGTCTTGCTGTTTATCTGCAATGACTGCCAGGGCAAGTGAGGACCAGCAAGACAATTCCTGCCTAGCACCTTCCTTGGAGGAGAGAGAGTGCAACGTTTCATTTTAGCATTTTGGCGCTCACGAGGGAGACAAACTTCTTTGGCTGTTTGCAAGGCTAGGAAAGAGCAGAGCCCCAGTCTTGCTGTTTATCTGCAGTGACTGCCAGGGCAAGTGAGGACCAGCAAGACAATTCCTGCCTAGCACCTTCCTTGGAGGAGAGAGAGTGCAACGTTTCATTTTAGCATTTTGGCGCTCACGAGGGAGACAAACTGCTTTCGCTCTTTGCAAGGCTAGGAAAGAGCAGAGCCCCATTCTTGCAGTTTATCTGCAATGACTGCCAGGGCAAGTGAGGACCAGCAAGACAATTCCTGCCTAGCACCTTCCTTGGAGGAGAGAGAGTGCAACGTTTCATTTTGCTTTTTGGAGTGCGAGATTGAGAAAAAGAACAGTGTGTTTGCAAGGGTAGGAAAGAGCAGAGACCGAGTCTTGCTGTTTATCTGCAATGACTGCCAGGGCAAGTGAGGACCAGCAAGACAATTCCTGCCTAGCACCTTCCTTGCAGGAGAGAGAGTGCAACGTTTCATTATAGCATTTTGGCGCTCACGAGGGAGACAAACTTCTTTGGCTGTTTGCAAGGCTAGGAAAGAGCAGAGCCCCAGTCTTGCTGTTTATCTGCAGTGACTGCCAGGGCAAGTGAGGACCAGCAAGACAATTCCTGCCTAGCACCTTCCTTGGAGGAGAGAGAGTGCAATGTTTCATTTTAGCATTTTGGCGCTCACGAGGGAGACAAACTTCTTTGGCTGTTTGCAAGGCTAGGAAAGAGCAGAGCCCCAGTCTTGCTGTTTATCTGCAATGACTGCCAGGGCAAGTGAGGACCAGCAAGACAATTACTGCCTAGCACCTTCCTTGGAGGAGAGAGAGTGCAACGTTTCATTTTGCTTTTTGGAGTGCGAGATTGAGAAAAAGCACAGTGTCTGTTTGCAAGGGTAGGAAAGAGCAGAGACCGAGTCTTGCTGTTTATCTGCAATGACTGCCAGGGCAAGTGAGGACCAGCAAGACAATTCCTGCCTAGCACCTTCCTTGGAGGAGAGAGAGTGCAACGTTTCATTTTAGCATTTTGGCAGTCACAAGCAAGACGAACTTCTTTTGCTGTTTGCAAGGCTAGGAAAGAGCAGAGCCCCAGTCTTGCTGCTTATCTGCAATGACTGCCAGGGCAAGTGAGGACCAGCAAGACAATTCCTGCCTAGCACCTTCCTTGGAGGAGAGAGAGTGCAACGTTTCATTTTGCTTTTTGGAGTGCGAGATTGAGAAAAAGCACAGTGTCTGTTTGGAAGGGTAGGAAAGAGCAGAGACCGAGTCTTGCTGTTTATCTGCAATGACTGCCAGGGCAAGTGAGGACCAGCAAGACAATTCCTGCCTAGCACCTTCCTTGGAGGAGAGAGAGTGCAACGTTTCATTTTAGCATTTTGGCGCTCACGAGGGAGACAAACTTCTTTGGCTGTTTGCAAGGCTAGGAAAGAGCAGAGCCCCAGTCTTGCTGTTTATCTGCAGTGACTGCCAGGGCAAGTGAGGACCAGCAAGACAATTCCTGCCTAGCACCTTCCTTGGAGGAGAGAGAGTGCAACGTTTCATTTTAGCATTTTGGCGCTCACGAGGGAGACAAACTGCTTTCGCTCTTTGCAAGGCTAGGAAAGAGCAGAGCCCCATTCTTGCAGTTTATCTGCAATGACTGCCAGGGCAAGTGAGGACCAGCAAGACAATTCCTGCCTAGCACCTTCCTTGGAGGAGAGAGAGTGCAACGTTTCATTTTGCTTTTTGGAGTGCGAGATTGAGAAAAAGAACAGTGTGTTTGCAAGGGTAGGAAAGAGCAGAGACCGAGTCTTGCTGTTTATCTGCAATGACTGCCAGGGCAAGTGAGGACCAGCAAGACAATTCCTGCCTAGCACCTTCCTTGCAGGAGAGAGAGTGCAACGTTTCATTATAGCATTTTGGCGCTCACGAGGGAGACAAACTTCTTTGGCTGTTTGCAAGGCTAGGAAAGAGCAGAGCCCCAGTCTTGCTGTTTATCTGCAGTGACTGCCAGGGCAAGTGAGGACCAGCAAGACAATTCCTGCCTAGCACCTTCCTTGGAGGAGAGAGAGTGCAATGTTTCATTTTAGCATTTTGGCGCTCACGAGGGAGACAAACTTCTTTGGCTGTTTGCAAGGCTAGGAAAGAGCAGAGCCCCAGTCTTGCTGTTTATCTGCAATGACTGCCAGGGCAAGTGAGGACCAGCAAGACAATTACTGCCTAGCACCTTCCTTGGAGGAGAGAGAGTGCAACGTTTCATTTTGCTTTTTGGAGTGCGAGATTGAGAAAAAGCACAGTGTCTGTTTGCAAGGGTAGGAAAGAGCAGAGACCGAGTCTTGCTGTTTATCTGCAATGACTGCCAGGGCAAGTGAGGACCAGCAAGACAATTCCTGCCTAGCACCTTCCTTGGAGGAGAGAGAGTGCAACGTTTCATTTTAGCATTTTGGCAGTCACAAGCAAGACGAACTTCTTTTGCTGTTTGCAAGGCTAGGAAAGAGCAGAGCCCCAGTCTTGCTGCTTATCTGCAATGACTGCCAGGGCAAGTGAGGACCAGCAAGACAATTCCTGCCTAGCACCTTCCTTGGAGGAGAGAGAGTGCAACGTTTCATTTTAGCATTTTGGCGCTCACGAGGGAGACAAACTACTTTGGCTGTTTGCAAGGCTAGGAAAGAGCAGAGCCCCAGTCTTGCTGTTTATCTGCAGTGACTGCCAGGGCAAGTGAGGACCAGCAAGACAATTCCTGCCTAGCACCTTCCTTGGAGGAGAGAGAGTGCAACGTTTCATTTTAGCATTTTGGCGCTCACGAGGGAGACAAACTTCTTTGGCTGTTTGCAAGGCTAGGAAAGAGCAGAGCCCCAGTCTTGCTGTTTATCTGCAGTGACTGCCAGGGCAAGTGAGGACCAGCAAGACAATTCCTGCCTAGCACCTTCCTTGGAGGAGAGAGAGTGCAACGTTTCATTTTAGCATTTTGGCGCTCTCGAGGGAGACAAACTGCTTTGGCTGTTTGCAAGGATAGGAAAGAGCAGAGCCCCATTCTTGCTGTTTATCTGCAATGACTGCCAGGGCAAGTGAGGACCAGCAAGACAATTCCTGCCTAGCACCTTCCTTGGAGGAGAGAGAGTGCAACGTTTCATTTTGCTTTTTGGAGTGCGAGATTGAGAAAAAGCACAGTGTCTGTTTGCAAGGGTAGGAAAGAGCAGAGACCGAGTCTTGCTGTTTATCTGCAATGACTGCCAGGGCAAGTGAGGACCAGCAAGACAATTCCTGCCTAGCACCTTCCTTGGAGGAGAGAGAGTGCAACGTTTCATTTTAGCATTTTGGCAGTCACAAGCAAGACGAACTTCTTTTGCTGTTTGCAGGGGTAGGAAAGAGCAGAGCCCCAGTCTTGCTGCTTATCTGCAATGACTGCCAGGGCAAGTGAGGACCAGCAAGACAATTCCTGCCTAGCACCTTCCTTGGAGGAGAGAGAGTGCAACGTTTCATTTTAGCATTTTGGCGCTCACGAGGGAGACAAACTACTTTGGCTGTTTGCAAGGCTAGGAAAGAGCAGAGCCCCAGTCTTGCTGTTTATCTGCAGTGACTGCCACGGCAAGTGAGGACCAGCAAGACAATTCCTGCCTAGCACCTTCCTTGGAGGAGAGAGAGTGCAACGTTTCATTTTAGCATTTTGGCGCTCACGAGGGAGACAAACTGCTTTGGCTGTTTGCAAGGCTAGGAAAGAGGAGAGCCCCATTCTTGCTGTTTATCTGCAATGACTGCCAGGGCAAGTGAGGACCAGCAAGACAATTCCTGCCTAGCACCTTCCTTGGAGGAGAGAGAGTGCAAGGTTTCATTTTGCTTTTTGGAGTGCGAGATTGAGAAAAAGAACAGTGTGTTTGCAAGGGTAGGAAAGAGCAGAGCCCCAGTCTTGCTGTTTATATGCAGTGACTGCCAGGGCAAGTGAGGACCAGCAAGACAATTCCTGCCTAGCACCTTCCTTGGAGGAGAGAGAGTGCAACGTTTCATTTTAGCATTTTGGCGCTCTCGAGGGAGACAAACTGCTTTGGCTGTTTGCAAGGCTAGGAAAGAGCAGAGCCCCAGTCTTGCTGTTTATCTGCAATGACTGCCAGGGCAAGTGAGGACCAGCAAGACAATTCCTGCCTAGCACCTTCCTTGGAGGAGAGAGAGTGCAACGTTTCATTTTGCTTTTTGGAGTGCGAGATTGAGAAAAAGCACAGTGTCTGTTTGAAAGGGTAGGAAAGAGCAGAGACCGAGTCTTGCTGTTTATCTGCAATGACTGCCAGGGCAAGTGAGGACCAGCAAGACAATTCCTGCCTAGCACCTTCCTTGGAGGAGAGAGAGTGCAACGTTTCATTTTAGCATTTTGGCAGTCACAAGCAAGACGAACTTCTTTTGCTGTTTGCAAGGCTAGGAAAGAGCAGAGCCCCAGTCTTGCTGCTTATCTGCAATGACTGCCAGGGCAAGTGAGGACCAGCAAGACAATTCCTGCCTAGCACCTTCCTTGGAGGAGAGAGAGTGCAACGTATCATTTTAGCATTTTGGCGCTCACGAGGGAGACAAACTACTTTGGCTGTTTGCAAGGCTAGGAAAGAGCAGAGCCCCAGTCTTGCTGTTTATCTGCAGTGACTGCCAGGGCAAGTGAGGACCAGCAAGACAATTCCTGCCTAGCACCTTCCTTGGAGGAGAGAGAGTGCAACGTTTCATTTTAGCATTTTGGCGCTCACGAGGGAGACAAACTGCTTTGGCTGTTTGCAAGGCTAGGAAAGAGGAGAGCCCCATTCTTGCTGTTTATCTGCAATGACTGCCAGGGCAAGTGAGGACCAGCAAGACAATTCCTGCCTAGCACCTTCCTTGGAGGAGAGAGAGTGCAAGGTTTCATTTTGCTTTTTGGAGTGCGAGATTGAGAAAAAGAACAGTGTGTTTGCAAGGGTAGGAAAGAGCAGAGACCGAGTCTTGCTGTTTATCTGCAATGACTGCCAGGGCAAGTGAGGACCAGCAAGACAATTCCTGCCTAGCACCTTCCTTGGAGGAGAGAGAGTGCAACGTTTCATTTTAGCATTTTGGCGCTCTCGAGGGAGACAAACTGCTTTGGCTGTTTGCAAGGATAGGAAAGAGCAGAGCCCCAGTCTTGCTGTTTATCTGCAATGACTGCCAGGGCAAGTGAGGACCAGCAAGACAATTCCTGCCTAGCACCTTCCTTGGAGGAGAGAGAGTGCAACGTTTCATTTTGCTTTTTGGAGTGCGAGATTGAGAAAAAGCACAGTGTCTGTTTGCAAGGGTAGGAAAGAGCAGAGACCGAGTCTTGCTGTTTATCTGCAATGACTGCCAGGGCAAGTGAGGACCAGCAAGACAATTCCTGCCTAGCACCTTCCTTGCAGGAGAGAGAGTGCAACGTTTCATTTTAGCATTTTGGCGCTCACGAGGGAGACAAACTTCTTTGGCTGTTTGCAAGGCTAGGAAAGAGCAGAGCCCCAGTCTTGCTGTTTATATGCAGTGACTGCCAGGGCAAGTGAGGACCAGCAAGACAATTCCTGCCTAGCACCTTCCTTGGAGGAGAGAGAGTGCAACGTTTCATTTTAGCATTTCGCGCTCTCGAGGGAGACAAACTGCTTTGGCTGTTTGCAAGGCTAGGAAAGAGCAGAGCCCCAGTCTTGCTGTTTATCTGCAATGACTGCCAGGGCAAGTGAGGACCAGCAAGACAATTCCTGCCTAGCACCTTCCTTGGAGGAGAGAGAGTGCAACGTTTCATTTTGCTTTTTGGAGTGCGAGATTGAGAAAAAGCACAGTGTCTGTTTGGAAGGGTAGGAAAGAGCAGAGACCGAGTCTTGCTGTTTATCTGCAATGACTGCCAGGGCAAGTGAGGACCAGCAAGACAACTCCTGCCTAGCACCTTCCTTGGAGGAGAGAGAGTGCAACGTTTCATTTTAGCATTTTGGCGCTCACGAGGGAGACAAACTTCTTTGGCTGTTTGCAAGGCTAGGAAAGAGCAGAGCCCCAGTCTTGCTGTTTATCTGCAGTGACTGCCAGGGCAAGTGAGGACCAGCAAGACAATTCCTGCCTAGCACCTTCCTTGGAGGAGAGAGAGTGCAACGTTTCATTTTAGCATTTTGGCGCTCACGAGGGAGACAAACTGCTTTCGCTCTTTGCAAGGCTAGGAAAGAGCAGAGCCCCATTCTTGCTGTTTATCTGCAATGACTGCCAGGGCAAGTGAGGACCAGCAAGACAATTCCTGCCTAGCACCTTCCTTGGAGGAGAGAGAGTGCAACGTTTCATTTTGCTTTTTGGAGTGCGAGATTGAGAAAAAGAACAGTGTGTTTGCAAGGGTAGGAAAGAGCAGAGACCGAGTCTTGCTGTTTATCTGCAATGACTGCCAGGGCAAGTGAGGACCAGCAAGACAATTCCTGCCTAGCACCTTCCTTGGAGGAGAGAGAGTGCAACGTTTCATTTTGCTTTTTGGAGTGCGAGATTGAGAAAAAGCACAGTGTCTGTTTGCAAGGGTAGGAAAGAGCAGAGACCGAGTCTTGCTGTTTATCTGCAATGACTGCCAGGGCAAGTGAGGTCCAGCAAGACAATTCCTGCCTAGCACCTTCCTTGCAGGAGAGAGAGTGCAACGTTTCATTTTAGCATTTTGGCGCTCACGAGGGAGACAAACTTCTTTGGCTGTTTGCAAGGCTAGGAAAGAGCAGAGCCCCAGTCTTGCTGTTTATATGCAGTGAGTGCCAGGGCAAGTGAGGACCAGCAAGACAATTCCTGCCTAGCACCTTCCTTGGAGGAGAGAGAGTGCAACGTTTCATTTTAGCATTTTGGCGCTCTCGAGGGAGACAAACTGCTTTGGCTGTTTGCAAGGCTAGGAAAGAGCAGAGCCCCAGTCTTGCTGTTTATCTGCAATGACTGCCAGGGCAAGTGAGGACCAGCAAGACAATTCCTGCCTAGCACCTTCCTTGGAGGAGAGAGAGTGCAACGTTTCATTTTAGCATTTTGGCGCTCTCGAGGGAGACAAACTGCTTTGGCTGTTTGCAAGGATAGGAAAGAGCAGAGCCCCAGTCTTGCTGTTTATCTGCAATGACTGCCAGGGCAAGTGAGGACCAGCAAGACAATTCCTGCCTAGCACCTTCCTTGGAGGAGAGAGAGTGCAACGTTTCATTTTGCTTTTTGGAGTGCGAGATTGAGAAAAAGCACAGTGTCTGTTTGCAAGGGTAGGAAAGAGCAGAGACCGAGTCTTGCTGTTTATCTGCAATGACTGCCAGGGCAAGTGAGGACCAGCAAGACAATTCCTGCCTAGCACCTTCCTTGCAGGAGAGAGAGTGCAACGTTTCATTTTAGCATTTTGGCGCTCACGAGGGAGACAAACTTCTTTGGCTGTTTGCAAGGCTAGGAAAGAGCAGAGCCCCAGTCTTGCTGTTTATATGCAGTGACTGCCAGGGCAAGTGAGGACCAGCAAGACAATTCCTGCCTAGCACCTTCCTTGGAGGAGAGAGAGTGCAACGTTTCATTTTAGCATTTTGGCGCTCTCGAGGGAGACAAACTGCTTTGGCTGTTTGCAAGGCTAGGAAAGAGCAGAGCCCCAGTCTTGCTGTTTATCTGCAATGACTGCCAGGGCAAGTGTTGACCAGCAAGACAATTCCTGCCTAGCACCTTCCTTGGAGGAGAGAGAGTGCAACGTTTCATTTTGCTTTTTGGAGTGCGAGATTGAGAAAAAGCACAGTGTCTGTTTGGAAGGGTAGGAAAGAGCAGAGACCGAGTCTTGCTGTTTATCTGCAATGACTGCCAGGGCAAGTGAGGACCAGCAAGACAATTCCTGCCTAGCACCTTCCTTGGAGGAGAGAGAGTGCAACGTTTCATTTTAGCATTTTGGCGCTCACGAGGGAGACAAACTACTTTGGCTGTTTGCAAGGCTAGGAAAGAGCAGAGCCCCAGTCTTGCTGTTTATCTGCAGTGACTGCCAGGGCAAGTGAGGACCAGCAAGACAATTCCTGCCTAGCACCTTCCTTGGAGGAGAGAGAGTGCAACGTTTCATTTTAGCATTTTGGCGCTCACGAGGGAGACAAACTGCTTTCGCTCTTTGCAAGGCTAGGAAAGAGCAGAGCCCCATTCTTGCTGATTATCTGCAATGACTGCCAGGGCAAGTGAGGACCAGCAAGACAATTCCTGCCTAGCACCTTCCTTGGAGGAGAGAGAGTGCAACGTTTCATTTTGCTTTTTGGAGTGCGAGATTGAGAAAAAGAACAGTGTGTTTGCAAGGGTAGGAAAGAGCAGAGACCGAGTCTTGCTGTTTATCTGCAATGACTGCCAGGGCAAGTGAGGACCAGCAAGACAATTCCTGCCTAGCACCTTCCTTGGAGGAGAGAGAGTGCAACGTTTCATTTTAGCATTTTGGCGCTCACGAGGGAGACAAACTTCTTTGGCTGTTTGCAAGGCTAGGAAAGAGCAGAGCCCCAGTCTTGCTGTTTATCTGCAGTGACTGCCAGGGCAAGTGAGGACCAGCAAGACAATTCCTGCCTAGCACCTTCCTTGGAGGAGAGAGAGTGCAATGTTTCATTTTAGCATTTTGGCGCTCACGAGGGAGACAAACTTCTTTGGCTGTTTGCAAGGCTAGGAAAGAGCAGAGCCCCAGTCTTGCTGTTTATCTGCAGTGACTGCCAGGGCAAGTGAGGACCAGCAAGACAATTCCTGCCTAGCACCTTCCTTGGAGGAGAGAGAGTGCAACGTTTCATTTTAGCATTTTGGCGCTCTCGAGGGAGACAAACTGCTTTGGCTGTTTGCAAGGATAGGAAAGAGCAGAGCCCCAGTCTTGCTGTTTATCTGCAATGACTGCCAGGGCAAGTGAGGACCAGCAAGACAATTCCTGCCTAGCACCTTCCTTGGAGGAGAGAGAGTGCAACGTTTCATTTTGCTTTTTGGAGTGCGAGATTGAGAAAAAGCACAGTGTATGTTTGCAAGGGTAGGAAAGAGCAGAGACCGAGTCTTGCTGTTTATCTGCAATGACTGCCAGGGCAAGTGAGGTCCAGCAAGACAATTCCTGCCTAGCACCTTCCTTGCAGGAGAGAGAGTGCAACGTTTCATTTTAGCATTTTGGCGCTCACGAGGGAGACAAACTTCTTTGGCTGTTTGCAAGGCTAGGAAAGAGCAGAGCCCCAGTCTTGCTGTTTATATGCAGTGAGTGCCAGGGCAAGTGAGGACCAGCAAGACAATTCCTGCCTAGCACCTTCCTTGGAGGAGAGAGAGTGCAACGTTTCATTTTAGCATTTTGGCGCTCTCGAGGGAGACAAACTGCTTTGGCTGTTTGCAAGGCTAGGAAAGAGCAGAGCCCCAGTCTTGCTGTTTATCTGCAATGACTGCCAGGGCAAGTGAGGACCAGCAAGACAATTCCTGCCTAGCACCTTCCTTGGAGGAGAGAGAGTGCAACGTTTCATTTTGCTTTTTGGAGTGCGAGATTGAGAAAAAGCACAGTGTCTGTTTGCAAGGGTAGGAAAGAGCAGAGACCGAGTCTTGCTGTTTATCTGCAATGACTGCCAGGGCAAGTGAGGACCAGCAAGACAATTCCTGCCTAGCACCTTCCTTGGAGGAGAGAGAGTGCAACGTTTCATTTTAGCATTTTGGCAGTCACAAGCAAGACGAACTTCTTTTGCTGTTTGCAAGGCTAGGAAAGAGCAGAGCCCCAGTCTTGCTGCTTATCTGCAATGACTGCCAGGGCAAGTGAGGACCAGCAAGACAATTCCTGCCTAGCACCTTCCTTGGAGGAGAGAGAGTGCAACGTTTCATTTTAGCATTTTGGCGCTCACGAGGGAGACAAAATACTTTGGCTGTTTGCAAGGCTAGGAAAGAGCAGAGCCCCAGTCTTGCTGTTTATCTGCAGTGACTGCCAGGGCAAGTGAGGACCAGCAAGACAATTCCTGCCTAGCACCTTCCTTGGAGGAGAGAGAGTGCAACGTTTCATTTTAGCATTTTGGCGCTCACGAGGGAGACAAACTTCTTTGGCTGTTTGCAAGGCTAGGAAAGAGCAGAGCCCCAGTCTTGCTGTTTATCTGCAGTGACTGCCAGGGCAAGTGAGGACCAGCAAGACAATTCCTGCCTAGCACCTTCCTTGGAGGAGAGAGAGTGCAACGTTTCATTTTAGCATTTTGGCGCTCTCGAGGGAGACAAACTGCTTTGGCTGTTTGCAAGGATAGGAAAGAGCAGAGCCCCATTCTTGCTGTTTATCTGCAATGACTGCCAGGGCAAGTGAGGACCAGCAAGACAATTCCTGCCTAGCACCTTCCTTGGAGGAGAGAGAGTGCAACGTTTCATTTTGCTTTTTGGAGTGCGAGATTGAGAAAAAGCACAGTGTCTGTTTGCAAGGGTAGGAAAGAGCAGAGACCGAGTCTTGCTGTTTATCTGCAATGACTGCCAGGGCAAGTGAGGTCCAGCAAGACAATTCCTGCCTAGCACCTTCCTTGCAGGAGAGAGAGTGCAACGTTTCATTTTAGCATTTTGGCGCTCACGAGGGAGACAAACTTCTTTGGCTGTTTGCAAGGCTAGGAAAGAGCAGAGCCCCAGTCTTGCTGCTTATCTGCAATGACTGCCAGGGCAAGTGAGGACCAGCAAGACAATTCCTGCCTAGCACCTTCCTTGGAGGAGAGAGAGTGCAACGTTTCATTTTAGCATTTTGGCGCTCACGAGGGAGACAAAATACTTTGGCTGTTTGCAAGGCTAGGAAAGAGCAGAGCCCCAGTCTTGCTGTTTATCTGCAGTGACTGCCAGGGCAAGTGAGGACCAGCAAGACAATTCCTGCCTAGCACCTTCCTTGGAGGAGAGAGAGTGCAACGTTTCATTTTAGCATTTTGGCGCTCACGAGGGAGACAAACTTCTTTGGCTGTTTGCAAGGCTAGGAAAGAGCAGAGCCCCAGTCTTGCTGTTTATCTGCAGTGACTGCCAGGGCAAGTGAGGACCAGCAAGACAATTCCTGCCTAGCACCTTCCTTGGAGGAGAGAGAGTGCAACGTTTCATTTTAGCATTTTGGCGCTCTCGAGGGAGACAAACTGCTTTGGCTGTTTGCAAGGATAGGAAAGAGCAGAGCCCCATTCTTGCTGTTTATCTGCAATGACTGCCAGGGCAAGTGAGGACCAGCAAGACAATTCCTGCCTAGCACCTTCCTTGGAGGAGAGAGAGTGCAACGTTTCATTTTGCTTTTTGGAGTGCGAGATTGAGAAAAAGCACAGTGTCTGTTTGCAAGGGTAGGAAAGAGCAGAGACCGAGTCTTGCTGTTTATCTGCAATGACTGCCAGGGCAAGTGAGGTCCAGCAAGACAATTCCTGCCTAGCACCTTCCTTGCAGGAGAGAGAGTGCAACGTTTCATTTTAGCATTTTGGCGCTCACGAGGGAGACAAACTTCTTTGGCTGTTTGCAAGGCTAGGAAAGAGCAGAGCCCCAGTCTTGCTGTTTATATGCAGTGACTGCCAGGGCAAGTGAGGACCAGCAAGACAATTCCTGCCTAGCACCTTCCTTGGAGGAGAGAGAGTGCAACGTTTCATTTTAGCATTTTGGCGCTCTCGAGGGAGACAAACTGCTTTGGCTGTTTGCAAGGCTAGGAAAGAGCAGAGCCCCAGTCTTGCTGTTTATCTGCAATGACTGCCAGGGCAAGTGAGGACCAGCAAGACAATTCCTGCCTAGCACCTTCCTTGGAGGAGAGAGAGTGCAACGTTTCATTTTGCTTTTTGGAGTGCGAGATTGAGAAAAAGAACAGTGTGTTTGCAAGGGTAGGAAAGAGCAGAGACCGAGTCTTGCTGTTTATCTGCAATGACTGCCAGGGCAAGTGAGGACCAGCAAGACAATTCCTGCCTAGCACCTTCCTTGGAGGAGAGAGAGTGCAACGTTTCATTTTAGCATTTTGGCAGTCACAAGCAAGACGAACTTCTTTTGCTGTTTGCAGGGGTAGGAAAGAGCAGAGCCCCAGTCTTGCTGCTTATCTGCAATGACTGCCAGGGCAAGTGAGGACCAGCAAGACAATTCCTGCCTAGCACCTTCCTTGGAGGAGAGAGAGTGCAACGTTTCATTTTAGCATTTTGGCGCTCACGAGGGAGACAAACTACTTTGGCTGTTTGCAAGGCTAGGAAAGAGCAGAGCCCCAGTCTTGCTGTTTATCTGCAGTGACTGCCAGGGCAAGTGAGGACCAGCAAGACAATTCCTGCCTAGCACCTTCCTTGGAGGAGAGAGAGTGCAACGTTTCATTTTAGCATTTTGGCGCTCACGAGGGAGACAAACTGCTTTGGCTGTTTGCAAGGCTAGGAAAGAGGAGAGCCCCATTCTTGCTGTTTATCTGCAATGACTGCCAGGGCAAGTGAGGACCAGCAAGACAATTCCTGCCTAGCACCTTCCTTGGAGGAGAGAGAGTGCAAGGTTTCATTTTGCTTTTTGGAGTGCGAGATTGAGAAAAAGAACAGTGTGTTTGCAAGGGTAGGAAAGAGCAGAGACCGAGTCTTGCTGTTTATCTGCAATGACTGCCAGGGCAAGTGAGGACCAGCAAGACAATTCCTGCCTAGCACCTTCCTTGGAGGAGAGAGAGTGCAACGTTTCATTTTAGCATTTTGGCGCTCTCGAGGGAGACAAACTGCTTTGGCTGTTTGCAAGGATAGGAAAGAGCAGAGCCCCAGTCTTGCTGTTTATCTGCAATGACTGCCAGGGCAAGTGAGGACCAGCAAGACAATTCCTGCCTAGCACCTTCCTTGGAGGAGAGAGAGTGCAACGTTTCATTTTGCTTTTTGGAGTGCGAGATTGAGAAAAAGCACAGTGTCTGTTTGCAAGGGTAGGAAAGAGCAGAGACCGAGTCTTGCTGTTTATCTGCAATGACTGCCAGGGCAAGTGAGGACCAGCAAGACAATTCCTGCCTAGCACCTTCCTTGCAGGAGAGAGAGTGCAACGTTTCATTTTAGCATTTTGGCGCTCACGAGGGAGACAAACTTCTTTGGCTGTTTGCAAGGCTAGGAAAGAGCAGAGCCCCAGTCTTGCTGTTTATATGCAGTGACTGCCAGGGCAAGTGAGGACCAGCAAGACAATTCCTGCCTAGCACCTTCCTTGGAGGAGAGAGAGTGCAACGTTTCATTTTAGCATTTTGGCGCTCTCGAGGGAGACAAACTGCTTTGGCTGTTTGCAAGGCTAGGAAAGAGCAGAGCCCCAGTCTTGCTGTTTATCTGCAATGACTGGCAGGGCAAGTGAGGACCAGCAAGACAATTCCTGCCTAGCACCTTCCTTGGAGGAGAGAGAGTGCAACGTTTCATTTTGCTTTTTGGAGTGCGAGATTGAGAAAAAGCACAGTGTCTGTTTGGAAGGGTAGGAAAGAGCAGAGACCGAGTCTTGCTGTTTATCTGCAATGACTGCCAGGGCAAGTGAGGACCAGCAAGACAATTCCTGCCTAGCACCTTCCTTGGAGGAGAGAGAGTGCAACGTTTCATTTTGCTTTTTGGAGTGCGAGATTGAGAAAAAGAACAGTGTGTTTGCAAGGGTAGGAAAGAGCAGAGACCGAGTCTTGCTGTTTATCTGCAATGACTGCCAGGGCAAGTGAGGACCAGCAAGACAATTCCTGCCTAGCACCTTCCTTGGAGGAGAGAGAGTGCAACGTTTCATTTTGCTTTTTGGAGTGCGAGATTGAGAAAAAGCACAGTGTCTGTTTGCAAGGGTAGGAAAGAGCAGAGACCGAGTCTTGCTGTTTATCTGCAATGACTGCCAGGGCAAGTGAGGTCCAGCAAGACAATTCCTGCCTAGCACCTTCCTTGCAGGAGAGAGAGTGCAACGTTTCATTTTAGCATTTTGGCGCTCACGAGGGAGACAAACTTCTTTGGCTGTTTGCAAGGCTAGGAAAGAGCAGAGCCCCAGTCTTGCTGTTTATATGCAGTGAGTGCCAGGGCAAGTGAGGACCAGCAAGACAATTCCTGCCTAGCACCTTCCTTGGAGGAGAGAGAGTGCAACGTTTCATTTTAGCATTTTGGCGCTCTCGAGGGAGACAAACTGCTTTGGCTGTTTGCAAGGCTAGGAAAGAGCAGAGCCCCAGTCTTGCTGTTTATCTGCAATGACTGCCAGGGCAAGTGAGGACCAGCAAGACAATTCCTGCCTAGCACCTTCCTTGGAGGAGAGAGAGTGCAACGTTTCATTTTAGCATTTTGGCGCTCTCGAGGGAGACAAACTGCTTTGGCTGTTTGCAAGGATAGGAAAGAGCAGAGCCCCAGTCTTGCTGTTTATCTGCAATGACTGCCAGGGCAAGTGAGGACCAGCAAGACAATTCCTGCCTAGCACCTTCCTTGGAGGAGAGAGAGTGCAACGTTTCATTTTGCTTTTTGGAGTGCGAGATTGAGAAAAAGCACAGTGTCTGTTTGCAAGGGTAGGAAAGAGCAGAGACCGAGTCTTGCTGTTTATCTGCAATGACTGCCAGGGCAAGTGAGGACCAGCAAGACAATTCCTGCCTAGCACCTTCCTTGCAGGAGAGAGAGTGCAACGTTTCATTTTAGCATTTTGGCGCTCACGAGGGAGACAAACTTCTTTGGCTGTTTGCAAGGCTAGGAAAGAGCAGAGCCCCAGTCTTGCTGTTTATATGCAGTGACTGCCAGGGCAAGTGAGGACCAGCAAGACAATTCCTGCCTAGCACCTTCCTTGGAGGAGAGAGAGTGCAACGTTTCATTTTAGCATTTTGGCGCTCTCGAGGGAGACAAACTGCTTTGGCTGTTTGCAAGGCTAGGAAAGAGCAGAGCCCCAGTCTTGCTGTTTATCTGCAATGACTGCCAGGGCAAGTGAGGACCAGCAAGACAATTCCTGCCTAGCACCTTCCTTGGAGGAGAGAGAGTGCAACGTTTCATTTTGCTTTTTGGAGTGCGAGATTGAGAAAAAGCACAGTGTCTGTTTGGAAGGGTAGGAAAGAGCAGAGACCGAGTCTTGCTGTTTATCTGCAATGACTGCCAGGGCAAGTGAGGACCAGCAAGACAATTCCTGCCTAGCACCTTCCTTGGAGGAGAGAGAGTGCAACGTTTCATTTTAGCATTTTGGCGCTCACGAGGGAGACAAACTTCTTTGGCTGTTTGCAAGGCTAGGAAAGAGCAGAGCCCCAGTCTTGCTGTTTATCTGCAGTGACTGCCAGGGCAAGTGAGGACCAGCAAGACAATTCCTGCCTAGCACCTTCCTTGGAGGAGAGAGAGTGCAACGTTTCATTTTAGCATTTTGGCGCTCACGAGGGAGACAAACTGCTTTCGCTCTTTGCAAGGCTAGGAAAGAGCAGAGCCCCATTCTTGCTGATTATCTGCAATGACTGCCAGGGCAAGTGAGGACCAGCAAGACAATTCCTGCCTAGCACCTTCCTTGGAGGAGAGAGAGTGCAACGTTTCATTTTGCTTTTTGGAGTGCGAGATTGAGAAAAAGAACAGTGTGTTTGCAAGGGTAGGAAAGAGCAGAGACCGAGTCTTGCTGTTTATCTGCAATGACTGCCAGGGCAAGTGAGGACCAGCAAGACAATTCCTGCCTAGCACCTTCCTTGGAGGAGAGAGAGTGCAACGTTTCATTTTAGCATTTTGGCGCTCACGAGGGAGACAAACTTCTTTGGCTGTTTGCAAGGCTAGGAAAGAGCAGAGCCCCAGTCTTGCTGTTTATCTGCAGTGACTGCCAGGGCAAGTGAGGACCAGCAAGACAATTCCTGCCTAGCACCTTCCTTGGAGGAGAGAGAGTGCAATGTTTCATTTTAGCATTTTGGCGCTCACGAGGGAGACAAACTTCTTTGGCTGTTTGCAAGGCTAGGAAAGAGCAGAGCCCCAGTCTTGCTGTTTATCTGCAGTGACTGCCAGGGCAAGTGAGGACCAGCAAGACAATTCCTGCCTAGCACCTTCCTTGGAGGAGAGAGAGTGCAACGTTTCATTTTAGCATTTTGGCGCTCTCGAGGGAGACAAACTGCTTTGGCTGTTTGCAAGGATAGGAAAGAGCAGAGCCCCAGTCTTGCTGTTTATCTGCAATGACTGCCAGGGCAAGTGAGGACCAGCAAGACAATTCCTGCCTAGCACCTTCCTTGGAGGAGAGAGAGTGCAACGTTTCATTTTGCTTTTTGGAGTGCGAGATTGAGAAAAAGCACAGTGTATGTTTGCAAGGGTAGGAAAGAGCAGAGACCGAGTCTTGCTGTTTATCTGCAATGACTGCCAGGGCAAGTGAGGTCCAGCAAGACAATTCCTGCCTAGCACCTTCCTTGCAGGAGAGAGAGTGCAACGTTTCATTTTAGCATTTTGGCGCTCACGAGGGAGACAAACTTCTTTGGCTGTTTGCAAGGCTAGGAAAGAGCAGAGCCCCAGTCTTGCTGTTTATATGCAGTGAGTGCCAGGGCAAGTGAGGACCAGCAAGACAATTCCTGCCTAGCACCTTCCTTGGAGGAGAGAGAGTGCAACGTTTCATTTTAGCATTTTGGCGCTCTCGAGGGAGACAAACTGCTTTGGCTGTTTGCAAGGCTAGGAAAGAGCAGAGCCCCAGTCTTGCTGTTTATCTGCAATGACTGCCAGGGCAAGTGAGGACCAGCAAGACAATTCCTGCCTAGCACCTTCCTTGGAGGAGAGAGAGTGCAACGTTTCATTTTGCTTTTTGGAGTGCGAGATTGAGAAAAAGCACAGTGTCTGTTTGCAAGGGTAGGAAAGAGCAGAGACCGAGTCTTGCTGTTTATCTGCAATGACTGCCAGGGCAAGTGAGGACCAGCAAGACAATTCCTGCCTAGCACCTTCCTTGGAGGAGAGAGAGTGCAACGTTTCATTTTAGCATTTTGGCAGTCACAAGCAAGACGAACTTCTTTTGCTGTTTGCAAGGCTAGGAAAGAGCAGAGCCCCAGTCTTGCTGCTTATCTGCAATGACTGCCAGGGCAAGTGAGGACCAGCAAGACAATTCCTGCCTAGCACCTTCCTTGGAGGAGAGAGAGTGCAACGTTTCATTTTAGCATTTTGGCGCTCACGAGGGAGACAAAATACTTTGGCTGTTTGCAAGGCTAGGAAAGAGCAGAGCCCCAGTCTTGCTGTTTATCTGCAGTGACTGCCAGGGCAAGTGAGGACCAGCAAGACAATTCCTGCCTAGCACCTTCCTTGGAGGAGAGAGAGTGCAACGTTTCATTTTAGCATTTTGGCGCTCACGAGGGAGACAAACTTCTTTGGCTGTTTGCAAGGCTAGGAAAGAGCAGAGCCCCAGTCTTGCTGTTTATCTGCAGTGACTGCCAGGGCAAGTGAGGACCAGCAAGACAATTCCTGCCTAGCACCTTCCTTGGAGGAGAGAGAGTGCAACGTTTCATTTTAGCATTTTGGCGCTCTCGAGGGAGACAAACTGCTTTGGCTGTTTGCAAGGATAGGAAAGAGCAGAGCCCCATTCTTGCTGTTTATCTGCAATGACTGCCAGGGCAAGTGAGGACCAGCAAGACAATTCCTGCCTAGCACCTTCCTTGGAGGAGAGAGAGTGCAACGTTTCATTTTGCTTTTTGGAGTGCGAGATTGAGAAAAAGCACAGTGTCTGTTTGCAAGGGTAGGAAAGAGCAGAGACCGAGTCTTGCTGTTTATCTGCAATGACTGCCAGGGCAAGTGAGGTCCAGCAAGACAATTCCTGCCTAGCACCTTCCTTGCAGGAGAGAGAGTGCAACGTTTCATTTTAGCATTTTGGCGCTCACGAGGGAGACAAACTTCTTTGGCTGTTTGCAAGGCTAGGAAAGAGCAGAGCCCCAGTCTTGCTGTTTATATGCAGTGACTGCCAGGGCAAGTGAGGACCAGCAAGACAATTCCTGCCTAGCACCTTCCTTGGAGGAGAGAGAGTGCAACGTTTCATTTTAGCATTTTGGCGCTCTCGAGGGAGACAAACTGCTTTGGCTGTTTGCAAGGCTAGGAAAGAGCAGAGCCCCAGTCTTGCTGTTTATCTGCAATGACTGCCAGGGCAAGTGAGGACCAGCAAGACAATTCCTGCCTAGCACCTTCCTTGGAGGAGAGAGAGTGCAACGTTTCATTTTGCTTTTTGGAGTGCGAGATTGAGAAAAAGAACAGTGTGTTTGCAAGGGTAGGAAAGAGCAGAGACCGAGTCTTGCTGTTTATCTGCAATGACTGCCAGGGCAAGTGAGGACCAGCAAGACAATTCCTGCCTAGCACCTTCCTTGGAGGAGAGAGAGTGCAACGTTTCATTTTAGCATTTTGGCAGTCACAAGCAAGACGAACTTCTTTTGCTGTTTGCAGGGGTAGGAAAGAGCAGAGCCCCAGTCTTGCTGCTTATCTGCAATGACTGCCAGGGCAAGTGAGGACCAGCAAGACAATTCCTGCCTAGCACCTTCCTTGGAGGAGAGAGAGTGCAACGTTTCATTTTAGCATTTTGGCGCTCACGAGGGAGACAAACTACTTTGGCTGTTTGCAAGGCTAGGAAAGAGCAGAGCCCCAGTCTTGCTGTTTATCTGCAGTGACTGCCAGGGCAAGTGAGGACCAGCAAGACAATTCCTGCCTAGCACCTTCCTTGGAGGAGAGAGAGTGCAACGTTTCATTTTAGCATTTTGGCGCTCACGAGGGAGACAAACTGCTTTGGCTGTTTGCAAGGCTAGGAAAGAGGAGAGCCCCATTCTTGCTGTTTATCTGCAATGACTGCCAGGGCAAGTGAGGACCAGCAAGACAATTCCTGCCTAGCACCTTCCTTGGAGGAGAGAGAGTGCAAGGTTTCATTTTGCTTTTTGGAGTGCGAGATTGAGAAAAAGAACAGTGTGTTTGCAAGGGTAGGAAAGAGCAGAGACCGAGTCTTGCTGTTTATCTGCAATGACTGCCAGGGCAAGTGAGGACCAGCAAGACAATTCCTGCCTAGCACCTTCCTTGGAGGAGAGAGAGTGCAACGTTTCATTTTAGCATTTTGGCGCTCTCGAGGGAGACAAACTGCTTTGGCTGTTTGCAAGGATAGGAAAGAGCAGAGCCCCAGTCTTGCTGTTTATCTGCAATGACTGCCAGGGCAAGTGAGGACCAGCAAGACAATTCCTGCCTAGCACCTTCCTTGGAGGAGAGAGAGTGCAACGTTTCATTTTGCTTTTTGGAGTGCGAGATTGAGAAATAGCACAGTGTCTGTTTGCAAGGGTAGGAAAGAGCAGAGACCGAGTCTTGCTGTTTATCTGCAATGACTGCCAGGGCAAGTGAGGACCAGCAAGACAATTCCTGCCTAGCACCTTCCTTGCAGGAGAGAGAGTGCAACGTTTCATTTTAGCATTTTGGCGCTCACGAGGGAGACAAACTTCTTTGGCTGTTTGCAAGGCTAGGAAAGAGCAGAGCCCCAGTCTTGCTGTTTATATGCAGTGACTGCCAGGGCAAGTGAGGACCAGCAAGACAATTCCTGCCTAGCACCTTCCTTGGAGGAGAGAGAGTGCAACGTTTCATTTTAGCATTTTGGCGCTCTCGAGGGAGACAAACTGCTTTGGCTGTTTGCAAGGCTAGGAAAGAGCAGAGCCCCAGTCTTGCTGTTTATCTGCAATGACTGGCAGGGCAAGTGAGGACCAGCAAGACAATTCCTGCCTAGCACCTTCCTTGGAGGAGAGAGAGTGCAACGTTTCATTTTGCTTTTTGGAGTGCGAGATTGAGAAAAAGCACAGTGTCTGTTTGGAAGGGTAGGAAAGAGCAGAGACCGAGTCTTGCTGTTTATCTGCAATGACTGCCAGGGCAAGTGAGGACCAGCAAGACAATTCCTGCCTAGCACCTTCCTTGGAGGAGAGAGAGTGCAACGTTTCATTTTAGCATTTTGGCGCTCACGAGGGAGACAAACTTCTTTGGCTGTTTGCAAGGCTAGGAAAGAGCAGAGCCCCAGTCTTGCTGTTTATCTGCAGTGACTGCCAGGGCAAGTGAGGACCAGCAAGACAATTCCTGCCTAGCACCTTCCTTGGAGGAGAGAGAGTGCAACGTTTCATTTTAGCATTTTGGCGCTCACGAGGGAGACAAACTGCTTTCGCTCTTTGCAAGGCTAGGAAAGAGCAGAGCCCCATTCTTGCTGTTTATCTGCAATGACTGCCAGGGCAAGTGAGGACCAGCAAGACAATTCCTGCCTAGCACCTTCCTTGGAGGAGAGAGAGTGCAACGTTTCATTTTGCTTTTTGGAGTGCGAGATTGAGAAAAAGAACAGTGTGTTTGCAAGGGTAGGAAAGAGCAGAGACCGAGTCTTGCTGTTTATCTGCAATGACTGCCAGGGCAAGTGAGGACCAGCAAGACAATTCCTGCCTAGCACCTTCCTTGGAGGAGAGAGAGTGCAACGTTTCATTTTGCTTTTTGGAGTGCGAGATTGAGAAAAAGCACAGTGTCTGTTTGCAAGGGTAGGAAAGAGCAGAGACCGAGTCTTGCTGTTTATCTGCAATGACTGCCAGGGCAAGTGAGGTCCAGCAAGACGATTCCTGCCTAGCACCTTCCTTGCAGGAGAGAGAGTGCAACGTTTCATTTTAGCATTTTGGCGCTCACGAGGGAGACAAACTTCTTTGGCTGTTTGCAAGGCTAGGAAAGAGCAGAGCCCCAGTCTTGCTGTTTATATGCAGTGAGTGCCAGGGCAAGTGAGGACCAGCAAGACAATTCCTGCCTAGCACCTTCCTTGCAGGAGAGAGAGTGCAACGTTTCATTTTAGCATTTTGGCGCTCACGAGGGAGACAAACTTCTTTGGCTGTTTGCAAGGCTAGGAAAGAGCAGAGCCCCAGTCTTGCTGTTTATATGCAGTGACTGCCAGGGCAAGTGAGGACCAGCAAGACAATTCCTGCCTAGCACCTTCCTTGGAGGAGAGAGAGTGCAACGTTTCATTTTAGCATTTTGGCGCTCTCGAGGGAGACAAACTGCTTTGGCTGTTTGCAAGGCTAGGAAAGAGCAGAGCCCCAGTCTTGCTGTTTATCTGCAATGACTGGCAGGGCAAGTGAGGACCAGCAAGACAATTCCTGCCTAGCACCTTCCTTGGAGGAGAGAGAGTGCAACGTTTCATTTTGCTTTTTGGAGTGCGAGATTGAGAAAAAGCACAGTGTCTGTTTGGAAGGGTAGGAAAGAGCAGAGACCGAGTCTTGCTGTTTATCTGCAATGACTGCCAGGGCAAGTGAGGACCAGCAAGACAATTCCTGCCTAGCACCTTCCTTGGAGGAGAGAGAGTGCAACGTTTCATTTTAGCATTTTGGCAGTCACAAGCAAGACGAACTTCTTTTGCTGTTTGCAGGGGTAGGAAAGAGCAGAGCCCCAGTCTTGCTGTTTATCTGCAGTGACTGCCAGGGCAAGTGAGGACCAGCAAGACAATTCCTGCCTAGCACCTTCCTTGGAGGAGAGAGAGTGCAACGTTTCATTTTAGCATTTTGGCGCTCACGAGGGAGACAAACTGCTTTCGCTCTTTGCAAGGCTAGGAAAGAGCAGAGCCCCATTCTTGCTGTTTATCTGCAATGACTGCCAGGGCAAGTGAGGACCAGCAAGACAATTCCTGCCTAGCACCTTCCTTGGAGGAGAGAGAGTGCAACGTTTCATTTTGCTTTTTGGAGTGCGAGATTGAGAAAAAGAACAGTGTGTTTGCAAGGGTAGGAAAGAGCAGAGACCGAGTCTTGCTGTTTATCTGCAATGACTGCCAGGGCAAGTGAGGACCAGCAAGACAATTCCTGCCTAGCACCTTCCTTGGAGGAGAGAGAGTGCAACGTTTCATTTTAGCATTTTGGCGCTCACGAGGGAGACAAACTTCTTTGGCTGTTTGCAAGGCTAGGAAAGAGCAGAGCCCCAGTCTTGCTGTTTATCTGCAGTGACTGCCAGGGCAAGTGAGGACCAGCAAGACAATTCCTGCCTAGCACCTTCCTTGGAGGAGAGAGAGTGCAACGTTTCATTTTAGCATTTTGGCGCTCACGAGGGAGACAAACTTCTTTGGCTGTTTGCAAGGCTAGGAAAGAGCAGAGCCCCAGTCTTGCTGTTTATCTGCAGTGACTGCCAGGGCAAGTGAGGACCAGCAAGACAATTCCTGCCTAGCACCTTCCTTGGAGGAGAGAGAGTGCAACGTTTCATTTTAGCATTTTGGCGCTCTCGAGGGAGACAAACTGCTTTGGCTGTTTGCAAGGATAGGAAAGAGCAGAGCCCCAGTCTTGCTGTTTATCTGCAATGACTGCCAGGGCAAGTGAGGACCAGCAAGACAATTCCTGCCTAGCACCTTCCTTGGAGGAGAGAGAGTGCAACGTTTCATTTTGCTTTTTGGAGTGCGAGATTGAGAAAAAGCACAGTGTATGTTTGCAAGGGTAGGAAAGAGCAGAGACCGAGTCTTGCTGTTTATCTGCAATGACTGCCAGGGCAAGTGAGGTCCAGCAAGACAATTCCTGCCTAGCACCTTCCTTGCAGGAGAGAGAGTGCAACGTTTCATTTTAGCATTTTGGCGCTCACGAGGGAGACAAACTTCTTTGGCTGTTTGCAAGGCTAGGAAAGAGCAGAGCCCCAGTCTTGCTGTTTATATGCAGTGAGTGCCAGGGCAAGTGAGGACCAGCAAGACAATTCCTGCCTAGCACCTTCCTTGGAGGAGAGAGAGTGCAACGTTTCATTTTAGCATTTTGGCGCTCTCGAGGGAGACAAACTGCTTTGGCTGTTTGCAAGGCTAGGAAAGAGCAGAGCCCCAGTCTTGCTGTTTATCTGCAATGACTGCCAGGGCAAGTGAGGACCAGCAAGACAATTCCTGCCTAGCACCTTCCTTGGAGGAGAGAGAGTGCAACGTTTCATTTTGCTTTTTGGAGTGCGAGATTGAGAAAAAGCACAGTGTCTGTTTGCAAGGGTAGGAAAGAGCAGAGACCGAGTCTTGCTGTTTATCTGCAATGACTGCCAGGGCAAGTGAGGACCAGCAAGACAATTCCTGCCTAGCACCTTCCTTGGAGGAGAGAGAGTGCAACGTTTCATTTTAGCATTTTGGCAGTCACAAGCAAGACGAACTTCTTTTGCTGTTTGCAAGGCTAGGAAAGAGCAGAGCCCCAGTCTTGCTGCTTATCTGCAATGACTGCCAGGGCAAGTGAGGACCAGCAAGACAATTCCTGCCTAGCACCTTCCTTGGAGGAGAGAGAGTGCAACGTTTCATTTTAGCATTTTGGCGCTCACGAGGGAGACAAACTACTTTGGCTGTTTGCAAGGCTAGGAAAGAGCAGAGCCCCAGTCTTGCTGTTTATCTGCAGTGACTGCCAGGGCAAGTGAGGACCAGCAAGACAATTCCTGCCTAGCACCTTCCTTGGAGGAGAGAGAGTGCAACGTTTCATTTTAGCATTTTGGCGCTCACGAGGGAGACAAACTGCTTTGGCTGTTTGCAAGGCTAGGAAAGATCAGAGCCCCATTCTTGCTGTTTATCTGCAATGACTGCCAGGGCAAGTGAGGACCAGCAAGACAATTCCTGCCTAGCACCTTCCTTGGAGGAGAGAGAGTGCAAGGTTTCATTTTGCTTTTTGGAGTGCGAGATTGAGAAAAAGAACAGTGTGTTTGCAAGTGTAGGAAAGAGCAGAGACCGAGTCTTGCTGTTTATCTGCAATGACTGCCAGGGCAAGTGAGGACCAGCAAGACAATTCCTGCCTAGCACCTTCCTTGGAGGAGAGAGAGTGCAACGTTTCATTTTAGCATTTTGGCGCTCTCGAGGGAGACAAACTGCTTTGGCTGTTTGCAAGGATAGGAAAGAGCAGAGCCCCAGTCTTGCTGTTTATCTGCAATGACTGCCAGGGCAAGTGAGGACCAGCAAGACAATTCCTGCCTAGCACCTTCCTTGGAGGAGAGAGAGTGCAACGTTTCATTTTGCTTTTTGGAGTGCGAGATTGAGAAAAAGCACAGTGTCTGTTTGCAAGGGTAGGAAAGAGCAGAGACCGAGTCTTGCTGTTTATCTGCAATGACTGCCAGGGCAAGTGAGGACCAGCAAGACAATTCCTGCCTAGCACCTTCCTTGCAGGAGAGAGAGTGCAACGTTTCATTTTAGCATTTTGGCGCTCACGAGGGAGACAAACTTCTTTGGCTGTTTGCAAGGCTAGGAAAGAGCAGAGCCCCAGTCTTGCTGTTTATATGCAGTGACTGCCAGGGCAAGTGAGGACCAGCAAGACAATTCCTGCCTAGCACCTTCCTTGGAGGAGAGAGAGTGCAACGTTTCATTTTAGCATTTTGGCGCTCTCGAGGGAGACAAACTGCTTTGGCTGTTTGCAAGGCTAGGAAAGAGCAGAGCCCCAGTCTTGCTGTTTATCTGCAATGACTGGCAGGGCAAGTGAGGACCAGCAAGACAATTCCTGCCTAGCACCTTCCTTGGAGGAGAGAGAGTGCAACGTTTCATTTTGCTTTTTGGAGTGCGAGATTGAGAAAAAGCACAGTGTCTGTTTGGAAGGGTAGGAAAGAGCAGAGACCGAGTCTTGCTGTTTATCTGCAATGACTGCCAGGGCAAGTGAGGACCAGCAAGACAATTCCTGCCTAGCACCTTCTTTGGAGGAGAGAGAGTGCAACGTTTCATTTTAGCATTTTGGCGCTCACGAGGGAGACAAACTTCTTTGGCTGTTTGCAAGGCTAGGAAAGAGCAGAGCCCCAGTCTTGCTGTTTATCTGCAGTGACTGCCAGGGCAAGTGAGGACCAGCAAGACAATTCCTGCCTAGCACCTTCCTTGGAGGAGAGAGAGTGCAACGTTTCATTTTAGCATTTTGGCGCTCACGAGGGAGACAAACTGCTTTCGCTCTTTGCAAGGCTAGGAAAGAGCAGAGCCCCATTCTTGCTGTTTATCTGCAATGACTGCCAGGGCAAGTGAGGACCAGCAAGACAATTCCTGCCTAGCACCTTCCTTGGAGGAGAGAGAGTGCAACGTTTCATTTTGCTTTTTGGAGTGCGAGATTGAGAAAAAGAACAGTGTGTTTGCAAGGGTAGGAAAGAGCAGAGACCGAGTCTTGCTGTTTATCTGCAATGACTGCCAGGGCAAGTGAGGACCAGCAAGACAATTCCTGCCTAGCACCTTCCTTGGAGGAGAGAGAGTGCAACGTTTCATTTTGCTTTTTGGAGTGCGAGATTGAGAAAAAGCACAGTGTCTGTTTGCAAGGGTAGGAAAGAGCAGAGACCGAGTCTTGCTGTTTATCTGCAATGACTGCCAGGGCAAGTGAGGTCCAGCAAGACAATTCCTGCCTAGCACCTTCCTTGCAGGAGAGAGAGTGCAACGTTTCATTTTAGCATTTTGGCGCTCACGAGGGAGACAAACTTCTTTGGCTGTTTGCAAGGCTAGGAAAGAGCAGAGCCCCAGTCTTGCTGTTTATATGCAGTGAGTGCCAGGGCAAGTGAGGACCAGCAAGACAATTCCTGCCTAGCACCTTCCTTGCAGGAGAGAGAGTGCAACGTTTCATTTTAGCATTTTGGCGCTCACGAGGGAGACAAACTTCTTTGGCTGTTTGCAAGGCTAGGAAAGAGCAGAGCCCCAGTCTTGCTGTTTATATGCAGTGACTGCCAGGGCAAGTGAGGACCAGCAAGACAATTCCTGCCTAGCACCTTCCTTGGAGGAGAGAGAGTGCAACGTTTCATTTTAGCATTTTGGCGCTCTCGAGGGAGACAAACTGCTTTGGCTGTTTGCAAGGCTAGGAAAGAGCAGAGCCCCAGTCTTGCTGTTTATCTGCAATGACTGGCAGGGCAAGTGAGGACCAGCAAGACAATTCCTGCCTAGCACCTTCCTTGGAGGAGAGAGAGTGCAACGTTTCATTTTGCTTTTTGGAGTGCGAGATTGAGAAAAAGCACAGTGTCTGTTTGGAAGGGTAGGAAAGAGCAGAGACCGAGTCTTGCTGTTTATCTGCAATGACTGCCAGGGCAAGTGAGGACCAGCAAGACAATTCCTGCCTAGCACCTTCCTTGGAGGAGAGAGAGTGCAACGTTTCATTTTAGCATTTTGGCAGTCACAAGCAAGACGAACTTCTTTTGCTGTTTGCAGGGGTAGGAAAGAGCAGAGCCCCAGTCTTGCTGTTTATCTGCAGTGACTGCCAGGGCAAGTGAGGACCAGCAAGACAATTCCTGCCTAGCACCTTCCTTGGAGGAGAGAGAGTGCAACGTTTCATTTTAGCATTTTGGCGCTCACGAGGGAGACAAACTGCTTTCGCTCTTTGCAAGGCTAGGAAAGAGCAGAGCCCCATTCTTGCTGTTTATCTGCAATGACTGCCAGGGCAAGTGAGGACCAGCAAGACAATTCCTGCCTAGCACCTTCCTTGGAGGAGAGAGAGTGCAACGTTTCATTTTGCTTTTTGGAGTGCGAGATTGAGAAAAAGAACAGTGTGTTTGCAAGGGTAGGAAAGAGCAGAGACCGAGTCTTGCTGTTTATCTGCAATGACTGCCAGGGCAAGTGAGGACCAGCAAGACAATTCCTGCCTAGCACCTTCCTTGGAGGAGAGAGAGTGCAACGTTTCATTTTAGCATTTTGGCGCTCACGAGGGAGACAAACTTCTTTGGCTGTTTGCAAGGCTAGGAAAGAGCAGAGCCCCAGTCTTGCTGTTTATCTGCAGTGACTGCCAGGGCAAGTGAGGACCAGCAAGACAATTCCTGCCTAGCACCTTCCTTGGAGGAGAGAGAGTGCAACGTTTCATTTTAGCATTTTGGCGCTCACGAGGGAGACAAACTTCTTTGGCTGTTTGCAAGGCTAGGAAAGAGCAGAGCCCCAGTCTTGCTGTTTATCTGCAGTGACTGCCAGGGCAAGTGAGGACCAGCAAGACAATTCCTGCCTAGCACCTTCCTTGGAGGAGAGAGAGTGCAACGTTTCATTTTAGCATTTTGGCGCTCTCGAGGGAGACAAACTGCTTTGGCTGTTTGCAAGGATAGGAAAGAGCAGAGCCCCAGTCTTGCTGTTTATCTGCAATGACTGCCAGGGCAAGTGAGGACCAGCAAGACAATTCCTGCCTAGCACCTTCCTTGGAGGAGAGAGAGTGCAACGTTTCATTTTGCTTTTTGGAGTGCGAGATTGAGAAAAAGCACAGTGTATGTTTGCAAGGGTAGGAAAGAGCAGAGACCGAGTCTTGCTGTTTATCTGCAATGACTGCCAGGGCAAGTGAGGTCCAGCAAGACAATTCCTGCCTAGCACCTTCCTTGCAGGAGAGAGAGTGCAACGTTTCATTTTAGCATTTTGGCGCTCACGAGGGAGACAAACTTCTTTGGCTGTTTGCAAGGCTAGGAAAGAGCAGAGCCCCAGTCTTGCTGTTTATATGCAGTGAGTGCCAGGGCAAGTGAGGACCAGCAAGACAATTCCTGCCTAGCACCTTCCTTGGAGGAGAGAGAGTGCAACGTTTCATTTTAGCATTTTGGCGCTCTCGAGGGAGACAAACTGCTTTGGCTGTTTGCAAGGCTAGGAAAGAGCAGAGCCCCAGTCTTGCTGTTTATCTGCAATGACTGCCAGGGCAAGTGAGGACCAGCAAGACAATTCCTGCCTAGCACCTTCCTTGGAGGAGAGAGAGTGCAACGTTTCATTTTGCTTTTTGGAGTGCGAGATTGAGAAAAAGCACAGTGTCTGTTTGCAAGGGTAGGAAAGAGCAGAGACCGAGTCTTGCTGTTTATCTGCAATGACTGCCAGGGCAAGTGAGGACCAGCAAGACAATTCCTGCCTAGCACCTTCCTTGGAGGAGAGAGAGTGCAACGTTTCATTTTAGCATTTTGGCAGTCACAAGCAAGACGAACTTCTTTTGCTGTTTGCAAGGCTAGGAAAGAGCAGAGCCCCAGTCTTGCTGCTTATCTGCAATGACTGCCAGGGCAAGTGAGGACCAGCAAGACAATTCCTGCCTAGCACCTTCCTTGGAGGAGAGAGAGTGCAACGTTTCATTTTAGCATTTTGGCGCTCACGAGGGAGACAAACTACTTTGGCTGTTTGCAAGGCTAGGAAAGAGCAGAGCCCCAGTCTTGCTGTTTATCTGCAGTGACTGCCAGGGCAAGTGAGGACCAGCAAGACAATTCCTGCCTAGCACCTTCCTTGGAGGAGAGAGAGTGCAACGTTTCATTTTAGCATTTTGGCGCTCACGAGGGAGACAAACTGCTTTGGCTGTTTGCAAGGCTAGGAAAGATCAGAGCCCCATTCTTGCTGTTTATCTGCAATGACTGCCAGGGCAAGTGAGGACCAGCAAGACAATTCCTGCCTAGCACCTTCCTTGGAGGAGAGAGAGTGCAAGGTTTCATTTTGCTTTTTGGAGTGCGAGATTGAGAAAAAGAACAGTGTGTTTGCAAGGGTAGGAAAGAGCAGAGACCGAGTCTTGCTGTTTATCTGCAATGACTGCCAGGGCAAGTGAGGACCAGCAAGACAATTCCTGCCTAGCACCTTCCTTGGAGGAGAGAGAGTGCAACGTTTCATTTTAGCATTTTGGCGCTCTCGAGGGAGACAAACTGCTTTGGCTGTTTGCAAGGATAGGAAAGAGCAGAGCCCCAGTCTTGCTGTTTATCTGCAATGACTGCCAGGGCAAGTGAGGACCAGCAAGACAATTCCTGCCTAGCACCTTCCTTGGAGGAGAGAGAGTGCAACGTTTCATTTTGCTTTTTGGAGTGCGAGATTGAGAAAAAGCACAGTGTCTGTTTGCAAGGGTAGGAAAGAGCAGAGACCGAGTCTTGCTGTTTATCTGCAATGACTGCCAGGGCAAGTGAGGACCAGCAAGACAATTCCTGCCTAGCACCTTCCTTGCAGGAGAGAGAGTGCAACGTTTCATTTTAGCATTTTGGCGCTCACGAGGGAGACAAACTTCTTTGGCTGTTTGCAAGGCTAGGAAAGAGCAGAGCCCCAGTCTTGCTGTTTATATGCAGTGACTGCCAGGGCAAGTGAGGACCAGCAAGACAATTCCTGCCTAGCACCTTCCTTGGAGGAGAGAGAGTGCAACGTTTCATTTTAGCATTTTGGCGCTCTCGAGGGAGACAAAATGCTTTGGCTGTTTGCAAGGCTAGGAAAGAGCAGAGCCCCAGTCTTGCTGTTTATCTGCAATGACTGCCAGGGCAAGTGAGGACCAGCAAGACAATTCCTGCCTAGCACCTTCCTTGGAGGAGAGAGAGTGCAACGTTTCATTTTGCTTTTTGGAGTGCGAGATTGAGAAAAAGCACAGTGTATGTTTGCAAGGGTAGGAAAGAGCAGAGACCGAGTCTTGCTGTTTATCTGCAATGACTGCCAGGGCAAGTGAGGTCCAGCAAGACAATTCCTGCCTAGCACCTTCCTTGCAGGAGAGAGAGTGCAACGTTTCATTTTAGCATTTTGGCGCTCACGAGGGAGACAAACTTCTTTGGCTGTTTGCAAGGCTAGGAAAGAGCAGAGCCCCAGTCTTGCTGTTTATATGCAGTGAGTGCCAGGGCAAGTGAGGACCAGCAAGACAATTCCTGCCTAGCACCTTCCTTGGAGGAGAGAGAGTGCAACGTTTCATTTTAGCATTTTGGCGCTCTCGAGGGAGACAAACTGCTTTGGCTGTTTGCAAGGCTAGGAAAGAGCAGAGCCCCAGTCTTGCTGTTTATCTGCAATGACTGCCAGGGCAAGTGAGGACCAGCAAGACAATTCCTGCCTAGCACCTTCCTTGGAGGAGAGAGAGTGCAACGTTTCATTTTGCTTTTTGGAGTGCGAGATTGAGAAAAAGCACAGTGTCTGTTTGCAAGGGTAGGAAAGAGCAGAGACCGAGTCTTGCTGTTTATCTGCAATGACTGCCAGGGCAAGTGAGGACCAGCAAGACAATTCCTGCCTAGCACCTTCCTTGGAGGAGAGAGAGTGCAACGTTTCATTTTAGCATTTTGGCAGTCACAAGCAAGACGAACTTCTTTTGCTGTTTGCAAGGCTAGGAAAGAGCAGAGCCCCAGTCTTGCTGCTTATCTGCAATGACTGCCAGGGCAAGTGAGGACCAGCAAGACAATTCCTGCCTAGCACCTTCCTTGGAGGAGAGAGAGTGCAACGTTTCATTTTAGCATTTTGGCGCTCACGAGGGAGACAAACTTCTTTGGCTGTTTGCAAGGCTATGAAAGAGCAGAGCCCCAGTCTTGCTGTTTATCTGCAGTGACTGCCAGGGCAAGTGAGGACCAGCAAGACAATTCCTGCCTAGCACCTTCCTTGGAGGAGAGAGAGTGCAACGTTTCATTTTGCTTTTTGGAGTGCGAGATTGAGAAAAAGAACAGTGTGTTTGCAAGGGTAGGAAAGAGCAGAGACCGAGTCTTGCTGTTTATCTGCAATGACTGCCAGGGCAAGTGAGGACCAGCAAGACAATTCCTGCCTAGCACCTTCCTTGGAGGAGAGAGAGTGCAAGGTTTCATTTTGCTTTTTGGAGTGCGAGATTGAGAAAAAGAACAGTGTGTTTGCAAGGGTAGGAAAGAGCAGAGACCGAGTCTTGCTGTTTATCTGCAATGACTGCCAGGGCAAGTGAGGACCAGCAAGACAATTCCTGCCTAGCACCTTCCTTGGAGGAGAGAGAGTGCAACGTTTCATTTTAGCATTTTGGCGCTCTCGAGGGAGACAAACTGCTTTGGCTGTTTGCAAGGCTAGGAAAGAGCAGAGCCCCAGTCTTGCTGTTTATCTGCAATGACTGCCAGGGCAAGTGAGGACCAGCAAGACAATTCCTGCCTAGCACCTTCCTTGGAGGAGAGAGAGTGCAACGTTTCATTTTGCTTTTTGGAGTGCGAGATTGAGAAAAAGCACAGTGTCTGTTTGCAAGGGTAGGAAAGAGCAGAGACCGAGTCTTGCTGTTTATCTGCAATGACTGCCAGGGCAAGTGAGGACCAGCAAGACAATTCCTGCCTAGCACCTTCCTTGGAGGAGAGAGAGTGCAAGGTTTCATTTTGCTTTTTGGAGTGCGAGATTGAGAAAAAGAACAGTGTGTTTGCAAGGGTAGGAAAGAGCAGAGACCGAGTCTTGCTGTTTATCTGCAATGACTGCCAGGGCAAGTGAGGACCAGCAAGACAATTCCTGCCTAGCACCTTCCTTGGAGGAGAGAGAGTGCAACGTTTCATTTTAGCATTTTGGCGCTCTCGAGGGAGACAAACTGCTTTGGCTGTTTGCAAGGCTAGGAAAGAGCAGAGCCCCAGTCTTGCTGTTTATCTGCAATGACTGCCAGGGCAAGTGAGGACCAGCAAGACAATTCCTGCCTAGCACCTTCCTTGGAGGAGAGAGAGTGCAACGTTTCATTTTGCTTTTTGGAGTGCGAGATTGAGAAAAAGCACAGTGTCTGTTTGCAAGGGTAGGAAAGAGCAGAGACCGAGTCTTGCTGTTTATCTGCAATGACTGCCAGGGCAAGTGAGGACCAGCAAGACAATTCCTGCCTAGCACCTTCCTTGGAGGAGAGAGAGTGCAACGTTTCATTTTAGCATTTTGGCGCTCACGAGGGAGACAAACTTCTTTGGCTGTTTGCAAGGCTAGGAAAGAGCAGAGCCCCAGTCTTGCTGTTTATATGCAGTGACTGCCAGGGCAAGTGAGGACCAGCAAGACAATTCCTGCCTAGCACCTTCCTTGGAGGAGAGAGAGTGCAACGTTTCATTTTAGCATTTTGGCGCTCTCGAGGGAGACAAACTGCTTTGGCTGTTTGCAAGGCTAGGAAAGAGCAGAGCCCCAGTCTTGCTGTTTATCTGCAATGACTGCCAGGGCAAGTGAGGACCAGCAAGACAATTCCTGCCTAGCACCTTCCTTGGAGGAGAGAGAGTGCAACGTTTCATTTTGCTTTTTGGAGTGCGAGATTGAGAAAAAGCACAGTGTCTGTTTGGAAGGGTAGGAAAGAGCAGAGACCGAGTCTTGCTGTTTATCTGCAATGACTGCCAGGGCAAGTGAGGACCAGCAAGACAATTCCTGCCTAGCACCTTCCTTGGAGGAGAGAGAGTGCAACGTTTCATTTTAGCATTTTGGCAGTCACAAGCAAGACGAACTTCTTTTGCTGTTTGCAAGGCTAGGAAAGAGCAGAGCCCCAGTCTTGCTGCTTATCTGCAATGACTGCCAGGGCAAGTGAGGACCAGCAAGACAATTCCTGCCTAGCACCTTCCTTGGAGGAGAGAGAGTGCAACGTTTCATTTTAGCATTTTGGCGGTTACAAGCAAGACGAACTTCTTTTGCTGTTTGCAAGGCTAGGAAAGAGCAGAGCCCCAGTCTTGCTCTTTATCTGCAATGACTGCCAGGGCAAGTGAGGACCAGCAAGACAATTCCTGCCTAGCACCTTCCTTGGAGGAGAGAGAGTGCAACGTTTCATTTTAGCATTTTGGCGCTCACGAGGGAGACAAACTTCTTTGGCTGTTTGCAAGGCTAGGAAAGAGCAGAGCCCCAGTCTTGCTGTTTATCTGCAATGACTGCCAGGGCAAGTGAGGACCAGCAAGACAATTCCTGCCTAGCACCTTCCTTGGAGGAGAGAGAGTGCAACGTTTCATTTTGCTTTTTGGAGTGCGAGATTGAGAAAAAGCACAGAGTCTGTTTGCAAGGGTAGGAAAGAGCAGAGACCGAGTCTTGCTGTTTATCTGCAATGACTGCCAGGGCAAGTGAGGACCAGCAAGACAATTCCTGCCTAGCACCTTCCTTGGAGGAGAGAGAGTGCAACGTTTCATTTTAGCATTTTGGCGCTCACGAGGGAGACAAACTTCTTTGGCTGTTTGCAAGGCTAGGAAAGAGCAGAGCCCCAGTCTTGCTGTTTATATGCAGTGACTGCCAGGGCAAGTGAGGACCAGCAAGACAATTCCTGCCTAGCACCTTCCTTGGAGGAGAGAGAGTGCAACGTTTCATTTTAGCATTTTGGCGGTCACAAGCAAGACGAACTTTTTTGCTGTTTGCAAGGGTAGGAAAGAGCAGAGACCGAGTCTTGCTGTTTATCTGCAATGACTGCCAGGGCAAGTGAGGACCAGCAAGACAATTCCTGCCTAGCACCTTCCTTGGAGGAGAGAGAGTGCAACGTTTCATTTTAGCATTTTGGCGCTCACGAGGGAGACAAACTTCTTTGGCTGTTTGCAAGGCTAGGAAAGAGCAGAGCCCCAGTCTTGCTGTTTATATGCAGTGACTGCCAGGGCAAGTGAGGACCAGCAAGACAATTCCTGCCTAGCACCTTCCTTGGAGGAGAGAGAGTGCAACGTTTCATTTTGCTTTTTGGAGTGCGAGATTGAGAAAAAGCACAGTGTCTGTTTGCAAGGGTAGGAAAGAGCAGAGACCGAGTCTTGCTGTTTATCTGCAGTGACTGCCAGGGCAAGTGAGGACCAGCAAGACAATTACTGACTAGCACCTTCCTTGCAGGAGAGAGAGTGCAACGTTTCATTTTAGCATTTTGGCGCTCACGAGGGAGACAAACTTCTTTGGCTGTTTGCAAGGCTAGGAAAGAGCAGAGCCCCAGTCTTGCTGTTTATCTGCAGTGACTGCCAGGGCAAGTGAGGACCAGCAAGACAATTCCTGCCTAGCACCTTCCTTGGAGGAGAGAGAGTGCAACGTTTCATTTTAGCATTTTGGCGCTCACGAGGGAGACAAACTGCTTTCGCTCTTTGCAAGGCTAGGAAAGAGCAGAGCCCCATTCTTGCTGTTTATCTGCAATGACTGCCAGGGCAAGTGAGGACCAGCAAGACAATTCCTGCCTAGCACCTTCCTTGGAGGAGAGAGAGTGCAACGTTTCATTTTGCTTTTTGGAGTGCGAGATTGAGAAAAAGAACAGTGTGTTTGCAAGGGTAGGAAAGAGCAGAGACCGAGTCTTGCTGTTTATCTGCAATGACTGCCAGGGCAAGTGAGGACCAGCAAGACAATTCCTGCCTAGCACCTTCCTTGGAGGAGAGAGAGTGCAACGTTTCATTTTAGCATTTTGGCGCTCACGAGGGAGACAAACTTCTTTGGCTGTTTGCAAGGCTAGGAAAGAGCAGAGCCCCAGTCTTGCTGTTTATCTGCAGTGACTGCCAGGGCAAGTGAGGACCAGCAAGACAATTCCTGCCTAGCACCTTCCTTGGAGGAGAGAGAGTGCAACGTTTCATTTTAGCATTTTGGCGCTCACGAGGGAGACAAACTGCTTTGGCTGTTTGCAAGGCTAGGAAAGAGCAGAGCCCCAGTCTTGCTGTTTATCTGCAGTGACTGCCAGGGCAAGTGAGGACCAGCAAGACAATTCCTGCCTAGCACCTTCCTTGGAGGAGAGAGAGTGCAACGTTTCATTTTAGCATTTTGGCGCTCTCGAGGGAGACAAACTGCTTTGGCTGTTTGCAAGGATAGGAAAGAGCAGAGCCCCAGTCTTGCTGTTTATCTGCAATGACTGCCAGGGCAAGTGAGGACCAGCAAGACAATTCCTGCCTAGCACCTTCCTTGGAGGAGAGAGAGTGCAACGTTTCATTTTGCTTTTTGGAGTGCGAGATTGAGAAAAAGCACAGTGTCTGTTTGCAAGGGTAGGAAAGAGCAGAGACCGAGTCTTGCTGTTTATCTGCAATGACTGCCAGGGCAAGTGAGGACCAGCAAGACAATTCCTGCCTAGCACCTTCCTTGGAGGAGAGAGAGTGCAACGTTTCATTTTAGCATTTTGGCGCTCACGAGGGAGACAAACTGCTTTCGCTCTTTGCAAGGCTAGGAAAGAGCAGAGCCCCATTCTTGCTGTTTATCTGCAATGACTGCCAGGGCAAGTGAGGACCAGCAAGACAATTCCTGCCTAGCACCTTCCTTGGAGGAGAGAGAGTGCAACGTTTCATTTTGCTTTTTGGAGTGCGAGATTGAGAAAAAGAACAGTGTGTTTGCAAGGGTAGGAAAGAGCAGAGACCGAGTCTTGCTGTTTATCTGCAATGACTGCCAGGGCAAGTGAGGACCAGCAAGACAATTCCTGCCTAGCACCTTCCTTGGAGGAGAGAGAGTGCAACGTTTCATTTTAGCATTTTGGCGCTCACGAGGGAGACAAACTTCTTTGGCTGTTTGCAAGGCTAGGAAAGAGCAGAGCCCCAGTCTTGCTGTTTATCTGCAGTGACTGCCAGGGCAAGTGAGGACCAGCAAGACAATTCCTGCCTAGCACCTTCCTTGGAGGAGAGAGAGTGCAACGTTTCATTTTAGCATTTTGGCGCTCACGAGGGAGACAAACTTCTTTGGCTGTTTGCAAGGCTAGGAAAGAGCAGAGCCCCAGTCTTGCTGTTTATATGCAGTGACTGCCAGGGCAAGTGAGGACCAGCAAGACAATTCCTGCCTAGCACCTTCCTTGGAGGAGAGAGAGTGCAACGTTTCATTTTAGCATTTTGGCGCTCTCGAGGGAGACAAACTGCTTTGGCTGTTTGCAAGGATAGGAAAGAGCAGAGCCCCAGTCTTGCTGTTTATCTGCAATGACTGCCAGGGCAAGTGAGGACCAGCAAGACAATTCCTGCCTAGCACCTTCCTTGGAGGAGAGAGAGTGCAACGTTTCATTTTGCTTTTTGGAGTGCGAGATTGAGAAAAAGCACAGTGTCTGTTTGCAAGGGTAGGAAAGAGCAGAGACCGAGTCTTGCTGTTTATCTGCAATGACTGCCAGGGCAAGTGAGGACCAGCAAGACAATTCCTGCCTAGCACCTTCCTTGCAGGAGAGAGAGTGCAACGTTTCATTTTAGCATTTTGGCGCTCACGAGGGAGACAAACTTCTTTGGCTGTTTGCAAGGCTAGGAAAGAGCAGAGCCCCAGTCTTGCTGTTTATATGCAGTGACTGCCAGGGCAAGTGAGGACCAGCAAGACAATTCCTGCCTAGCACCTTCCTTGGAGGAGAGAGAGTGCAACGTTTCATTTTAGCATTTTGGCGCTCTCGAGGGAGACAAACTGCTTTGGCTGTTTGCAAGGCTAGGAAAGAGCAGAGCCCCAGTCTTGCTGTTTATCTGCAATGACTGCCAGGGCAAGTGAGGACCAGCAAGACAATTCCTGCCTAGCACCTTCCTTGGAGGAGAGAGAGTGCAACGTTTCATTTTGCTTTTTGGAGTGCGAGATTGAGAAAAAGCACAGTGTCTGTTTGCAAGGGTAGGAAAGAGCAGAGACCGAGTCTTGCTGTTTATCTGCAATGACTGCCAGGGCAAGTGAGGACCAGCAAGACAATTCCTGCCTAGCACCTTCCTTGCAGGAGAGAGAGTGCAACGTTTCATTTTAGCATTTTGGCGCTCACGAGGGAGACAAACTTCTTTGGCTGTTTGCAAGGCTAGGAAAGAGCAGAGCCCCAGTCTTGCTGTTTATATGCAGTGACTGCCAGGGCAAGTGAGGACCAGCAAGACAATTCCTGCCTAGCACCTTCCTTGGAGGAGAGAGAGTGCAACGTTTCATTTTAGCATTTTGGCGCTCTCGAGGGAGACAAACTGCTTTTGCTGTTTGCAAGGCTAGGAAAGAGCAGAGCCCCAGTCTTGCTGTTTATCTGCAATGACTGCCAGGGCAAGTGAGGACCAGCAAGACAATTCCTGCCTAGCACCTTCCTTGGAGGAGAGAGAGTGCAACGTTTCATTTTAGCATTTTGGCGCTCACGAGGGAGACAAACTTCTTTGGCTGTTTGCAAGGCTAGGAAAGAGCAGAGCCCCAGTCTTGCTGTTTATATGCAGTGACTGCCAGGGCAAGTGAGGACCAGCAAGACAATTCCTGCCTAGCACCTTCCTTGGAGGAGAGAGAGTGCAACGTTTCATTTTAGCATTTTGGCGCTCTCGAGGGAGACAAACTGCTTTGGCTGTTTGCAAGGCTAGGAAAGAGCAGAGCCCCAGTCTTGCTGTTTATCTGCAATGACTGCCAGGGCAAGTGAGGACCAGCAAGACAATTCCTGCTAGCACCTTCCTTGGAGGAGAGAGAGTGCAACGTTTCATTTTGCTTTTTGGAGTGCGAGATTGAGAAAAAGCACAGTGTCTGTTTGCAAGGGTAGGAAAGAGCAGAGACCGAGTCTTGCTGTTTATCTGCAATGACTGCCAGGGCAAGTGAGGACCAGCAAGACAATTCCTGCCTATCACCTTCCTTGGAGGAGAGAGAGTGCAACGTTTCATTTTAGCATTTTGGCAGTCACAAGCAAGACGAACTTCTTTTGCTGTTTGCAAGGCTAGGAAAGAGCAGAGCCCCAGTCTTGCTGCTTATCTGCAATGACTGCCAGGGCAAGTGAGGACCAGCAAGACAATTCCTGCCTAGCACCTTCCTTGGAGGAGAGAGAGTGCAACGTTTCATTTTAGCATTTTGGCGGTTACAAGCAAGACGAACTTCTTTTGCTGTTTGCAAGGCTAGGAAAGAGCAGAGCCCCAGTCTTGCTCTTTATCTGCAATGACTGCCAGGGCAAGTGAGGACCAGCAAGACAATTCCTGCCTAGCACCTTCCTTGGAGGAGAGAGAGTGCAACGTTTCATTTTAGCATTTTGGCGCTCACGAGGGAGACAAACTTCTTTGGCTGTTTGCAAGGCTAGGAAAGAGCAGAGCCCCAGTCTTGCTGTTTATCTGCAATGACTGCCAGGGCAAGTGAGGACCAGCAAGACAATTCCTGCCTAGCACCTTCCTTGGAGGAGAGAGAGTGCAACGTTTCATTTTGCTTTTTGGAGTGCGAGATTGAGAAAAAGCACAGAGTCTGTTTGCAAGGGTAGGAAAGAGCAGAGACCGAGTCTTGCTGTTTATCTGCAATGACTGCCAGGGCAAGTGAGGACCAGCAAGACAATTCCTGCCTAGCACCTTCCTTGGAGGAGAGAGAGTACAACGTTTCATTTTAGCATTTTGGCGCTCACGAGGGAGACAAACTTCTTTGGCTGTTTGCAAGGCTAGGAAAGAGCAGAGCCCCAGTCTTGCTGTTTATATGCAGTGACTGCCAGGGCAAGTGAGGACCAGCAAGACAATTCCTGCCTAGCACCTTCCTTGGAGGAGAGAGAGTGCAACGTTTCATTTTAGCATTTTGGCGGTCACAAGCAAGACGAACTTTTTTGCTGTTTGCAAGGGTAGGAAAGAGCAGAGACCGAGTCTTGCTGTTTATCTGCAATGACTGCCAGGGCAAGTGAGGACCAGCAAGACAATTCCTGCCTAGCACCTTCCTTGGAGGAGAGAGAGTGCAACGTTTCATTTTAGCATTTTGGCGCTCACGAGGGAGACAAACTTCTTTGGCTGTTTGCAAGGCTAGGAAAGAGCAGAGCCCCAGTCTTGCTGTTTATATGCAGTGACTGCCAGGGCAAGTGAGGACCAGCAAGACAATTCCTGCCTAGCACCTTCCTTGGAGGAGAGAGAGTGCAACGTTTCATTTTGCTTTTTGGAGTGCGAGATTGAGAAAAAGCACAGTGTCTGTTTGCAAGGGTAGGAAAGAGCAGAGACCGAGTCTTGCTGTTTATCTGCAGTGACTGCCAGGGCAAGTGAGGACCAGCAAGACAATTCCTGACTAGCACCTTCCTTGCAGGAGAGAGAGTGCAACGTTTCATTTTAGCATTTTGGCGCTCACGAGGGAGACAAACTTCTTTGGCTGTTTGCAAGGCTAGGAAAGAGCAGAGCCCCAGTCTTGCTGTTTATCTGCAGTGACTGCCAGGGCAAGTGAGGACCAGCAAGACAATTCCTGCCTAGCACCTTCCTTGGAGGAGAGAGAGTGCAACGTTTCATTTTAGCATTTTGGCGCTCACGAGGGAGACAAACTGCTTTCGCTCTTTGCAAGGCTAGGAAAGAGCAGAGCCCCATTCTTGCTGTTTATCTGCAATGACTGCCAGGGCAAGTGAGGACCAGCAAGACAATTCCTGCCTAGCACCTTCCTTGGAGGAGAGAGAGTGCAACGTTTCATTTTGCTTTTTGGAGTGCGAGATTGAGAAAAAGAACAGTGTGTTTGCAAGGGTAGGAAAGAGCAGAGACCGAGTCTTGCTGTTTATCTGCAATGACTGCCAGGGCAAGTGAGGACCAGCAAGACAATTCCTGCCTAGCACCTTCCTTGGAGGAGAGAGAGTGCAACGTTTCATTTTAGCATTTTGGCGCTCACGAGGGAGACAAACTTCTTTGGCTGTTTGCAAGGCTAGGAAAGAGCAGAGCCCCAGTCTTGCTGTTTATCTGCAGTGACTGCCAGGGCAAGTGAGGACCAGCAAGACAATTCCTGCCTAGCACCTTCCTTGGAGGAGAGAGAGTGCAACGTTTCATTTTAGCATTTTGGCGCTCATGAGGGAGACAAACTTCTTTGGCTGTTTGCAAGGCTAGGAAAGAGCAGAGCCCCAGTCTTGCTGTTTATCTGCAGTGACTGCCAGGGCAAGTGAGGACCAGCAAGACAATTCCTGCCTAGCACCTTCCTTGGAGGAGAGAGAGTGCAACGTTTCATTTTAGCATTTTGGCGCTCTCGAGGGAGACAAACTGCTTTGGCTGTTTGCAAGGCTAGGAAAGAGCAGAGCCCCAGTCTTGCTGTTTATCTGCAATGACTGCCAGGGCAAGTGAGGACCAGCAAGACAATTCCTGCCTAGCACCTTCCTTGGAGGAGAGAGAGTGCAACGTTTCATTTTGCTTTTTGGAGTGCGAGATTGAGAAAAAGCACAGTGTCTGTTTGCAAGGGTAGGAAAGAGCAGAGACCGAGTCTTGCTGTTTATCTGCAATGACTGCCAGGGCAAGTGAGGACCAGCAAGACAATTCCTGCCTAGCACCTTCCTTGCAGGAGAGAGAGTGCAACGTTTCATTTTAGCATTTTGGCGCTCACGAGGGAGACAAACTTCTTTGGCTGTTTGCAAGGCTAGGAAAGAGCAGAGCCCCAGTCTTGCTGTTTATATGCAGTGACTGCCAGGGCAAGTGAGGACCAGCAAGACAATTCCTGCCTAGCACCTTCCTTGGAGGAGAGAGAGTGCAACGTTTCATTTTAGCATTTTGGCGCTCTCGAGGGAGACAAACTGCTTTGGCTGTTTGCAAGGCTAGGAAAGAGCAGAGCCCCAGTCTTGCTGTTTATCTGCAATGACTGCCAGGGCAAGTGAGGACCAGCAAGACAATTCCTGCCTAGCACCTTCCTTGGAGGAGAGAGAGTGCAACGTTTCATTTTGCTTTTTGGAGTGCGAGATTGAGAAAAAGCACAGTGTCTGTTTGCAAGGGTAGGAAAGAGCAGAGACCGAGTCTTGCTGTTTATCTGCAATGACTGCCAGGGCAAGTGAGGACCAGCAAGACAATTCCTGCCTAGCACCTTCCTTGGAGGAGAGAGAGTGCAACGTTTCATTTTGCTTTTTGGAGTGCGAGATTGAGAAAAAGCACAGTGTCTGTTTGCAAGGGTAGGAAAGAGCAGAGACCGAGTCTTGCTGTTTATCTGCAATGACTGCCAGGGCAAGTGAGGACCAGCAAGACAATTCCTGCCTAGCACCTTCCTTGCAGGAGAGAGAGTGCAACGTTTCATTTTAGCATTTTGGCGCTCACGAGGGAGACAAACTTCTTTGGCTGTTTGCAAGGCTAGGAAAGAGCAGAGCCCCAGTCTTGCTGTTTATCTGCAGTGACTGCCAGGGCAAGTGAGGACCAGCAAGACAATTCCTGCCTAGCACCTTCCTTGGAGGAGAGAGAGTGCAACGTTTCATTTTAGCATTTTGGCGCTCACGAGGGAGACAAACTGCTTTCGCTCTTTGCAAGGCTAGGAAAGAGCAGAGCCCCATTCTTGCTGTTTATCTGCAATGACTGCCAGGGCAAGTGAGGACCAGCAAGACAATTCCTGCCTAGCACCTTCCTTGGAGGAGAGAGAGTGCAACGTTTCATTTTGCTTTTTGGAGTGCGAGATTGAGAAAAAGAACAGTGTGTTTGCAAGGGTAGGAAAGAGCAGAGACCGAGTCTTGCTGTTTATCTGCAATGACTGCCAGGGCAAGTGAGGACCAGCAAGACAATTCCTGCCTAGCACCTTCCTTGGAGGAGAGAGAGTGCAACGTTTCATTTTAGCATTTTGGCGCTCACGAGGGAGACAAACTTCTTTGGCTGTTTGCAAGGCTAGGAAAGAGCAGAGCCCCAGTCTTGCTGTTTATCTGCAGTGACTGCCAGGGCAAGTGAGGACCAGCAAGACAATTCCTGCCTAGCACCTTCCTTGGAGGAGAGAGACTGCAACGTTTCATTTTAGCATTTTGGCGCTCACGAGGGAGACAAACTTCTTTGGCTGTTTGCAAGGCTAGGAAAGAGCAGAGCCCCAGTCTTGCTGTTTATATGCAGTGACTGCCAGGGCAAGTGAGGACCAGCAAGACAATTCCTGCCTAGCACCTTCCTTGGAGGAGAGAGAGTGCAACGTTTCATTTTAGCATTTTGGCGCTCTCGAGGGAGACAAACTGCTTTGGCTGTTTGCAAGGATAGGAAAGAGCAGAGCCCCAGTCTTGCTGTTTATCTGCAATGACTGCCAGGGCAAGTGAGGACCAGCAAGACAATTCCTGCCTAGCACCTTCCTTGGAGGAGAGAGAGTGCAACGTTTCATTTTGCTTTTTGGAGTGCGAGATTGAGAAAAAGCACAGTGTCTGTTTGCAAGGGTAGGAAAGAGCAGAGACCGAGTCTTGCTGTTTATCTGCAATGACTGCCAGGGCAAGTGAGGACCAGCAAGACAATTCCTGCCTAGCACCTTCCTTGCAGGAGAGAGAGTGCAACGTTTCATTTTAGCATTTTGGCGCTCACGAGGGAGACAAACTTCTTTGGCTGTTTGCAAGGCTAGGAAAGAGCAGAGCCCCAGTCTTGCTGTTTATATGCAGTGACTGCCAGGGCAAGTGAGGACCAGCAAGACAATTCCTGCCTAGCACCTTCCTTGGAGGAGAGAGAGTGCAACGTTTCATTTTAGCATTTTGGCGCTCTCGAGGGAGACAAACTGCTTTGGCTGTTTGCAAGGCTAGGAAAGAGCAGAGCCCCAGTCTTGCTGTTTATCTGCAATGACTGCCAGGGCAAGTGAGGACCAGCAAGACAATTCCTGCCTAGCACCTTCCTTGGAGGAGAGAGAGTGCAACCTTTCATTTTGCTTTTTGGAGTGCGAGATTGAGAAAAAGCACAGTGTCTGTTTGCAAGGGTAGGAAAGAGCAGAGACCGAGTCTTGCTGTTTATCTGCAATGACTGCCAGGGCAAGTGAGGACCAGCAAGACAATTCCTGCCTAGCACCTTCCTTGGAGGAGAGAGAGTGCAACGTTTCATTTTGCTTTTTGGAGTGCGAGATTGAGAAAAAGCACAGTGTCTGTTTGCAAGGGTAGGAAAGAGCAGAGACCGAGTCTTGCTGTTTATCTGCAATGACTGCCAGGGCAAGTGAGGACCAGCAAGACAATTCCTGCCTAGCACCTTCCTTGCAGGAGAGAGAGTGCAACGTTTCATTTTAGCATTTTGGCGCTCACGAGGGAGACAAACTTCTTTGGCTGTTTGCAAGGCTAGGAAAGAGCAGAGCCCCAGTCTTGCTGTTTATATGCAGTGACTGCCAGGGCAAGTGAGGACCAGCAAGACAATTCCTGCCTAGCACCTTCCTTGGAGGAGAGAGAGTGCAACGTTTCATTTTAGCATTTTGGCGCTCTCGAGGGAGACAAACTGCTTTGGCTGTTTGCAAGGCTAGGAAAGAGCAGAGCCCCAGTCTTGCTGTTTATCTGCAATGACTGCCAGGGCAAGTGAGGACCAGCAAGACAATTCCTGCCTAGCACCTTCCTTGGAGGAGAGAGAGTGCAACGTTTCATTTTGCTTTTTGGAGTGCGAGATTGAGAAAAAGCACAGTGTCTGTTTGCAAGGGTAGGAAAGAGCAGAGACCGAGTCTTGCTGTTTATCTGCAATGACTGCCAGGGCAAGTGAGGACCAGCAAGACAATTCCTGCCTAGCACCTTCCTTGGAGGAGAGAGAGTGCAACGTTTCATTTTAGCATTTTGGCGCTCACGAGGGAGACAAACTTCTTTGGCTGTTTGCAAGGCTAGGAAAGAGCAGAGCCCCAGTCTTGCTGTTTATATGCAGTGACTGCCAGGGCAAGTGAGGACCAGCAAGACAATTCCTGCCTAGCACCTTCCTTGGAGGAGAGAGAGTGCAACGTTTCATTTTAGCATTTTGGCGGTCACAAGCAAGACGAACTTTTTTGCTGTTTGCAAGGGTAGGAAAGAGCAGAGACCGAGTCTTGCTGTTTATCTGCAATGACTGCCAGGGCAAGTGAGGACCAGCAAGACAATTCCTGCCTAGCACCTTCCTTGGAGGAGAGAGAGTGCAACGTTTCATTTTAGCATTTTGGCGCTCACGAGGGAGACAAACTGCTTTGGCTGTTTGCAAGGCTAGGAAAGAGCAGAGCCCCAGTCTTGCTGTTTATATGCAGTGACTGCCAGGGCAAGTGAGGACCAGCAAGACAATTCCTGCCTAGCACCTTCCTTGGAGGAGAGAGAGTGCAACGTTTCATTTTGCTTTTTGGAGTGCGAGATTGAGAAAAAGCACAGTGTCTGTTTGCAAGGGTAGGAAAGAGCAGAGACCGAGTCTTGCTGTTTATCTGCAGTGACTGCCAGGGCAAGTGAGGACCAGCAAGACAATTACTGACTAGCACCTTCCTTGCAGGAGAGAGAGTGCAACGTTTCATTTTAGCATTTTGGCGCTCACGAGGGAGACAAACTTCTTTGGCTGTTTGCAAGGCTAGGAAAGAGCAGAGCCCCAGTCTTGCTGTTTATCTGCAGTGACTGCCAGGGCAAGTGAGGACCAGCAAGACAATTCCTGCCTAGCACCTTCCTTGGAGGAGAGAGAGTGCAACGTTTCATTTTAGCATTTTGGCGCTCACGAGGGAGACAAACTGCTTTCGCTCTTTGCAAGGCTAGGAAAGAGCAGAGCCCCATTCTTGCTGTTTATCTGCAATGACTGCCAGGGCAAGTGAGGACCAGCAAGACAATTCCTGCCTAGCACCTTCCTTGGAGGAGAGAGAGTGCAACGTTTCATTTTGCTTTTTGGAGTGCGAGATTGAGAAAAAGAACAGTGTGTTTGCAAGGGTAGGAAAGAGCAGAGACCGAGTCTTGCTGTTTATCTGCAATGACTGCCAGGGCAAGTGAGGACCAGCAAGACAATTCCTGCCTAGCACCTTCCTTGGAGGAGAGAGAGTGCAACGTTTCATTTTAGCATTTTGGCGCTCACGAGGGAGACAAACTTCTTTGGCTGTTTGCAAGGCTAGGAAAGAGCAGAGCCCCAGTCTTGCTGTTTATCTGCAGTGACTGCCAGGGCAAGTGAGGACCAGCAAGACAATTCCTGCCTAGCACCTTCCTTGGAGGAGAGAGAGTGCAACGTTTCATTTTAGCATTTTGGCGCTCACGAGGGAGACAAACTGCTTTGGCTGTTTGCAAGGCTAGGAAAGAGCAGAGCCCCAGTCTTGCTGTTTATCTGCAGTGACTGCCAGGGCAAGTGAGGACCAGCAAGACAATTCCTGCCTAGCACCTTCCTTGGAGGAGAGAGAGTGCAACGTTTCATTTTAGCATTTTGGCGCTCTCGAGGGAGACAAACTGCTTTGGCTGTTTGCAAGGATAGGAAAGAGCAGAGCCCCAGTCTTGCTGTTTATCTGCAATGACTGCCAGGGCAAGTGAGGACCAGCAAGACAATTCCTGCCTAGCACCTTCCTTGGAGGAGAGAGAGTGCAACGTTTCATTTTGCTTTTTGGAGTGCGAGATTGAGAAAAAGCACAGTGTCTGTTTGCAAGGGTAGGAAAGAGCAGAGACCGAGTCTTGCTGTTTATCTGCAATGACTGCCAGGGCAAGTGAGGACCAGCAAGACAATTCCTGCCTAGCACCTTCCTTGGAGGAGAGAGAGTGCAACGTTTCATTTTAGCATTTTGGCGCTCACGAGGGAGACAAACTGCTTTCGCTCTTTGCAAGGCTAGGAAAGAGCAGAGCCCCATTCTTGCTGTTTATCTGCAATGACTGCCAGGGCAAGTGAGGACCAGCAAGACAATTCCTGCCTAGCACCTTCCTTGGAGGAGAGAGAGTGCAACGTTTCATTTTGCTTTTTGGAGTGCGAGATTGAGAAAAAGAACAGTGTGTTTGCAAGGGTAGGAAAGAGCAGAGACCGAGTCTTGCTGTTTATCTGCAATGACTGCCAGGGCAAGTGAGGACCAGCAAGACAATTCCTGCCTAGCACCTTCCTTGGAGGAGAGAGAGTGCAACGTTTCATTTTAGCATTTTGGCGCTCACGAGGGAGACAAACTTCTTTGGCTGTTTGCAAGGCTAGGAAAGAGCAGAGCCCCAGTCTTGCTGTTTATCTGCAGTGACTGCCAGGGCAAGTGAGGACCAGCAAGACAATTCCTGCCTAGCACCTTCCTTGGAGGAGAGAGAGTGCAACGTTTCATTTTAGCATTTTGGCGCTCACGAGGGAGACAAACTTCTTTGGCTGTTTGCAAGGCTAGGAAAGAGCAGAGCCCCAGTCTTGCTGTTTATATGCAGTGACTGCCAGGGCAAGTGAGGACCAGCAAGACAATTCCTGCCTAGCACCTTCCTTGGAGGAGAGAGAGTGCAACGTTTCATTTTAGCATTTTGGCGCTCTCGAGGGAGACAAACTGCTTTGGCTGTTTGCAAGGATAGGAAAGAGCAGAGCCCCAGTCTTGCTGTTTATCTGCAATGACTGCCAGGGCAAGTGAGGACCAGCAAGACAATTCCTGCCTAGCACCTTCCTTGGAGGAGAGAGAGTGCAACGTTTCATTTTGCTTTTTGGAGTGCGAGATTGAGAAAAAGCACAGTGTCTGTTTGCAAGGGTAGGAAAGAGCAGAGACCGAGTCTTGCTGTTTATCTGCAATGACTGCCAGGGCAAGTGAGGACCAGCAAGACAATTCCTGCCTAGCACCTTCCTTGCAGGAGAGAGAGTGCAACGTTTCATTTTAGCATTTTGGCGCTCACGAGGGAGACAAACTTCTTTGGCTGTTTGCAAGGCTAGGAAAGAGCAGAGCCCCAGTCTTGCTGTTTATATGCAGTGACTGCCAGGGCAAGTGAGGACCAGCAAGACAATTCCTGCCTAGCACCTTCCTTGGAGGAGAGAGAGTGCAACGTTTCATTTTAGCATTTTGGCGCTCTCGAGGGAGACAAACTGCTTTGGCTGTTTGCAAGGCTAGGAAAGAGCAGAGCCCCAGTCTTGCTGTTTATCTGCAATGACTGCCAGGGCAAGTGAGGACCAGCAAGACAATTCCTGCCTAGCACCTTCCTTGGAGGAGAGAGAGTGCAACGTTTCATTTTGCTTTTTGGAGTGCGAGATTGAGAAAAAGCACAGTGTCTGTTTGCAAGGGTAGGAAAGAGCAGAGACCGAGTCTTGCTGTTTATCTGCAATGACTGCCAGGGCAAGTGAGGACCAGCAAGACAATTCCTGCCTAGCACCTTCCTTGCAGGAGAGAGAGTGCAACGTTTCATTTTAGCATTTTGGCGCTCACGAGGGAGACAAACTTCTTTGGCTGTTTGCAAGGCTAGGAAAGAGCAGAGCCCCAGTCTTGCTGTTTATATGCAGTGACTGCCAGGGCAAGTGAGGACCAGCAAGACAATTCCTGCCTAGCACCTTCCTTGGAGGAGAGAGAGTGCAACGTTTCATTTTAGCATTTTGGCGCTCTCGAGGGAGACAAACTGCTTTGGCTGTTTGCAAGGCTAGGAAAGAGCAGAGCCCCAGTCTTGCTGTTTATCTGCAATGACTGCCAGGGCAAGTGAGGACCAGCAAGACAATTCCTGCCTAGCACCTTCCTTGGAGGAGAGAGAGTGCAACGTTTCATTTTGCTTTTTGGAGTGCGAGATTGAGAAAAAGCACAGTGTCTGTTTGCAAGGGTAGGAAAGAGCAGAGACCGAGTCTTGCTGTTTATCTGCAATGACTGCCAGGGCAAGTGAGGACCAGCAAGACAATTCCTGCCTATCACCTTCCTTGGAGGAGAGAGAGTGCAACGTTTCATTTTAGCATTTTGGCAGTCACAAGCAAGACGAACTTCTTTTGCTGTTTGCAAGGCTAGGAAAGAGCAGAGCCCCAGTCTTGCTGCTTATCTGCAATGACTGCCAGGGCAAGTGAGGACCAGCAAGATAATTCCTGCCTAGCACCTTCCTTGGAGGAGAGAGAGTGCAACGTTTCATTTTAGCATTTTGGCGGTTACAAGCAAGACGAACTTCTTTTGCTGTTTGCAAGGCTAGGAAAGAGCAGAGCCCCAGTCTTGCTCTTTATCTGCAATGACTGCCAGGGCAAGTGAGGACCAGCAAGACAATTCCTGCCTAGCACCTTCCTTGGAGGAGAGAGAGTGCAACGTTTCATTTTAGCATTTTGGCGCTCACGAGGGAGACAAACTTCTTTGGCTGTTTGCAAGGCTAGGAAAGAGCAGAGCCCCAGTCTTGCTGTTTATCTGCAATGACTGCCAGGGCAAGTGAGGACCAGCAAGACAATTCCTGCCTAGCACCTTCCTTGGAGGAGAGAGAGTGCAACGTTTCATTTTGCTTTTTGGAGTGCGAGATTGAGAAAAAGCACAGAGTCTGTTTGCAAGGGTAGGAAAGAGCAGAGACCGAGTCTTGCTGTTTATCTGCAATGACTGCCAGGGCAAGTGAGGACCAGCAAGACAATTCCTGCCTAGCACCTTCCTTGGAGGAGAGAGAGTGCAACGTTTCATTTTAGCATTTTGGCGCTCACGAGGGAGACAAACTTCTTTGGCTGTTTGCAAGGCTAGGAAAGAGCAGAGCCCCAGTCTTGCTGTTTATATGCAGTGACTGCCAGGGCAAGTGAGGACCAGCAAGACAATTCCTGCCTAGCACCTTCCTTGGAGGAGAGAGAGTGCAACGTTTCATTTTAGCATTTTGGCGGTCACAAGCAAGACGAACTTTTTTGCTGTTTGCAAGGGTAGGAAAGAGCAGAGACCGAGTCTTGCTGTTTATCTGCAATGACTGCCAGGGCAAGTGAGGACCAGCAAGACAATTCCTGCCTAGCACCTTCCTTGGAGGAGAGAGAGTGCAACGTTTCATTTTAGCATTTTGGCGCTCACGAGGGAGACAAACTTCTTTGGCTGTTTGCAAGGCTAGGAAAGAGCAGAGCCCCAGTCTTGCTGTTTATATGCAGTGACTGCCAGGGCAAGTGAGGACCAGCAAGACAATTCCTGCCTAGCACCTTCCTTGGAGGAGAGAGAGTGCAACGTTTCATTTTGCTTTTTGGAGTGCGAGATTGAGAAAAAGCACAGTGTCTGTTTGCAAGGGTAGGAAAGAGCAGAGACCGAGTCTTGCTGTTTATCTGCAATGACTGCCAGGGCAAGTGAGGACCAGCAAGACAATTCCTGCCTAGCACCTTCCTTGCAGGAGAGAGAGTGCAACGTTTCATTTTAGCATTTTGGCGCTCACGAGGGAGACAAACTTCTTTGGCTGTTTGCAAGGCTAGGAAAGAGCAGAGCCCCAGTCTTGCTGTTTATATGCAGTGACTGCCAGGGCAAGTGAGGACCAGCAAGACAATTCCTGCCTAGCACCTTCCTTGGAGGAGAGAGAGTGCAACGTTTCATTTTAGCATTTTGGCGCTCTCGAGGGAGACAAACTGCTTTGGCTGTTTGCAAGGCTAGGAAAGAGCAGAGCCCCAGTCTTGCTGTTTATCTGCAATGACTGCCAGGGCAAGTGAGGACCAGCAAGACAATTCCTGCCTAGCACCTTCCTTGGAGGAGAGAGAGTGCAACGTTTCATTTTGCTTTTTGGAGTGCGAGATTGAGAAAAAGCACAGTGTCTGTTTGCAAGGGTAGGAAAGAGCAGAGACCGAGTCTTGCTGTTTATCTGCAATGACTGCCAGGGCAAGTGAGGACCAGCAAGACAATTCCTGCCTATCACCTTCCTTGGAGGAGAGAGAGTGCAACGTTTCATTTTAGCATTTTGGCAGTCACAAGCAAGACGAACTTCTTTTGCTGTTTGCAAGGCTAGGAAAGAGCAGAGCCCCAGTCTTGCTGCTTATCTGCAATGACTGCCAGGGCAAGTGAGGACCAGCAAGACAATTCCTGCCTAGCACCTTCCTTGGAGGAGAGAGAGTGCAACGTTTCATTTTAGCATTTTGGCGGTTACAAGCAAGACGAACTTCTTTTGCTGTTTGCAAGGCTAGGAAAGAGCAGAGCCCCAGTCTTGCTCTTTATCTGCAATGACTGCCAGGGCAAGTGAGGACCAGCAAGACAATTCCTGCCTAGCACCTTCCTTGGAGGAGAGAGAGTGCAACGTTTCATTTTAGCATTTTGGCGCTCACGAGGGAGACAAACTTCGTTGGCTGTTTGCAAGGCTAGGAAAGAGCAGAGCCCCAGTCTTGCTGTTTATCTGCAATGACTGCCAGGGCAAGTGAGGACCAGCAAGACAATTCCTGCCTAGCACCTTCCTTGGAGGAGAGAGAGTGCAACGTTTCATTTTGCTTTTTGGAGTGCGAGATTGAGAAAAAGCACAGAGTCTGTTTGCAAGGGTAGGAAAGAGCAGAGACCGAGTCTTGCTGTTTATCTGCAATGACTGCCAGGGCAAGTGAGGACCAGCAAGACAATTCCTGCCTAGCACCTTCCTTGGAGGAGAGAGAGTACAACGTTTCATTTTAGCATTTTGGCGCTCACGAGGGAGACAAACTTCTTTGGCTGTTTGCAAGGCTAGGAAAGAGCAGAGCCCCAGTCTTGCTGTTTATATGCAGTGACTGCCAGGGCAAGTGAGGACCAGCAAGACAATTCCTGCCTAGCACCTTCCTTGGAGGAGAGAGAGTGCAACGTTTCATTTTAGCATTTTGGCGGTCACAAGCAAGACGAACTTTTTTGCTGTTTGCAAGGGTAGGAAAGAGCAGAGACCGAGTCTTGCTGTTTATCTGCAATGACTGCCAGGGCAAGTGAGGACCAGCAAGACAATTCCTGCCTAGCACCTTCCTTGGAGGAGAGAGAGTGCAACGTTTCATTTTAGCATTTTGGCGCTCACGAGGGAGACAAACTTCTTTGGCTGTTTGCAAGGCTAGGAAAGAGCAGAGCCCCAGTCTTGCTGTTTATATGCAGTGACTGCCAGGGCAAGTGAGGACCAGCAAGACAATTCCTGCCTAGCACCTTCCTTGGAGGAGAGAGAGTGCAACGTTTCATTTTGCTTTTTGGAGTGCGAGATTGAGAAAAAGCACAGTGTCTGTTTGCAAGGGTAGGAAAGAGCAGAGACCGAGTCTTGCTGTTTATCTGCAGTGACTGCCAGGGCAAGTGAGGACCAGCAAGACAATTCCTGACTAGCACCTTCCTTGCAGGAGAGAGAGTGCAACGTTTCATTTTAGCATTTTGGCGCTCACGAGGGAGACAAACTTCTTTGGCTGTTTGCAAGGCTAGGAAAGAGCAGAGCCCCAGTCTTGCTGTTTATCTGCAGTGACTGCCAGGGCAAGTGAGGACCAGCAAGACAATTCCTGCCTAGCACCTTCCTTGGAGGAGAGAGAGTGCAACGTTTCATTTTAGCATTTTGGCGCTCACGAGGGAGACAAACTGCTTTCGCTCTTTGCAAGGGTAGGAAAGAGCAGAGACCGAGTCTTGCTGTTTATCTGCAATGACTGCCAGGGCAAGTGAGGACCAGCAAGACAATTCCTGCCTAGCACCTTCCTTGGAGGAGAGAGAGTGCAACGTTTCATTTTGCTTTTTGGAGTGCGAGATTGAGAAAAAGAACAGTGTGTTTGCAAGGGTAGGAAAGAGCAGAGACCGAGTCTTGCTGTTTATCTGCAATGACTGCCAGGGCAAGTGAGGACCAGCAAGACAATTCCTGCCTAGCACCTTCCTTGGAGGAGAGAGAGTGCAACGTTTCATTTTAGCATTTTGGCGCTCACGAGGGAGACAAACTTCTTTGGCTGTTTGCAAGGCTAGGAAAGAGCAGAGCCCCAGTCTTGCTGTTTATCTGCAGTGACTGCCAGGGCAAGTGAGGACCAGCAAGACAATTCCTGCCTAGCACCTTCCTTGGAGGAGAGAGAGTGCAACGTTTCATTTTAGCATTTTGGCGCTCATGAGGGAGACAAACTTCTTTGGCTGTTTGCAAGGCTAGGAAAGAGCAGAGCCCCAGTCTTGCTGTTTATCTGCAGTGACTGCCAGGGCAAGTGAGGACCAGCAAGACAATTCCTGCCTAGCACCTTCCTTGGAGGAGAGAGAGTGCAACGTTTCATTTTAGCATTTTGGCGCTCTCGAGGGAGACAAACTGCTTTGGCTGTTTGCAAGGATAGGAAAGAGCAGAGCCCCAGTCTTGCTGTTTATCTGCAATGACTGCCAGGGCAAGTGAGGACCAGCAAGACAATTCCTGCCTAGCACCTTCCTTGGAGGAGAGAGAGTGCAACGTTTCATTTTGCTTTTTGGAGTGCGAGATTGAGAAAAAGCACAGTGTCTGTTTGCAAGGGTAGGAAAGAGCAGAGACCGAGTCTTGCTGTTTATCTGCAATGACTGCCAGGGCAAGTGAGGACCAGCAAGACAATTCCTGCCTAGCACCTTCCTTGCAGGAGAGAGAGTGCAACGTTTCATTTTAGCATTTTGGCGCTCACGAGGGAGACAAACTTCTTTGGCTGTTTGCAAGGCTAGGAAAGAGCAGAGCCCCAGTCTTGCTGTTTATATGCAGTGACTGCCAGGGCAAGTGAGGACCAGCAAGACAATTCCTGCCTAGCACCTTCCTTGGAGGAGAGAGAGTGCAACGTTTCATTTTAGCATTTTGGCGCTCTCGAGGGAGACAAACTGCTTTGGCTGTTTGCAAGGCTAGGAAAGAGCAGAGCCCCAGTCTTGCTGTTTATCTGCAATGACTGCCAGGGCAAGTGAGGACCAGCAAGACAATTCCTGCCTAGCACCTTCCTTGGAGGAGAGAGAGTGCAACGTTTCATTTTGCTTTTTGGAGTGCGAGATTGAGAAAAAGCACAGTGTCTGTTTGCAAGGGTAGGAAAGAGCAGAGACCGAGTCTTGCTGTTTATCTGCAATGACTGCCAGGGCAAGTGAGGACCAGCAAGACAATTCCTGCCTAGCACCTTCCTTGGAGGAGAGAGAGTGCAACGTTTCATTTTGCTTTTTGGAGTGCGAGATTGAGAAAAAGCACAGTGTCTGTTTGCAAGGGTAGGAAAGAGCAGAGACCGAGTCTTGCTGTTTATCTGCAATGACTGCCAGGGCAAGTGAGGACCAGCAAGACAATTCCTGCCTAGCACCTTCCTTGCAGGAGAGAGAGTGCAACGTTTCATTTTAGCATTTTGGCGCTCACGAGGGAGACAAACTTCTTTGGCTGTTTGCAAGGCTAGGAAAGAGCAGAGCCCCAGTCTTGCTGTTTATATGCAGTGACTGCCAGGGCAAGTGAGGACCAGCAAGACAATTCCTGCCTAGCACCTTCCTTGGAGGAGAGAGAGTGCAACGTTTCATTTTAGCATTTTGGCGCTCACGAGGGAGACAAACTGCTTTCGCTCTTTGCAAGGCTAGGAAAGAGCAGAGCCCCATTCTTGCTGTTTATCTGCAATGACTGCCAGGGCAAGTGAGGACCAGCAAGACAATTCCTGCCTAGCACCTTCCTTGGAGGAGAGAGAGTGCAACGTTTCATTTTGCTTTTTGGAGTGCGAGATTGAGAAAAAGAACAGTGTGTTTGCAAGGGTAGGAAAGAGCAGAGACCGAGTCTTGCTGTTTATCTGCAATGACTGCCAGGGCAAGTGAGGACCAGCAAGACAATTCCTGCCTAGCACCTTCCTTGGAGGAGAGAGAGTGCAACGTTTCATTTTAGCATTTTGGCGCTCACGAGGGAGACAAACTTCTTTGGCTGTTTGCAAGGCTAGGAAAGAGCAGAGCCCCAGTCTTGCTGTTTATATGCAGTGACTGCCAGGGCAAGTGAGGACCAGCAAGACAATTCCTGCCTAGCACCTTCCTTGGAGGAGAGAGAGTGCAACGTTTCATTTTGCTTTTTGGAGTGCGAGATTGAGAAAAAGCACAGTGTCTGTTTGCAAGGGTAGGAAAGAGCAGAGACCGAGTCTTGCTGTTTATCTGCAATGACTGCCAGGGCAAGTGAGGACCAGCAAGACAATTCCTGCCTAGCACCTTCCTTGCAGGAGAGAGAGTGCAACGTTTCATTTTAGCATTTTGGCGCTCACGAGGGAGACAAACTTCTTTGGCTGTTTGCAAGGCTAGGAAAGAGCAGAGCCCCAGTCTTGCTGTTTATATGCAGTGACTGCCAGGGCAAGTGAGGACCAGCAAGACAATTCCTGCCTAGCACCTTCCTTGGAGGAGAGAGAGTGCAACGTTTCATTTTAGCATTTTGGCGCTCTCGAGGGAGACAAACTGCTTTGGCTGTTTGCAAGGCTAGGAAAGAGCAGAGCCCCAGTCTTGCTGTTTATCTGCAATGACTGCCAGGGCAAGTGAGGACCAGCAAGACAATTCCTGCCTAGCACCTTCCTTGGAGGAGAGAGAGTGCAACGTTTCATTTTGCTTTTTGGAGTGCGAGATTGAGAAAAAGCACAGTGTCTGTTTGCAAGGGTAGGAAAGAGCAGAGACCGAGTCTTGCTGTTTATCTGCAATGACTGCCAGGGCAAGTGAGGACCAGCAAGACAATTCCTGCCTATCACCTTCCTTGGAGGAGAGAGAGTGCAACGTTTCATTTTAGCATTTTGGCAGTCACAAGCAAGACGAACTTCTTTTGCTGTTTGCAAGGCTAGGAAAGAGCAGAGCCCCAGTCTTGCTGCTTATCTGCAATGACTGCCAGGGCAAGTGAGGACCAGCAAGACAATTCCTGCCTAGCACCTTCCTTGGAGGAGAGAGAGTGCAACGTTTCATTTTAGCATTTTGGCGGTTACAAGCAAGACGAACTTCTTTTGCTGTTTGCAAGGCTAGGAAAGAGCAGAGCCCCAGTCTTGCTCTTTATCTGCAATGACTGCCAGGGCAAGTGAGGACCAGCAAGACAATTCCTGCCTAGCACCTTCCTTGGAGAAGAGAGAGTGCAACGTTTCATTTTAGCATTTTGGCGCTCACGAGGGAGACAAACTTCTTTGGCTGTTTGCAAGGCTAGGAAAGAGCAGAGCCCCAGTCTTGCTGTTTATCTGCAATGACTGCCAGGGCAAGTGAGGACCAGCAAGACAATTCCTGCCTAGCACCTTCCTTGGAGGAGAGAGAGTGCAACGTTTCATTTTGCTTTTTGGAGTGCGAGATTGAGAAAAAGCACAGAGTCTGTTTGCAAGGGTAGGAAAGAGCAGAGACCGAGTCTTGCTGTTTATCTGCAATGACTGCCAGGGCAAGTGAGGACCAGCAAGACAATTCCTGCCTAGCACCTTCCTTGGAGGAGAGAGAGTACAACGTTTCATTTTAGCATTTTGGCGCTCACGAGGGAGACAAACTTCTTTGGCTGTTTGCAAGGCTAGGAAAGAGCAGAGCCCCAGTCTTGCTGTTTATATGCAGTGACTGCCAGGGCAAGTGAGGACCAGCAAGACAATTCCTGCCTAGCACCTTCCTTGGAGGAGAGAGAGTGCAACGTTTCATTTTAGCATTTTGGCGGTCACAAGCAAGACGAACTTTTTTGCTGTTTGCAAGGGTAGGAAAGAGCAGAGACCGAGTCTTGCTGTTTATCTGCAATGACTGCCAGGGCAAGTGAGGACCAGCAAGACAATTCCTGCCTAGCACCTTCCTTGGAGGAGAGAGAGTGCAACGTTTCATTTTAGCATTTTGGCGCTCACGAGGGAGACAAACTTCTTTGGCTGTTTGCAAGGCTAGGAAAGAGCAGAGCCCCAGTCTTGCTGTTTATATGCAGTGACTGCCAGGGCAAGTGAGGACCAGCAAGACAATTCCTGCCTAGCACCTTCCTTGGAGGAGAGAGAGTGCAACGTTTCATTTTGCTTTTTGGAGTGCGAGATTGAGAAAAAGCACAGTGTCTGTTTGCAAGGGTAGGAAAGAGCAGAGACCGAGTCTTGCTGTTTATCTGCAGTGACTGCCAGGGCAAGTGAGGACCAGCAAGACAATTCCTGACTAGCACCTTCCTTGCAGGAGAGAGAGTGCAACGTTTCATTTTAGCATTTTGGCGCTCACGAGGGAGACAAACTTCTTTGGCTGTTTGCAAGGCTAGGAAAGAGCAGAGCCCCAGTCTTGCTGTTTATCTGCAGTGACTGCCAGGGCAAGTGAGGACCAGCAAGACAATTCCTGCCTAGCACCTTCCTTGGAGGAGAGAGAGTGCAACGTTTCATTTTAGCATTTTGGCGCTCACGAGGGAGACAAACTGCTTTCGCTCTTTGCAAGGCTAGGAAAGAGCAGAGCCCCATTCTTGCTGTTTATCTGCAATGACTGCCAGGGCAAGTGAGGACCAGCAAGACAATTCCTGCCTAGCACCTTCCTTGGAGGAGAGAGAGTGCAACGTTTCATTTTGCTTTTTGGAGTGCGAGATTGAGAAAAAGAACAGTGTGTTTGCAAGGGTAGGAAAGAGCAGAGACCGAGTCTTGCTGTTTATCTGCAATGACTGCCAGGGCAAGTGAGGACCAGCAAGACAATTCCTGCCTAGCACCTTCCTTGGAGGAGAGAGAGTGCAACGTTTCATTTTAGCATTTTGGCGCTCACGAGGGAGACAAACTTCTTTGGCTGTTTGCAAGGCTAGGAAAGAGCAGAGCCCCAGTCTTGCTGTTTATCTGCAGTGACTGCCAGGGCAAGTGAGGACCAGCAAGACAATTCCTGCCTAGCACCTTCCTTGGAGGAGAGAGAGTGCAACGTTTCATTTTAGCATTTTGGCGCTCATGAGGGAGACAAACTTCTTTGGCTGTTTGCAAGGCTAGGAAAGAGCAGAGCCCCAGTCTTGCTGTTTATCTGCAGTGACTGCCAGGGCAAGTGAGGACCAGCAAGACAATTCCTGCCTAGCACCTTCCTTGGAGGAGAGAGAGTGCAACGTTTCATTTTAGCATTTTGGCGCTCTCGAGGGAGACAAACTGCTTTGGCTGTTTGCAAGGATAGGAAAGAGCAGAGCCCCAGTCTTGCTGTTTATCTGCAATGACTGCCAGGGCAAGTGAGGACCAGCAAGACAATTCCTGCCTAGCACCTTCCTTGGAGGAGAGAGAGTGCAACGTTTCATTTTGCTTTTTGGAGTGCGAGATTGAGAAAAAGCACAGTGTCTGTTTGCAAGGGTAGGAAAGAGCAGAGACCGAGTCTTGCTGTTTATCTGCAATGACTGCCAGGGCAAGTGAGGACCAGCAAGACAATTCCTGCCTAGCACCTTCCTTGCAGGAGAGAGAGTGCAACGTTTCATTTTAGCATTTTGGCGCTCACGAGGGAGACAAACTTCTTTGGCTGTTTGCAAGGCTAGGAAAGAGCAGAGCCCCAGTCTTGCTGTTTATATGCAGTGACTGCCAGGGCAAGTGAGGACCAGCAAGACAATTCCTGCCTAGCACCTTCCTTGGAGGAGAGAGAGTGCAACGTTTCATTTTAGCATTTTGGCGCTCTCGAGGGAGACAAACTGCTTTGGCTGTTTGCAAGGCTAGGAAAGAGCAGAGCCCCAGTCTTGCTGTTTATCTGCAATGACTGCCAGGGCAAGTGAGGACCAGCAAGACAATTCCTGCCTAGCACCTTCCTTGGAGGAGAGAGAGTGCAACGTTTCATTTTGCTTTTTGGAGTGCGAGATTGAGAAAAAGCACAGTGTCTGTTTGCAAGGGTAGGAAAGAGCAGAGACCGAGTCTTGCTGTTTATCTGCAATGACTGCCAGGGCAAGTGAGGACCAGCAAGACAATTCCTGCCTAGCACCTTCCTTGGAGGAGAGAGAGTGCAACGTTTCATTTTGCTTTTTGGAGTGCGAGATTGAGAAAAAGCACAGTGTCTGTTTGCAAGGGTAGGAAAGAGCAGAGACCGAGTCTTGCTGTTTATCTGCAATGACTGCCAGGGCAAGTGAGGACCAGCAAGACAATTCCTGCCTAGCACCTTCCTTGCAGGAGAGAGAGTGCAACGTTTCATTTTAGCATTTTGGCGCTCACGAGGGAGACAAACTTCTTTGGCTGTTTGCAAGGCTAGGAAAGAGCAGAGCCCCAGTCTTGCTGTTTATATGCAGTGACTGCCAGGGCAAGTGAGGACCAGCAAGACAATTCCTGCCTAGCACCTTCCTTGGAGGAGAGAGAGTGCAACGTTTCATTTTAGCATTTTGGCGCTCACGAGGGAGACAAACTGCTTTCGCTCTTTGCAAGGCTAGGAAAGAGCAGAGCCCCATTCTTGCTGTTTATCTGCAATGACTGCCAGGGCAAGTGAGGACCAGCAAGACAATTCCTGCCTAGCACCTTCCTTGGAGGAGAGAGAGTGCAACGTTTCATTTTGCTTTTTGGAGTGCGAGATTGAGAAAAAGAACAGTGTGTTTGCAAGGGTAGGAAAGAGCAGAGACCGAGTCTTGCTGTTTATCTGCAATGACTGCCAGGGCAAGTGAGGACCAGCAAGACAATTCCTGCCTAGCACCTTCCTTGGAGGAGAGAGAGTGCAACGTTTCATTTTAGCATTTTGGCGCTCACGAGGGAGACAAACTTCTTTGGCTGTTTGCAAGGCTAGGAAAGAGCAGAGCCCCAGTCTTGCTGTTTATCTGCAGTGACTGCCAGGGCAAGTGAGGACCAGCAAGACAATTCCTGCCTAGCACCTTCCTTGGAGGAGAGAGACTGCAACGTTTCATTTTAGCATTTTGGCGCTCACGAGGGAGACAAACTTCTTTGGCTGTTTGCAAGGCTAGGAAAGAGCAGAGCCCCAGTCTTGCTGTTTATATGCAGTGACTGCCAGGGCAAGTGAGGACCAGCAAGACAATTCCTGCCTAGCACCTTCCTTGGAGGAGAGAGAGTGCAACGTTTCATTTTAGCATTTTGGCGCTCTCGAGGGAGACAAACTGCTTTGGCTGTTTGCAAGGATAGGAAAGAGCAGAGCCCCAGTCTTGCTGTTTATCTGCAATGACTGCCAGGGCAAGTGAGGACCAGCAAGACAATTCCTGCCTAGCACCTTCCTTGGAGGAGAGAGAGTGCAACGTTTCATTTTGCTTTTTGGAGTGCGAGATTGAGAAAAAGCACAGTGTCTGTTTGCAAGGGTAGGAAAGAGCAGAGACCGAGTCTTGCTGTTTATCTGCAATGACTGCCAGGGCAAGTGAGGACCAGCAAGACAATTCCTGCCTAGCACCTTCCTTGCAGGAGAGAGAGTGCAACGTTTCATTTTAGCATTTTGGCGCTCACGAGGGAGACAAACTTCTTTGGCTGTTTGCAAGGCTAGGAAAGAGCAGAGCCCCAGTCTTGCTGTTTATATGCAGTGACTGCCAGGGCAAGTGAGGACCAGCAAGACAATTCCTGCCTAGCACCTTCCTTGGAGGAGAGAGAGTGCAACGTTTCATTTTAGCATTTTGGCGCTCTCGAGGGAGACAAACTGCTTTGGCTGTTTGCAAGGCTAGGAAAGAGCAGAGCCCCAGTCTTGCTGTTTATCTGCAATGACTGCCAGGGCAAGTGAGGACCAGCAAGACAATTCCTGCCTAGCACCTTCCTTGGAGGAGAGAGAGTGCAACCTTTCATTTTGCTTTTTGGAGTGCGAGATTGAGAAAAAGCACAGTGTCTGTTTGCAAGGGTAGGAAAGAGCAGAGACCGAGTCTTGCTGTTTATCTGCAATGACTGCCAGGGCAAGTGAGGACCAGCAAGACAATTCCTGCCTAGCACCTTCCTTGGAGGAGAGAGAGTGCAACGTTTCATTTTGCTTTTTGGAGTGCGAGATTGAGAAAAAGCACAGTGTCTGTTTGCAAGGGTAGGAAAGAGCAGAGACCGAGTCTTGCTGTTTATCTGCAATGACTGCCAGGGCAAGTGAGGACCAGCAAGACAATTCCTGCCTAGCACCTTCCTTGCAGGAGAGAGAGTGCAACGTTTCATTTTAGCATTTTGGCGCTCACGAGGGAGACAAACTTCTTTGGCTGTTTGCAAGGCTAGGAAAGAGCAGAGCCCCAGTCTTGCTGTTTATATGCAGTGACTGCCAGGGCAAGTGAGGACCAGCAAGACAATTCCTGCCTAGCACCTTCCTTGGAGGAGAGAGAGTGCAACGTTTCATTTTAGCATTTTGGCGCTCTCGAGGGAGACAAACTGCTTTGGCTGTTTGCAAGGCTAGGAAAGAGCAGAGCCCCAGTCTTGCTGTTTATCTGCAATGACTGCCAGGGCAAGTGAGGACCAGCAAGACAATTCCTGCCTAGCACCTTCCTTGGAGGAGAGAGAGTGCAACCTTTCATTTTGCTTTTTGGAGTGCGAGATTGAGAAAAAGCACAGTGTCTGTTTGCAAGGGTAGGAAAGAGCAGAGACCGAGTCTTGCTGTTTATCTGCAATGACTGCCAGGGCAAGTGAGGACCAGCAAGACAATTCCTGCCTAGCACCTTCCTTGGAGGAGAGAGAGTGCAACGTTTCATTTTGCTTTTTGGAGTGCGAGATTGAGAAAAAGCACAGTGTCTGTTTGCAAGGGTAGGAAAGAGCAGAGACCGAGTCTTGCTGTTTATCTGCAATGACTGCCAGGGCAAGTGAGGACCAGCAAGACAATTCCTGCCTAGCACCTTCCTTGCAGGAGAGAGAGTGCAACGTTTCATTTTAGCATTTTGGCGCTCACGAGGGAGACAAACTTCTTTGGCTGTTTGCAAGGCTAGGAAAGAGCAGAGCCCCAGTCTTGCTGTTTATATGCAGTGACTGCCAGGGCAAGTGAGGACCAGCAAGACAATTCCTGCCTAGCACCTTCCTTGGAGGAGAGAGAGTGCAACGTTTCATTTTAGCATTTTGGCGCTCTCGAGGGAGACAAACTGCTTTGGCTGTTTGCAAGGCTAGGAAAGAGCAGAGCCCCAGTCTTGCTGTTTATCTGCAATGACTGCCAGGGCAAGTGAGGACCAGCAAGACAATTCCTGCCTAGCACCTTCCTTGGAGGAGAGAGAGTGCAACGTTTCATTTTGCTTTTTGGAGTGCGAGATTGAGAAAAAGCACAGTGTCTGTTTGCAAGGGTAGGAAAGAGCAGAGACCGAGTCTTGCTGTTTATCTGCAATGACTGCCAGGGCAAGTGAGGACCAGCAAGACAATTCCTGCCTAGCACCTTCCTTGGAGGAGAGAGAGTGCAACGTTTCATTTTAGCATTTTGGCAGTCACAAGCAAGACGAACTTCTTTTGCTGTTTGCAAGGCTAGGAAAGAGCAGAGCCCCAGTCTTGCTGCTTATCTGCAATGACTGCCAGGGCAAGTGAGGACCAGCAAGACAATTCCTGCCTAGCACCTTCCTTGGAGGAGAGAGAGTGCAACGTTTCATTTTAGCATTTTGGCGCTCACAAGGGAGACAAACTGCTTTTGCTGTTTGCAAGGCTAGGAAAGAGCAGAGCCCCAGTCTTGCTGTTTATATGCAGTGACTGCCAGGGCAAGTGAGGACCAGCAAGACAATTCCTGCCTAGCACCTTCCTTGGAGGAGAGAGAGTGCAACGTTTCATTTTGCTTTTTGGAGTGCGAGATTGAGAAAAAGCACAGTGTCTGTTTGCAAGGGTAGGAAAGAGCAGAGACCGAGTCTTGCTGTTTATCTGCAGTGACTGCCAGGGCAAGTGAGGACCAGCAAGACAATTCCTGACTAGCACCTTCCTTGCAGGAGAGAGAGTGCAACGTTTCATTTTAGCATTTTGGCGCTCACGAGGGAGACAAACTTCTTTGGCTGTTTGCAAGGCTAGGAAAGAGCAGAGCCCCAGTCTTGCTGTTTATCTGCAGTGACTGCCAGGGCAAGTGAGGACCAGCAAGACAATTCCTGCCTAGCACCTTCCTTGGAGGAGAGAGAGTGCAACGTTTCATTTTAGCATTTTGGCGCTCACGAGGGAGACAAACTGCTTTCGCTCTTTGCAAGGCTAGGAAAGAGCAGAGCCCCATTCTTGCTGTTTATCTGCAATGACTGCCAGGGCAAGTGAGGACCAGCAAGACAATTCCTGCCTAGCACCTTCCTTGGAGGAGAGAGAGTGCAACGTTTCATTTTGCTTTTTGGAGTGCGAGATTGAGAAAAAGAACAGTGTGTTTGCAAGGGTAGGAAAGAGCAGAGACCGAGTCTTGCTGTTTATCTGCAATGACTGCCAGGGCAAGTGAGGACCAGCAAGACAATTCCTGACTAGCACCTTCCTTGCAGGAGAGAGAGTGCAACGTTTCATTTTAGCATTTTGGCGCTCACGAGGGAGACAAACTTCTTTGGCTGTTTGCAAGGCTAGGAAAGAGCAGAGCCCCAGTCTTGCTGTTTATCTGCAATGACTGCCAGGGCAAGTGAGGACCAGCAAGACAATTCCTGCCTAGCACCTTCCTTGGAGGAGAGAGAGTGCAACGTTTCATTTTAGCATTTTGGCGCTCACGAGGGAGACAAACTTCTTTGGCTGTTTGCAAGGCTAGGAAAGAGCAGAGCCCCAGTCTTGCTGTTTATCTGCAGTGACTGCCAGGGCAAGTGAGGACCAGCAAGACAATTCCTGCCTAGCACCTTCCTTGGAGGAGAGAGAGTGCAACGTTTCATTTTAGCATTTTGGCGCTCTCGAGGGAGACAAACTGCTTTGGCTGTTTGCAAGGATAGGAAAGAGCAGAGCCCCAGTCTTGCTGTTTATCTGCAATGACTGCCAGGGCAAGTGAGGACCAGCAAGACAATTCCTGCCTAGCACCTTCCTTGGAGGAGAGAGAGTGCAACGTTTCATTTTGCTTTTTGGAGTGCGAGATTGAGAAAAAGCACAGTGTCTGTTTGCAAGGGTAGGAAAGAGCAGAGACCGAGTCTTGCTGTTTATCTGCAATGACTGCCAGGGCAAGTGAGGACCAGCAAGACAATTCCTGCCTAGCACCTTCCTTGCAGGAGAGAGAGTGCAACGTTTCATTTTAGCATTTTGGCGCTCACGAGGGAGACAAACTTCTTTGGCTGTTTGCAAGGCTAGGAAAGAGCAGAGCCCCAGTCTTGCTGTTTATATGCAGTGACTGCCAGGGCAAGTGAGGACCAGCAAGACAATTCCTGCCTAGCACCTTCCTTGGAGGAGAGAGAGTGCAACGTATCATTTTAGCATTTTGGCAGTCACAAGCAAGACGAACTTTTTTTGCTGTTTGCAAGGCTAGGAAAGAGCAGAGCCCCAGTCTTGCTGCTTATCTGCAATGACTGCCAGGGCAAGTGAGGACCAGCAAGACAATTCCTGCCTAGCACCTTCCTTGGAGGAGAGAGAGTGCAACGTTTCATTTTGCTTTTTGGAGTGCGAGATTGAGAAAAAGCACAGTGTCTGTTTGCAAGGGTAGGAAAGAGCAGAGACCGAGTCTTGCTGTTTATCTGCAATGACTGCCAGGGCAAGTGAGGACCAGCAAGACAATTCCTGCCTAGCACCTTCCTTGGAGGAGAGAGAGTGCAACGTTTCATTTTAGCATTTTGGCAGTCACAAGCAAGACAAACTTCTTTGGCTGTTTGCAAGGCTAGGAAAGAGCAGAGCCCCAGTCTTGCTGTTTATCTGCAGTGACTGCCAGGGCAAGTGAGGACCAGCAAGACAATTCCTGCCTAGCACCTTCCTTGGAGGAGAGAGAGTGCAACGTTTCATTTTAGCATTTTGGCGCTCACGAGGGAGACAAACTGCTTTGGCTGTTTGCAAGGCTAGGAAAGAGCAGAGCCCCATTCTTGCTGTTTATCTGCAATGACTGCCAGGGCAAGTGAGGACCAGCAAGACAATTCCTGCCTAGCACCTTCCTTGGAGGAGAGAGAGTGCAAGGTTTCATTTTGCTTTTTGGAGTGCGAGATTGAGAAAAAGAACAGTGTGTTTGCAAGGGTAGGAAAGAGCAGAGACCGAGTCTTGCTGTTTATCTGCAATGACTGCCAGGGCAAGTGAGGACCAGCAAGACAATTCCTGACTAGCACCTTCCTTGCAGGAGAGAGAGTGCAACGTTTCATTTTAGCATTTTGGCGCTCACGAGGGAGACAAACTTCTTTGGCTGTTTGCAAGGCTAGGAAAGAGCAGAGCCCCAGTCTTGCTGTTTATCTGCAGTGACTGCCAGGGCAAGTGAGGACCAGCAAGACAATTCCTGCCTAGCACCTTCCTTGGAGGAGAGAGAGTGCAACGTTTCATTTTAGCATTTTGGCGCTCACGAGGGAGACAAACTGCTTTCGCTCTTTGCAAGGCTAGGAAAGAGCAGAGCCCCATTCTTGCTGTTTATCTGCAATGACTGCCAGGGCAAGTGAGGACCAGCAAGACAATTCCTGCCTAGCACCTTCCTTGGAGGAGAGAGAGTGCAACGTTTCATTTTGCTTTTTGGAGTGCGAGATTGAGAAAAAGAACAGTGTGTTTGCAAGGGTAGGAAAGAGCAGAGACCGAGTCTTGCTGTTTATCTGCAATGACTGCCAGGGCAAGTGAGGACCAGCAAGACAATTCCTGCCTAGCACCTTCCTTGGAGGAGAGAGAGTGCAACGTTTCATTTTAGCATTTTGGCGCTCACGAGGGAGACAAACTTCTTTGGCTGTTTGCAAGGCTAGGAAAGAGCAGAGCCCCAGTCTTGCTGTTTATCTGCAGTGACTGCCAGGGCAAGTGAGGACCAGCAAGACAATTCCTGCCTAGCACCTTCCTTGGAGGAGAGAGAGTGCAACGTTTCATTTTAGCATTTTGGCGCTCTCGAGGGAGACAAACTTCTTTGGCTGTTTGCAAGGCTAGGAAAGAGCAGAGCCCCAGTCTTGCTGTTTATCTGCAGTGACTGCCAGGGCAAGTGAGGACCAGCAAGACAATTCCTGCCTAGCACCTTCCTTGGAGGAGAGAGAGTGCAACGTTTCATTTTGCTTTTTGGAGTGCGAGATTGAGAAAAAGCACAGTGTCTGTTTGCAAGGGTAGGAAAGAGCAGAGACCGAGTCTTGCTGCTTATCTGCAATGACTGCCAGGGCAAGTGAGGACCAGCAAGACAATTCCTGCCTAGCACCTTCCTTGGAGGAGAGAGAGTGCAACGTTTCATTTTAGCATTTTGGCAGTCACAAGCAAGACGAACTTCTTTTGCTGTTTGCAAGGCTAGGAAAGAGCAGAGCCCCAGTCTTGCTGCTTATCTGCAATGACTGCCAGGGCAAGTGAGGACCAGCAAGACAATTCCTGCCTAGCACCTTCCTTGGAGGAGAGAGAGTGCAACGTTTCATTTTAGCATTTTGGCGCTCACGAGGGAGACAAACTACTTTGGCTGTTTGCAAGGCTAGGAAAGAGCAGAGCCCCAGTCTTGCTGTTTATCTGCAGTGACTGCCAGGGCAAGTGAGGACCAGCAAGACAATTCCTGCCTAGCACCTTCCTTGGAGGAGAGAGAGTGCAACGTTTCATTTTAGCATTTTGGCGCTCACAAGGGAGACAAACTGCTTTTGCTGTTTGCAAGGCTAGGAAAGAGCAGAGCCCCAGTCTTGCTGTTTATATGCAGTGACTGCCAGGGCAAGTGAGGACCAGCAAGACAATTCCTGCCTAGCACCTTCCTTGGAGGAGAGAGAGTGCAACGTTTCATTTTGCTTTTTGGAGTGCGAGATTGAGAAAAAGCACAGTGTCTGTTTGCAAGGGTAGGAAAGAGCAGAGACCGAGTCTTGCTGTTTATCTGCAGTGACTGCCAGGGCAAGTGAGGACCAGCAAGACAATTCCTGACTAGCACCTTCCTTGCAGGAGAGAGAGTGCAACGTTTCATTTTAGCATTTTGGCGCTCACGAGGGAGACAAACTTCTTTGGCTGTTTGCAAGGCTAGGAAAGAGCAGAGCCCCAGTCTTGCTGTTTATCTGCAGTGACTGCCAGGGCAAGTGAGGACCAGCAAGACAATTCCTGCCTAGCACCTTCCTTGGAGGAGAGAGAGTGCAACGTTTCATTTTAGCATTTTGGCGCTCACGAGGGAGACAAACTGCTTTCGCTCTTTGCAAGGCTAGGAAAGAGCAGAGCCCCATTCTTGCTGTTTATCTGCAATGACTGCCAGGGCAAGTGAGGACCAGCAAGACAATTCCTGCCTAGCACCTTCCTTGGAGGAGAGAGAGTGCAACGTTTCATTTTGCTTTTTGGAGTGCGAGATTGAGAAAAAGAACAGTGTGTTTGCAAGGGTAGGAAAGAGCAGAGACCGAGTCTTGCTGTTTATCTGCAATGACTGCCAGGGCAAGTGAGGACCAGCAAGACAATTCCTGCCTAGCACCTTCCTTGGAGGAGAGAGAGTGCAACGTTTCATTTTAGCATTTTGGCGCTCACGAGGGAGACAAACTTCTTTGGCTGTTTGCAAGGCTAGGAAAGAGCAGAGCCCCAGTCTTGCTGTTTATCTGCAATGACTGCCAGGGCAAGTGAGGACCAGCAAGACAATTCCTGCCTAGCACCTTCCTTGGAGGAGAGAGAGTGCAACGTTTCATTTTAGCATTTTGGCGCTCACGAGGGAGACAAACTTCTTTGGCTGTTTGCAAGGCTAGGAAAGAGCAGAGCCCCAGTCTTGCTGTTTATCTGCAGTGACTGCCAGGGCAAGTGAGGACCAGCAAGACAATTCCTGCCTAGCACCTTCCTTGGAGGAGAGAGAGTGCAACGTTTCATTTTAGCATTTTGGCGCTCTCGAGGGAGACAAACTGCTTTGGCTGTTTGCAAGGATAGGAAAGAGCAGAGCCCCAGTCTTGCTGTTTATCTGCAATGACTGCCAGGGCAAGTGAGGACCAGCAAGACAATTCCTGCCTAGCACCTTCCTTGGAGGAGAGAGAGTGCAACGTTTCATTTTGCTTTTTGGAGTGCGAGATTGAGAAAAAGCACAGTGTCTGTTTGCAAGGGTAGGAAAGAGCAGAGACCGAGTCTTGCTGTTTATCTGCAATGACTGCCAGGGCAAGTGAGGACCAGCAAGACAATTCCTGCCTAGCACCTTCCTTGCAGGAGAGAGAGTGCAACGTTTCATTTTAGCATTTTGGCGCTCACGAGGGAGACAAACTTCTTTGGCTGTTTGCAAGGCTAGGAAAGAGCAGAGCCCCAGTCTTGCTGTTTATATGCAGTGACTGCCAGGGCAAGTGAGGACCAGCAAGACAATTCCTGCCTAGCACCTTCCTTGGAGGAGAGAGAGTGCAACGTATCATTTTAGCATTTTGGCAGTCACAAGCAAGACGAACTTTTTTTGCTGTTTGCAAGGCTAGGAAAGAGCAGAGCCCCAGTCTTGCTGCTTATCTGCAATGACTGCCAGGGCAAGTGAGGACCAGCAAGACAATTCCTGCCTAGCACCTTCCTTGGAGGAGAGAGAGTGCAACGTTTCATTTTGCTTTTTGGAGTGCGAGATTGAGAAAAAGCACAGTGTCTGTTTGCAAGGGTAGGAAAGAGCAGAGACCGAGTCTTGCTGTTTATCTGCAATGACTGCCAGGGCAAGTGAGGACCAGCAAGACAATTCCTGCCTAGTACCTTCCTTGGAGGAGAGAGAGTGCAACGTTTCATTTTAGCATTTTGGCAGTCACAAGCAAGACAAACTTCTTTGGCTGTTTGCAAGGCTAGGAAAGAGCAGAGCCCCAGTCTTGCTGCTTATCTGCAATGACTGCCAGGGCAAGTGAGGACCAGCAAGACAATTCCTGCCTAGCACCTTCCTTGGAGGAGAGAGAGTGCAACGTTTCATTTTACCATTTTGGCGCTCACGAGGGAGACAAACTACTTTGGCTGTTTGCAAGGCTAGGAAAGAGCAGAGCCCCAGTCTTGCTGTTTATCTGCAGTGACTGCCAGGGCAAGTGAGGACCAGCAAGACAATTCCTGCCTAGCACCTTCCTTGGAGGAGAGAGAGTGCAACGTTTCATTTTAGCATTTTGGCGCTCACGAGGGAGACAAACTGCTTTGGCTGTTTGCAAGGCTAGGAAAGAGCAGAGCCCCATTCTTGCTGTTTATCTGCAATGACTGCCAGGGCAAGTGAGGACCAGCAAGACAATTCCTGCCTAGCACCTTCCTTGGAGGAGAGAGAGTGCAAGGTTTCATTTTGCTTTTTGGAGTGCGAGATTGAGAAAAAGAACAGTGTGTTTGCAAGGGTAGGAAAGAGCAGAGACCGAGTCTTGCTGTTTATCTGCAATGACTGCCAGGGCAAGTGAGGACCAGCAAGACAATTCCTGACTAGCACCTTCCTTGCAGGAGAGAGAGTGCAACGTTTCATTTTAGCATTTTGGCGCTCACGAGGGAGACAAACTTCTTTGGCTGTTTGCAAGGCTAGGAAAGAGCAGAGCCCCAGTCTTGCTGTTTATCTGCAGTGACTGCCAGGGCAAGTGAGGACCAGCAAGACAATTCCTGCCTAGCACCTTCCTTGGAGGAGAGAGAGTGCAACGTTTCATTTTAGCATTTTGGCGCTCACGAGGGAGACAAACTGCTTTCGCTCTTTGCAAGGCTAGGAAAGAGCAGAGCCCCATTCTTGCTGTTTATCTGCAATGACTGCCAGGGCAAGTGAGGACCAGCAAGACAATTCCTGCCTAGCACCTTCCTTGGAGGAGAGAGAGTGCAACGTTTCATTTTGCTTTTTGGAGTGCGAGATTGAGAAAAAGAACAGTGTGTTTGCAAGGGTAGGAAAGAGCAGAGACCGAGTCTTGCTGTTTATCTGCAATGACTGCCAGGGCAAGTGAGGACCAGCAAGACAATTCCTGCCTAGCACCTTCCTTGGAGGAGAGAGAGTGCAACGTTTCATTTTAGCATTTTGGCGCTCACGAGGGAGACAAACTTCTTTGGCTGTTTGCAAGGCTAGGAAAGAGCAGAGCCCCAGTCTTGCTGTTTATCTGCAGTGACTGCCAGGGCAAGTGAGGACCAGCAAGACAATTCCTGCCTAGCACCTTCCTTGGAGGAGAGAGAGTGCAACGTTTCATTTTAGCATTTTGGCGCTCACGAGGGAGACAAACTTCTTTGGCTGTTTGCAAGGCTAGGAAAGAGCAGAGCCCCAGTCTTGCTGTTTATCTGCAGTGACTGCCAGGGCAAGTGAGGACCAGCAAGACAATTCCTGCCTAGCACCTTCCTTGGAGGAGAGAGAGTGCAACGTTTCATTTTAGCATTTTGGCGCTCTCGAGGGAGACAAACTGCTTTGGCTGCTTGCAAGGATAGGAAAGAGCAGAGCCCCAGTCTTGCTGTTTATCTGCAATGACTGCCAGGGCAAGTGAGGACCAGCAAGACAATTCCTGCCTAGCACCTTCCTTGGAGGAGAGAGAGTGCAACGTTTCATTTTGCTTTTTGGAGTGCGAGATTGAGAAAAAGCACAGTGTCTGTTTGCAAGGGTAGGAAAGAGCAGAGACCGAGTCTTGCTGTTTATCTGCAATGACTGCCAGGGCAAGTGAGGACCAGCAAGACAATTCCTGCCTAGCACCTTCCTTGCAGGAGAGAGAGTGCAACGTTTCATTTTAGCATTTTGGCGCTCACGATGGAGACAAACTTCTTTGGTTGTTTGCAAGGCTAGGAAAGAGCAGAGCCCCAGTCTTGCTGTTTATATGCAGTGACTGCCAGGGCAAGTGAGGACCAGCAAGACAATTCCTGCCTAGCACCTTCCTTGGAGGAGAGAGAGTGCAACGTTTCATTTTAGCATTTTGGCGCTCTCGAGGGAGACAAACTGCTTTGGCTGTTTGCAAGGCTAGGAAAGAGCAGAGCCCCAGTCTTGCTGTTTATCTGCAATGACTGCCAGGGCAAGTGAGGACCAGCAAGACAATTCCTGCCTAGCACCTTCCTTGGAGGAGAGAGAGTGCAACGTTTCATTTTGCTTTTTGGAGTGCGAGATTGAGAAAAAGCACAGTGTCTGTTTGCAAGGGTAGGAAAGAGCAGAGACCGAGTCTTGCTGTTTATCTGCAATGACTGCCAGGGCAAGTGAGGACCAGCAAGACAATTCCTGACTAGCACCTTCCTTGGAGGAGAGAGAGTGCAACGTTTCATTTTAGCATTTTGGCAGTCACAAGCAAGACGAACTTCTTTTGCTGTTTGCAAGGCTAGGAAAGAGCAGAGCCCCAGTCTTGCTGCTTATCTGCAATGACTGCCAGGGCAAGTGAGGACCAGCAAGACAATTCCTGCCTAGCACCTTCCTTGGAGGAGAGACAGTGCAACGTTTCATTTTAGCATTTTGGCGCTCACGAGGGAGACAAACTACTTTGGCTGTTTGCAAGGCTAGGAAAGAGCAGAGCCCCAGTCTTGCTGTTTATCTGCAGTGACTGCCAGGGCAAGTGAGGACCAGCAAGACAATTCCTGCCTAGCACCTTCCTTGGAGGAGAGAGAGTGCAACGTTTCATTTTAGCATTTTGGCGCTCACGAGGGAGACAAACTGCTTTGGCTGTTTGCAAGGCTAGGAAAGAGCAGAGCCCCATTCTTGCTGTTTATCTGCAATGACTGCCAGGGCAAGTGAGGACCAGCAAGACAATTCCTGCCTAGCACCTTCCTTGGAGGAGAGAGAGTGCAAGGTTTCATTTTGCTTTTTGGAGTGCGAGATTGAGAAAAAGAACAGTGTGTTTGCAAGGGTAGGAAAGAGCAGAGACCGAGTCTTGCTGTTTATCTGCAATGACTGCCAGGGCAAGTGAGGACCAGCAAGACAATTCCTGCCTAGCACCTTCCTTGGAGGAGAGAGAGTGCAACGTTTCATTTTAGCATTCTGGCGCTCACGAGGTAGACAAACTGCTTTGGCTGTTTGCAAGGCTAGGAAAGAGCAGAGCCCCAGTCTTGCTGTTTATCTGCAATGACTGCCAGGGCAAGTGAGGACCAGCAAGACAATTCCTGCCTAGCACCTTCCTTGGAGGAGAGAGAGTGCAACGTTTCATTTTAGCATTTTGGCGCTCTCGAGGGAGACAAACTGCTTTGGCTGTTTGCAAGGCTAGGAAAGAGCAGAGCCCCAGTCTTGCTGTTTATCTGCAATGACTGCCAGGGCAAGTGAGGACCAGCAAGACAATTCCTGTCTAGCACCTTCCTTGGAGGAGAGAGAGTGCAACGTTTCATTTTGCTTTTTGGAGTGCGAGATTGAGAAAAAGAACAGTGTCTGTTTGCAAGGGTAGGAAAGAGCAGAGACCGAGTCTTGCTGTTTATCTGCAATGACTGCCAGGGCAAGTGAGGACCAGCAAGACAATTCCTGCCTAGCACCTTCCTTGGAGGAGAGAGAGTGCAACGTTTCATTTTAGCATTTTGGCAGTCACAAGCAAGACGAACTTCTTTTGCTGTTTGCAAGGCTAGGAAAGAGCAGAGCCCCAATCTTGCTGCTTATCTGCAATGACTGCCAGGGCAAGTGAGGACCAGCAAGACAATTCCTGCCTAGCACCTTCCTTGGAGGAGAGAGAGTGCAACGTTTCATTTTAGCATTTTGGCGCTCACGAGGGAGACGAACTTCTTTTGTTGTTTGCAAGGCTAGGAAAGAGCAGAGCCCCAGTCTTGCTGCTTATCTGCAATGACTGCCAGGGCAAGTGAGGACCAGCAAGACAATTCCTGCCTAGCACCTTCCTTGGAGGAGAGAGAGTGCAACGTTTCATTTTAGCATTTTGGCGCTCACGAGGGAGACAAACTTCTTTGGCTGTTTGCAAGCCTAGGAAAGAGCAGAGCCCCAGTCTTGCTGTTTATCTGCAATGACTGCCAGGGCAAGTGAGGACCAGCAAGACAATTCCTGCCTAGCACCTTCCTTGGAGGAGAGAGAGTGCAACGTTTCATTTTGCTTTTTGGAGTGCGAGATTGAGAAAAAGCACAGAGTCTGTTTGCAAGGGTAGGAAAGAGCAGAGACCGAGTCTTGCTGTTTATCTGCAATGACTGCCAGGGCAAGTGAGGACCAGCAAGACAATTCCGGCCTAGCACCTTCCTTGGAGGAGAGAGAGTGCAACGTTTCATTTTAGCATTTTGGCGCTCACGAGGGAGACAAACTTCTTTGGCTGTTTGCAAGGCTAGGAAAGAGCAGAGCCCCAGTCTTGCTGTTTATATGCAGTGACTGCCAGGGCAAGTGAGGACCAGCAAGACAATTCCTGCCTAGCACCTTCCTTGGAGGAGAGAGAGTGCAACGTTTCATTTTAGCATTTTGGCGCTCACAAGGGAGACAAACTGCTTTTGCTGTTTGCAAGTCTAGGAAAGAGCAGAGCCCCAGTCTTGCTGTTTATCTGCAATGACTGCCAGGGCAAGTGAGGTCCAGCAAGACAATTCCTGCCTAGCACCTTCCTTGGAGGAGAGAGAGTGCAACGTTTCATTTTAGCATTTTGGCGCTCACGAGGGAGACGAACTTCTTTTGCTGTTTGCAAGGCTAGGAAAGAGCAGAGCCCCAGTCTTGCTCTTTATCTGCAATGACTGCCAGGGCAAGTGAGGACCAGCAAGACAATTCCTGCCTAGCACCTTCCTTGGAGGAGAGAGAGTGCAACGTTTCATTTTAGCATTTTGGCGCTCACGAGGGAGACAAACTTCTTTGGCTGTTTGCAAGGCTAGGAAAGAGCAGAGCCCCAGTCTTGCTGTTTATCTGCAATGACTGCCAGGGCAAGTGAGGACCAGCAAGACAATTCCTGCCTAGCACCTTCCTTGGAGGAGAGAGAGTGCAACGTTTCATTTTGCTTTTTGGAGTGCGAGATTGAGAAAAAGCACAGAGTCTGTTTGCAAGGGTAGGAAAGAGCAGAGACCGAGTCTTGCTGTTTATCTGCAATGACTGCCAGGGCAAGTGAGGACCAGCAAGACAATTCCTGCCTAGCACCTTCCTTGGAGGAGAGAGAGTGCAACGTTTCATTTTAGCATTTTGGCGCTCTCGAGGGAGACAAACTGCTTTGGCTGTTTGCAAGGCTAGGAAAGAGCAGAGCCCCAGTCTTGCTGTTTATCTGCAATGACTGCCAGGGCAAGTGAGGACCAGCAAGACAATTCCTGCCTAGCACCTTCCTTGGAGGAGAGAGAGTGCAACGTTTCATTTTAGCATTTGGCGCTCACGAGGGAGACGAACTTCTTTTGCTGTTTGCAAGGCTAGGAAAGAGCAGAGCCCCAGTCTTGCTGTTTATCTGCAATGACTGCCAGGGCAAGTGAGGACCAGCAAGACAATTCCTGCCTAGCACCTTCCTTGGAGGAGAGAGAGTGCAACGTTTCATTTTGCTTTTTGGAGTGCGAGATTGAGAAAAAGCACAGAGTCTGTTTGCAAGGGTAGGAAAGAGCAGAGACCGAGTCTTGCTGTTTATCTGCAATGACTGCCAGGGCAAGTGAGGACCAGCAAGACAATTCCTGCCTAGCACCTTCCTTGGCGGGAGAGAGTGCAACGTTTCATTTTAGCATTTTGGCGCTCACGAGGGAGACAAACTGCTTTGGCTGTTTGCAAGGCTAGGAAGGAGCAGAGCCCCAGTCTTGCTGTTTATCTGCAATGACTGCCATGGCAAGTGAGGACCAGCAAGACAATTCCTGCCTAGCACCTTCCTTGGAGGAGAGAGAGTGCAACGTTTCATTTTAGCATTTTGGCGGTCACAAGCAAGACGAACTTCTTTTGCTGTTTGCAAGGCTAGGAAAGAGCAGAGCCCCAGTCTTGCTGCTTATCTGCAATGACTGCCAGGGCAAGTGAGGACCAGCAAGACAATTCCTGCCTAGCACCTTCCTTGGAGGAGAGAGAGTGCAACGTTTCATTTTAGCATTTTGGCGCTCACGAGGGAGACAAACTTCTTTGGCTGTTTGCAAGCCTAGGAAAGAGCAGAGCCCCAGTCTTGCTGTTTATCTGCAATGACTGCCAGGGCAAGTGAGGACCAGCAAGACAATTCCTGCCTAGCACCTTCCTTGGAGGAGAGAGAGTGCAACGTTTCATTTTGCTTTTTGGAGTGCGAGATTGAGAAAAAGCACAGAGTCTGTTTGCAAGGGTAGGAAAGAGCAGAGACCGAGTCTTGCTGTTTATCTGCAATGACTGCCAGGGCAAGTGAGGACCAGCAAGACAATTCCTGCCTAGCACCTTCCTTGGAGGAGAGAGAGTGCAACGTTTCATTTTAGCATTTTGGCGCTCACGAGGGAGACAAACTGCTTTGGCTGTTTGCAAGGCTAGGAAAGAGCAGAGCCCCAGTCTTGCTGTTTATCTGCAATGACTGCCAGGGCAAGCGAGGACCAGCAAGACAATTCCTGCCTAGCACCTTCCTTGGAGGAGAGACAGTGCAACGTTTCATTTTAGCATTTTGGCGCTCACGAGGGAGACGAACTTCTTTTGCTGATTGCAAGGCTAGGAAAGAGCAGAGCCCCAGTCTTGCTGTTTATCTGCAATGACTGCCAGGGCAAGTGAGGACCAGCAAGACAATTCCTACCTAGCACCTTCCTTGGAGGAGAGAGAGTGCAACGTTTCATTTTGCTTTTTGGAGTGCGAGATTGAGAAAAAGAACAGTGTCTGTTTGCAAGGGTAGGAAAGAGCAGAGACCGAGTCTTGCTGTTTATCTGCAATGACTGCCAGGGCAAGTGAGGACCAGCAAGACAATTCCTGCCTAGCACCTTCCTTGGAGGAGAGAGAGTGCAACGTTTCATTTTAGCATTTTGGCGCTCACGAGGGAGACAAACTGCTTTGGCTGTTTGCAAGGCTAGGAAAGAGCAGAGCCCCAGTCTCTCTGTTTATCTGCAATGACTGCCAGGGCAAGCGAGGACCAGCAAGACAATTCCTGCCTAGCACCTTCCTTGGAGGAGAGAGAGTGCAACGTTTCATTTTAGCATTTTGGCGCTCACGAGGGAGACGAACTTCTTTTGCTGATTGCAAGGCTAGGAAAGAGCAGAGCCCCAGTCTTGCTGTTTATCTGCAATGACTGCCAGGGCAAGTGAGGACCAGCAAGACAATTCCTACCTAGCACCTTCCTTGGAGGAGAGAGAGTGCAACGTTTCATTTTAGCATTTTGGCGCTCACGAGGGAGACAAACTGCTTTGGCTGTTTGCAAGGCTAGGAAAGAGCAGAGCCCCAGTCTTGCTGTTTATCTGCAATGACTGCCAGGGCAAGTGAGGACCAGCAAGACAATTCCTGCCTAGCACCTTCCTTGGAGGAGAGAGAGTGCAACGTTTCATTTTAACATTTTGTCGCTCACGAGGGAGACAAACTGCTTTGGCTGTTAGCAAGGCTAGGAAAGAACAGAGCCCCAGTCTTGCTGTTTATCTGCAATGACTGCCAGGGCAAGTGAGGACCAGCAAGACAATTCCTGCCTAGCACCTTGCTTGGAGGAGAGAGAGTGCAACGTTTCATTTTGCTTTTTGGAGTGCGAGATTGAGAAAAAGAACAGTGTCTGTTTGCAAGGGTAGGAAAGAGCAGAGACCGAGTCTTGCTGTTTATCTGCAATGACTGCCAGGGCAAGTGAGGACCAGCAAGACAATTCCTGCCTAGCACCTTCCTTGGAGGAGAGAGAGTGCAACGTTTCATTTTAGCATTTTGGCGCTCACGAGGGAGACAAACTGCTTTGGCTGTTTGCAAGGCTAGGAAAGAGCAGAGCCCCAGTCTTGCTGTTTATCTGCAATGACTGCCAGGGCAAGCGAGGACCAGCAAGACAATTCCTGCCTAGCACCTTCCTTGGAGGAGAGAGAGTGCAACGTTTCATTTTAGCATTTTGGCGCTCACGAGGGAGACGAACTTCTTTTGCTGATTGCAAGGCTAGGAAAGAGCAGAGCCCCAGTCTTGCTGTTTATCTGCAATGACTGCCAGGGCAAGTGAGGACCAGCAAGACAATTCCTACCTAGCACCTTCCTTGGAGGAGAGAGAGTGCAACGTTTCATTTTGCTTTTTGGAGTGCGAGATTGAGAAAAAGCACAGTGTCTGTTTGCATGGGTAGGAAAGAGCAGAGACCGAAGCTTGCTGTTTATCTGCAATGACTGCCAGGGCAAGTGAGGACCAGCAAGGCAATTCCTGCCTAGCACCTTCCTTGGAGGCGAGAGAGTGTAACGTTTCATTTTAGCATTTTGGCGCTCACGAGGGAGACGAACTTCTGTTGGTGTTTGCAAGGCTAGGAAAGAGCAGAGCCCCAGTCTTGCTGTTTATCTGCAATGACTGCCAGGGCAAGTGAGGACCAGCAAGACAATTCCTGCCTAGCACCTTCCTTGGAGGAGAGAGAGTGCAACGTTTCATTTTAGCATTTTGGCGCTCACGAGGGAGACAAACTGCTTTGGCTGTTTGCAAGGCTAGGAAAGAGCAGAGCCCCAGTCTTGCTGTTTATCTGCAATGACTGCCAGGGCAAGTGAGGACCAGCAAGACAATTCCTGCCTAGCACCTTCCTTGGAGGAGAGAGAGTGCAACGTTTCATTTTAGCATTTTGGCGCTCACGAGGGAGAAGAACTTCTGTTGCTGTTTGCAAGGCTAGGAAAGAGCAGAGCCCCAGTCTTGCTGTTTATCTGCAATGACTGCCAGGGCAAGTGAGGACCAGCAAGACAATTCCTGCCTAGCACCTTCCTTGGAGGAGAGAGAGTGCAACGTTTCATTTTAGCATTTTGGCGCTCACGAGGGAGACAAACTGCATTGGCTGTTTGCAAGGCTAGGAAAGAGCAGAGCCCCAGTCTTGCTGTTTATCTGCAATGACTGCCAGGGCAAGTGAGGACCAGCAAGACAATTCCTGCCTAGCACCTTCCTTGGAGGAGAGAGAGTGCAACGTTTCATTTTAGCATTTTGGCGCTCACGAGGGAGACGAACTTCTTTTGCTGTTTGCAAGGCTAGGAAAGAGCAGAGCCCCAGTCTTGCTGTTTATCTGCAATGACTGCCAGGGCAAGTGAGGACCAGCAAGACAATTCCTGCCTAGCACCTTCCTTGGAGGAGAGAGAGTGCAACGTTTCATTTTGCTTTTTGGAGTGCGAGATTGAGAAAAAGCACAGTGTCTGTTTGCAAGGCTAGGAAAGAGCAGAGACCGAGTCTTGCTGTTTATCTGCAATGACTGCCAGGGCAAGTGAGGACCAGCAAGACAATTCCTGCCTAGCACCTTCCTTGGAGGAGAGAGAGTGCAACGTTTCATTTTAGCATTTTGGCGCTCACGAGGGAGACAAACTGCTTTGGCTGTTTGCAAGGCTAGGAAAGAGCAGAGCCCCAGTCTTGCTGTTTATCTGCAATGACTGCCAGGGCAAGTGAGGACCAGCAAGACAATTCCTGCCTAGCACCTTCCTTGGAGGAGAGAGAGTGCAACGTTTCATTTTAGCATTTTGGCGCTCACGAGGGAGACGAACTTCTTTTGCTGTTTGCAAGGCTAGGAAAGAGCAGAGCCCCAGTCTTGCTGTTTATCTGCAATGACTGCCAGGGCAAGTGAGGACCAGCAAGACAATTCCTGCCTAGCACCTTCCTTGGAGGAGAGAGAGTGCAACGTTTCATTTTAGCATTTTGGCGCTCACGAGGGAGACAAACTGCTTTGGCTGTTTGCAAGGCTAGGAAAGAGCAGAGCCCCAGTCTTGCTGTTTATCTGCAATGACTGCCAGGGCAAGTGAGAACCAGCAAGACAATTCCTGCCTAGCACCTTCCTTGGAGGAGAGAGAGTGCAACGTTTCATTTTAGCATTTTGGCGCTCACGAGGGAGACGAACTTCTTTTGCTGTTTGCAAGGCTAGGAAAGAGCAGAGCCCCAGTCTTGCTGTTTATCTGCAATGACTGCCAGGGCAAGTGAGGACCAGCAAGACAATTCCTGCCTACCACCTTCCTTGGAGGAGAGAGAGTGCAACGTTTCATTTTAGCATTTTGGCGCTCACAAGGGAGACAAACTGCTTTGGCTGTTTGCAAGGCTAGGAAAGAGCAGAGCCCCAGTCTTGCTGTTTATCTGCAATGACTGCCAGGGCAAGTGAGGACCAGCAAGACAATTCCTGCCTAGCACCTTCCTTGGAGGAGAGAGAGTGCAACGTTTCATTTTAGCATTTTGGCGCTCACGAGGCAGAAGAACTTCTGTTGCTGTTTGCAAGGCTAGGAAAGAGCAGAGCCCCAGTCTTGCTGTTTATCTGCAATGACTGCCAGGGCAAGTGAGGACCAGCAAGACAATTCCTGCCTAGCACCTTCCTTGGAGGAGAGAGAGTGCAACGTTTCATTTTAGCATTTTGGCGCTCACGAGGGAGACAAACTGCTTTGGCTGTTTGCAAGGCTAGGAAAGAGCAGAGCCCCAGTCTTGCTGTTTATCTGCAATGACTGCCAGGGCAAGTGAGGACCAGCAAGACAATTCCTGCCTAGCACCTTCCTTGGAGGAGAGAGAGTGCAACGTTTCATTTTAGCATTTTGGTGCTCACGAGGGAGACAAACTGCTTTGGCTGTTTGCAAGGCTAGGAAAGAGCAGAGCCCCAGTCTTGCTGTTTATCTGCAATGAATGCCAGGGCAAGTGAGAACCAGCAAGACAATTCCTGCCTAGCACCTTCCTTGGAGGAGAGAGAGTGCAACGTTTCATTTTAGCATTTTGGCGCTCACGAGGGAGACGAACTTATTTTGCTGTTTGCAAGGGTAGGGAAGAGCAGAGCCCCAGTCTTGCTGTTTATCTGCAATGACTGCCAGGGCAAGTGAGGACCAGCAAGACAATTCCTGCCTAGCACCTTCCTTGGAGGAGAGAGAGTGCAACGTTTCATTTTGCTTTTTGGAGTGCGAGATTGAGAAAAAGCACAGTGTGTGTTTGCAAGGCTAGGAAAGAGCAGAGACCGATTCTTGCTGTTTATCTTGAATGACTGCCAGGGAAGTGAGGACCAGCAAGACAATTCCTGCCTAGCACCTTCCTTGGAGGAGAGAGAGTGCAACGTTTCATTTTAGCATTTTGGCGCTCACGAGGGAGACAAACTGCTTTGGCTGTTTGCAAGGCTAGGAAAGAGCAGAGCCCCAGTCTTGCTGTTTATCTGCAATGACTGCCAGGGCAAGTGAGCAGCAGCAAGACAATTCCTGCCTAGCACCTTCCTTGGAGGAGAGAGAGTGCAACGTTTCATTTTAGCATTTTGGCGCTCACGAGGGAGACGAACTTCTTTTGCTGTTTGCAAGGCTAGGAAAGAGCAGAGCCCCAGTCTTGCTGTTTATCTGCAATGACTGCCAGGGCAAGTGAGGACCAGCAAGACAATTCCTGCCTAGCACCTTCCTTGGAGGCGAGAGAGTGTAACGTTTCATTTTAGCATTTTGGCGCTCACGAGGGAGACGAACTTCTGTTGGTGTTTCCTAGGCTAGGAAAGAGCAGAGCCCCAGTCTTGCTGTTTATCTGCAATGACTGCCAGGGCAAGTGAGGACCAGCAAGACAATTCCTGCCTAGCACCTTCCTTGGAGGAGAGAGAGTGCAACGTTTCATTTTAGCATTTTGGCGCTCACGAGCGAGACAAACTTCTTTTGCTGTTTGCAAGGCTAGGAAAGAGCAGAGCCCCAGTCTTGCTGTTTATCTGCAATGACTGCCAGGGCAAGTGAGGACCAGCAAGACAATTCCTGCCTAGCACCTTCCTTGGAGGAGAGAGAGTGCAACGTTTCATTTTAGCATTTTGGCGCTCACGAGGGAGACAAACTGCTTTGGCTGTTTGCAAGGCTAGGAAAGAGCAGAGCCCCAGTCTTGCTGTTTATCTGCAATGACTGCCAGGGCAAGTGAGAACCAGCAAGACAATTCCTGCCTAGCACCTTCCTTGGAGGAGAGAGAGTGCAACGTTTCATTTTAGCATTTTGGCGCTCACGAGGGAGACGAACTTCTTTTGCTGTTTGAAAGGCTAGGAAAGAGCAGAGCCCCAGTCTTGCTGTTTATCTGCAATGACTGCCAGGGCAAGTGAGGACCAGCAAGACAATTCCTGCCTAGCACCTTCCTTGGAGGAGAGAGAGTGCAACGTTTCATTTTAGCATTTTGGCGCTCACAAGGGAGACAAACTGCTTTGGCTGTTTGCAAGGCTAGGAAAGAGCAGAGCCCCAGTCTTGCTGTTTATCTGCAATGACTGCCAGGGCAAGTGAGGACCAGCAAGACAATTCCTGCCTAGCACCTTCCTTGGAGGAGAGAGAGTGCAACGTTTCATTTTAGCATTTTGGCGCTCACGAGGGAGACAAACTGCTTTGGCTGTTTGCAAGGCTAGGAAAGAGCAGAGCCCCAGTCTTGCTGTTTATCTGCAATGAATGCCAGGGCAAGTGAGTACCAGCAAGACAATTCCTGCCTAGCACCTTCCTTGGAGGAGAGAGAGTGCAACGTTTCATTTTAGCATTTTGGCGCTCACGAGGGAGACGAACTTCTTTTGCTGTTTGCAAGGCTAGGAAAGAGCAGAGCCCCAGTCTTGCTGTTTATCTGCAATGACTGCCAGGGCAAGTGAGGACCAGCAAGACAATTCCTGCCTAGCACCTTCCTTGGAGGAGAGAGAGTGCAACGTTTCATTTTGCTTTTTGGAGTGCGAGATTGAGAAAAAGCACAGTGTCTGTTTGCAAGGCTAGGAAAGAGCAGAGACCGAGTCTTGCTGTTTATCTGCAATGACTGCCAGGGCAAGTGAGGACCAGCAAGACAATTCCTGCCTAGCACCTTCCTTGGAGGAGAGAGAGTGCAACGTTTCATTTTAGCATTTTGGCGCTCACGAGGGAGACAAACTGCTTTGGCTGTTTGCAAGGCTAGGAAAGAGCAGAGCCCCAGTCTTGCTGTTTATCTGCAATGACTGCCAGGGCAAGTGAGCAGCAGCAAGACAATTCCTGCCTAGCACCTTCCTTGGAGGAGAGAGAGTGCAACGTTTCATTTTAGCATTTTGGCGCTCACGAGGGAGACGAACTTCTTTTGCTGTTTGCAAGGCTAGGAAAGAGCAGAGCCCCAGTCTTGCTGTTTATCTGCAATGACTGCCAGGGCAAGTGAGGACCAGCAAGACAATTCCTGCCTAGCACCTTCCTTGGAGGAGACAGAGTGCAATGTTTCATTTTAGCATTTTGGCGCTCACGAGGGAGACGAACTTCTTTTGCTGTTTGCAAGGCTAGGAAAGAGCAGAGCCCCAGTCTTGCTCTTTATCTGCAATGACTGCCAGGGCAAGTGAGGACCAGCAAGACAATTCCTGCCTAGCACCTTCCTTGGATGAGAGAGAGTGCAACGTTTCATTTTAGCATTTTGGATCTCACGAGGGAGACGAACTTCTGTTGCTGTTTGCTAGGCTAGGAAAGAGCAGAGCACCAGTCTTGCTCTTTATCTGCAATGACTGCCAGGGCAAGTGAGGACCAGCAAGACAATTCCTACCTAGCACCTTCCTTGGAGGAGAGAGAGTGCAACGTTTCATTTTGCTTTTTGGAGTGCGAGATTGAGAAAAAGCACAGTGTCTGTTTGCAAGGGTAGGAAAGAGCAGAGACCGAGTCTTGCTGTTTATCTGCAATGACTGCCAGGGCAAGTCAGGACCAGCAAGGCAATTCCTGCCTAGCACCTTCGTTGGAGGAGAGAGAGTGCAACGTTTCATTTTAGCATTTTGGCGATCACGAGGGAGACAAACTTCTTTGGCTCTTTCAAGGATAGGAAAGAGCAGAGCCCCAGTCTTGCTGTTTATCTGCAATGACTGCCAGGGCAAGTGAGGACCAGCAAGACAACTCCTGCCTAGCACCTTCCTTGGAGGAGAGAGACTGCAACGTTTCATTTTAGCATTTTGGTGCTCACGAGCGACACAAACTGCTTTGGCTGTTTGCAAGGCTAGGAAAGAGCAGAGCCCCAGTCTTGGTGTTTATCTGCAATGACTGCCAGGGCAAGTGAGGACCAGCAAGACAATTCCTGCCTAGCACCTTCCTTGGAGGAGAGAGAGTGCAACGTTTCATTTTAGCATTTTGGCGCTCACGAGGGAGACAAACTGCTTTGGCTGTTTGCAAGGCTAGGAAAGAGCAGAGCCCCAGTCTTGCTGTTTATCTGCAATGACTGCCATGGCAAGTGAGGACCAGCAATACAACTCCTGCCTAGCACCTTCCTTGGAGGAGAGAGAGTGCAACGTTTCATTTTAGCATTTTGGCGCTCACGAGGGAGTCGAACTTCTGTTGCTGTTTGCTAGGCTAGGAAAGAGCAGAGCCCCAGTCTTGCTGTTTATCTGCAATGACTGCCAGGGCAAGTGAGGACCAGCAAGACAATTCCTGCCTAGCACCTTCCTTGGAGGCGAGAGAGTGTAACGTTTCATTTTAGCATTTTGGCGCTCACGAGGGAGACGAACTTCTGTTGGTGTTTCCTAGGCTAGGAAAGAGCAGAGCCCCAGTCTTGCTGTTTATCTGCAATGACTGCCAGGGCAAGTGAGGACCAGCAAGACAATTCCTGCCTAGCACCTTCCTTGGAGGAGAGAGAGTGCAACGTTTCATTTTAGCATTTTGGCGCTCACGAGCGAGACAAACTTCTTTTGCTGTTTGCAAGGCTAGGAAAGAGCAGAGCCCCAGTCTTGCTGTTTATCTGCAATGACTGCCAGGGCAAGTGAGGACCAGCAAGACAATTCCTGCCTAGCACCTTCCTTGGAGGAGAGAGAGTGCAACGTTTCATTTTAGCATTTTGGCGCTCACGAGGGAGACAAACTGCTTTGGCTGTTTGCAAGGCTAGGAAAGAGCAGAGCCCCAGTCTTGCTGTTTATCTGCAATGACTGCCAGGGCAAGTGAGAACCAGCAAGACAATTCCTGCCTAGCACCTTCCTTGGAGGAGAGAGAGTGCAACGTTTCATTTTAGCATTTTGGCGCTCACGAGGGAGACGAACTTCTTTTGCTGTTTGAAAGGCTAGGAAAGAGCAGAGCCCCAGTCTTGCTGTTTATCTGCAATGACTGCCAGGGCAAGTGAGGACCAGCAAGACAATTCCTGCCTAGCACCTTCCTTGGAGGCGAGAGAGTGTAACGTTTCATTTTAGCATTTTGGCGCTCACGAGGGAGACGAACTTCTGTTGGTGTTTCCTAGGCTAGGAAAGAGCAGAGCCCCAGTCTTGCTGTTTATCTGCAATGACTGCCAGGGCAAGTGAGGACCAGCAAGACAATTCCTGCCTAGCACCTTCCTTGGAGGAGAGAGAGTGCAACGTTTCATTTTAGCATTTTGGCGCTCACGAGCGAGACAAACTTCTTTTGCTGTTTGCAAGGCTAGGAAAGAGCAGAGCCCCAGTCTTGCTGTTTATCTGCAATGACTGCCAGGGCAAGTGAGGACCAGCAAGACAATTCCTGCCTAGCACCTTCCTTGGAGGAGAGAGAGTGCAACGTTTCATTTTAGCATTTTGGCGCTCACGAGGGAGACAAACTGCTTTGGCTGTTTGCAAGGCTAGGAAAGAGCAGAGCCCCAGTCTTGCTGTTTATCTGCAATGACTGCCAGGGCAAGTGAGAACCAGCAAGACAATTCCTGCCTAGCACCTTCCTTGGAGGAGAGAGAGTGCAACGTTTCATTTTAGCATTTTGGCGCTCACGAGGGAGACGAACTTCTTTTGCTGTTTGAAAGGCTAGGAAAGAGCAGAGCCCCAGTCTTGCTGTTTATCTGCAATGACTGCCAGGGCAAGTGAGGACCAGCAAGACAATTCCTGCCTAGCACCTTCCTTGGAGGAGAGAGAGTGCAACGTTTCATTTTAGCATTTTGGCGCTCACAAGGGAGACAAACTGCTTTGGCTGTTTGCAAGGCTAGGAAAGAGCAGAGCCCCAGTCTTGCTGTTTATCTGCAATGACTGCCAGGGCAAGTGAGGACCAGCAAGACAATTCCTGCCTAGCACCTTCCTTGGAGGAGAGAGAGTGCAACGTTTCATTTTAGCATTTTGGCGCTCACGAGGGAGACAAACTGCTTTGGCTGTTTGCAAGGCTAGGAAAGAGCAGAGCCCCAGTCTTGCTGTTTATCTGCAATGAATGCCAGGGCAAGTGAGTACCAGCAAGACAATTCCTGCCTAGCACCTTCCTTGGAGGAGAGAGAGTGCAACGTTTCATTTTAGCATTTTGGCGCTCACGAGGGAGACGAACTTCTTTTGCTGTTTGCAAGGCTAGGAAAGAGCAGAGCCCCAGTCTTGCTGTTTATCTGCAATGACTGCCAGGGCAAGTGAGGACCAGCAAGACAATTCCTGCCTAGCACCTTCCTTGGAGGAGAGAGAGTGCAACGTTTCATTTTGCTTTTTGGAGTGCGAGATTGAGAAAAAGCACAGTGTCTGTTTGCAAGGCTAGGAAAGAGCAGAGACCGAGTCTTGCTGTTTATCTGCAATGACTGCCAGGGCAAGTGAGGACCAGCAAGACAATTCCTGCCTAGCACCTTCCTTGGAGGAGAGAGAGTGCAACGTTTCATTTTAGCATTTTGGCGCTCACGAGGGAGACAAACTGCTTTGGCTGTTTGCAAGGCTAGGAAAGAGCAGAGCCCCAGTCTTGCTGTTTATCTGCAATGACTGCCAGGGCAAGTGAGCAGCAGCAAGACAATTCCTGCCTAGCACCTTCCTTGGAGGAGAGAGAGTGCAACGTTTCATTTTAGCATTTTGGCGCTCACGAGGGAGACGAACTTCTTTTGCTGTTTGCAAGGCTAGGAAAGAGCAGAGCCCCAGTCTTGCTGTTTATCTGCAATGACTGCCAGGGCAAGTGAGGACCAGCAAGACAATTCCTGCCTAGCACCTTCCTTGGAGGAGACAGAGTGCAATGTTTCATTTTAGCATTTTGGCGCTCACGAGGGAGACGAACTTCTTTTGCTGTTTGCAAGGCTAGGAAAGAGCAGAGCCCCAGTCTTGCTCTTTATCTGCAATGACTGCCAGGGCAAGTGAGGACCAGCAAGACAATTCCTGCCTAGCACCTTCCTTGGATGAGAGAGAGTGCAACGTTTCATTTTAGCATTTTGGATCTCACGAGGGAGACGAACTTCTGTTGCTGTTTGCTAGGCTAGGAAAGAGCAGAGCACCAGTCTTGCTCTTTATCTGCAATGACTGCCAGGGCAAGTGAGGACCAGCAAGACAATTCCTACCTAGCACCTTCCTTGGAGGAGAGAGAGTGCAACGTTTCATTTTGCTTTTTGGAGTGCGAGATTGAGAAAAAGCACAGAGTCTGTTTGCATGGCTAGGAAAGAGCAGAGACGGAGTCTTGCTGTTTATCTGCAATGACTGCCAGGGCAAGTGAGGACCAGCAAGGCAATTCCTGCCTAGCACCTTCCTTGGAGGAGAGAGAGTGCAACGTTTCATTTTAGCATTTTGGCGCTCACGAGGGAGTCAAACTGCTTTTGCTGTTTGCAAGGCTAGGAAAGAGCAGAGCCCCAGTCTTGCTGTTTATCTGCAATGACTGCCAGGGCAAGTGAGGACCAGCAAGACAATTCCTGCCTAGCACCTTCCTTGGAGGAGAGAGAGTGCAACGTTTCATTTTAGCATTTTGGCGCTCACAAGGGAGACAAACTGCTTTTGCTGTTTGCAAGGCTAGGAAAGAGCAGAGCCCCAGTCTTGCTGTTTATCTGCAATGACTGCCAGGGCAAGTGAGGACCAGCAAGACAATTCCTGCCTAGCACCTTCCTTGGAGGAGAGAGAGTACAACGTTTCATTTTAGCATTTTGGCGCTCACGAGGGAGACAAACTGCTTTGGCTGTTTGCAAGGCTAGGAAAGAGCAGAGCCCCAGTCTTGCTGTTTATCTGCAATGACTGCCAGGGCAAGTGAGGACCAGCAAGACAATTCCTGCCTAGCACCTTCCTTGGAGGAGAGAGAGTGCAACGTTTCATTTTAGCATTTTGGCGCTCACGAGGGAGACGAACTTCTTTTGCTGTTTGCAAGGCTAGGAAAGAGCAGAGCCCCAGTCTTGCTGTTTATCTGCAATGACTGCCAGGGCAAGTGAGGGCCAGCAAGACAATTCCTGCCTAGCACCTTCCTTGGAGGAGAGAGAGTGCAACGTTTCATTTTGCTTTTTGGAGTGCGAGATTGAGAAAAAGCACAGTGTCTGTTTGCAAGGGTAGGAAAGAGCAGAGACCGAGTCTTGCTGTTTATCTGCAATGACTGCCAGGGCAAGTCAGGACCAGCAAGGCAATTCCTGCCTAGCACCTTCGTTGGAGGAGAGAGAGTGCAACGTTTCATTTTAGCATTTTGGCGATCACGAGGGAGACAAACTTCTTTGGCTCTTTCAAGGATAGGAAAGAGCAGAGCCCCAGTCTTGCTGTTTATCTGCAATGACTGCCAGGGCAAGTGAGGACCAGCAAGACAATTCCTGCCTACCACCTTCCTTGGAGGAGAGAGAGTGCAACGTTTCATTTTAGCATTTTGGCGCTCACGAGTGAGACAAACTGCTTTTGCTGTTTGCAAGGCTAGGAAAGAGCAGAGCCCCAGTCTTGCTGTTTATCTGCAATGACTGCCAGGGCAAGTGAGGACCAGCAAGACAATTCCTGCCTAGCACCTTCCTTGGAGGAGAGAGAGTGCAACGTTTCATTTTAGCATTTTGGCGCTCACGAGGGAGACAAACTGCTTTTGCTGTTTGCAAGGCTAGGAAAGAGCAGAGCCCCAGTCTTGCTGTTTATCTGCAATGACTGCCAGGGCAAGTGAGGACCAGCAAGACAATTCCTGCCTACCACCTTCCTTGCAGGAGACAGAGAGCAACGTTTCATTTTAACATTTTGGCGCTCACGAGGGAGACAAACTGCTTTTGCTGTTTGCAAGGCTAGGAAAGAGCAGAGCCCCAGTCTTGCTGTTTATCTGCAATGACTGCCAGGGCAAGTGAGGACCAGCAAGACAATTCCTGCCTAGCACCTTCCTTGGAGGAGAGAGAGTGCAACGTTTCATTTTAGCATTTTGGCGCTCACAAGGGAGACAAACTTCTTTTGCTGTTTGCAAGGCTAGGAAAGAGCAGAGCCCCAGTCTTGCTGTTTATCTGCAATGACTGCCAGGGCAAGTGAGGACCAGCAAGACAATTCCTGCCTAGCACCTTCCTTGGAGGAGGGAGAGTGCAACGTTTCATTTTTGCATTTTGGCGCTCACGAGGGAGACGAACTTCTTTTGTGTTTGCAAGGCTAGGAAAGAGCAGACCCCAGTCTTTCTGTTTATCTGCAATGACTGCCAGGGCAAGTGAGGACCAGCAAGACAATTCCTGCCTAGCACCTTCCTTGGAGGAGAGAGAGTGCAACGTTTCATTTTAGCATTTTGGCGCTCACGAGGGAGACAAACTGCTTTGGCTGTTTGCAAGGCTAGGAAAGAGCAGAGCCCCAGTCTTGCTGTTTATCTGCAATGACTGCCAGGGCAAGTGAGGACCAGCAAGACAATTCCTGCCTAGCACCTTCCTTGGAGGAGAGAGAGTGCAACGTTTCATTTTAGCATTTTGGCGCTCACGAGGGAGACAAACTGCTTTTGCTGTTTGCAAGGCTAGGAAAGAGCAGAGCCCCAGTCTTGCTGTTTATCTGCAATGACTGCCAGGGCAAGTGAGGACCAGCAAGACAATTCCTGCCTACCACCTTCCTTGCAGGAGACAGAGAGCAACGTTTCATTTTAGCATTTTGGCGCTCACGAGGGAGACAAACTGCTTTTGCTGTTTGCAAGGCTAGGAAAGAGCAGAGCCCCAGTCTTGCTGTTTATCTGCAATGACTGCCAGGGCAAGTGAGGACCAGCAAGACAATTCCTGCCTAGCACCTTCCTTGGAGGAGAGAGAGTGCAACGTTTCATTTTAGCATTTTGGCGCTCACGAGGGAGACAAACTTCTTTTGCTGTTTGCAAGGCTAGGAAAGAGCAGAGCCCCAGTCTTGCTGTTTATCTGCAATGACTGCCAGGGCAAGTGAGGACCAGCAAGACAATTCCTGCCTAGCACCTTCCTTGGAGGAGGGAGAGTGCAACGTTTCATTTTTGCATTTTGGCGCTCACGAGGGAGACGAACTTCTTTTGTGTTTGCAAGGCTAGGAAAGAGCAGACCCCAGTCTTTCTGTTTATCTGCAATGACTGCCAGGGCAAGTGAGGACCAGCAAGACAATTCCTGCCTAGCACCTTCCTTGGAGGAGAGAGAGTGCAACGTTTCATTTTAGCATTTTGGCGCTCACGAGGGAGACAAACTGCTTTGGCTGTTTGCAAGGCTAGGAAAGAGCAGAGCCCCAGTCTTGCTGTTTATCTGCAATGACTGCCAGGGCAAGTGAGGACCAGCAAGACAATTCCTGCCTAGCACCTTCCTTGGAGGAGAGAGAGTGCAACGTTTCATTTTAGCATTTTGGCGCTCACGAGGGAGACGAACTTCTTTTGCTGTTTGCAAGGCTAGGAAAGAGCAGAGCCCGAGTCTTGCTGTTTATCTGCAATGACTGCCAGGGCAAGTGAGGGCCAGCAAGACAATTCCTGCCTAGCACCTTCCTTGGAGGAGAGAGAGTGCAACGTTTCATTTTGCTTTTTGGAGTGCGAGATTGAGAAAAAGCACAGTGTCTGTTTGCAAGGGTAGGAAAGAGCAGAGACCGAGTCTTGCTGTTTATCTGCAATGACTGCCAGGGCAAGTGAGGACCAGCAAGGCAATTCCTGCCTAGCACCTTCCTTGGAGGAGAGAGAGTGCAACGTTTCATTTTAGCATTTTGGCGCTCACGAGGGAGACAAACTGCTTTGGCTGTTTGCAAGGCTAGGAAAGAGCAGAGCCCCAGTCTTGCTGTTTATCTGCAATGACTGCCAGGGCAAGTGAGGACCAGCAAGACAATTCCTGCCTAGCACCTTCCTTGGAGGAGTGAGAGTGCAACGTTTCATTTTAGCATTTTGGCGCTCACGAGGGAGACGAACTTCTTTTGCTGTTTGCAAGGCTAGGAAAGAGCAGAGCCCGAGTCTTGCTGTTTATCTGCAATGACTGCCAGGGCAAGTGAGGACCAGCAAGACAATTCCTGCCTAGCACCTTCCTTGGAGGAGAGAGAGTGCAACGTTTCATTTTGCTTTTTGGAGTGCGAGATTGAGAAAAAGCACAGTGTCTGTTTGCAAGGGTAGGAAAGAGCAGAGACCGAGTCTTGCTGTTTATCTGCAATGACTGCCATGGCAAGTGAGGACCAGCAAGACAACTCCTGCCTAGCACCTTCCTTGGAGGAGAGAGAGTGCAACGTTTCATTTTAGCATTTTGGCGCTCACGAGGGAGTCGAACTTCTGTTGCTGTTTGCAAGGCTAGGAAAGAGCAGAGCCCCAGTCTTGCTGTTTATCTGCAATGACTGCCAGGGCAAGTGAGGACCAGCAAGACAATTCCTGCCTAGCACCTTCCTTGGAGGAGACAGAGTGCAACGTTTCATTTTAGAATTTTGGCGCTCACAAGGGAGACAAACTGCTTTTGCTGTTTGCAAGGCTAGGAAAGAGCAGAGCCCCAGTCTTGCTGTTTATCTGCAATGACTGCCAGGGCAAGTGAGGACCAGCAAGACAATTCCTGCCTAGCACCTTCCTTGGAGGAGAGAGAGTGCAACGTTTCATTTTAGCATTTTGGCGCTCACAAGGGAGACAAACTGCTTTTGCTGTTTGCAAGGCTAGGAAAGAGCAGAGCCCCAGTCTTGCTGTTTATCTGCAATGACTGCCAGGGCAAGTGAGGACCAGCAAGACAATTCCTGCCTAGCACCTTCCTTGGAGGAGAGAGAGTGCAACGTTTCATTTTAGCATTTTGGCGCTCACAAGGGAGACGAACTTCTGTTGCTGTTTGCAAGGCTAGGAAAGAGCAGAGCCCCAGTCTTGCTGTTTATCTGCAATGACTGCCAGGGCAAGTAAGGACCAGCAAGACAATTCCTGCCTAGCACCTTCCTTGGAGGAGAGAGAGAGCAACGTTTCATTTTAGCATTTTGGCGCTCACGAGGGAGACAAAATGCTTTTGCTCTTTGCAAGGCTATGAGAGAGCAGAGCCCCAGGCTTGCTCCTTATCTGCAATGACTGCCAGGGCAAGTGAGGACCAGCAAGACAATTCCTGCCTAGCACCTTCCTTGGAGGAGAGAGAGAGCAACGTTTCATTTTAGCATTTTGGCGCTCACAAGGGAGACAAACTGCTTTTGCTGTTTGCAAGGCTAGGAAAGAGCAGAGCCCCAGTCTTGCTGTTTATCTGCAATGACTGCCAGGGCAAGTGAGGACCAGCAAGAGAATTCCTGCCTACCACCTTCCTTGGAGGAGAGAGAGTGCAACGTTTCATTTTGCTTTTTGGAGTGCGAGATTGAGAAAAAGCACAGTGTCTGTTTGCATGGGTAGGAAAGATCAGAGACCGAGTCTTGCTGTTTATCTGCAATGACTGCCAGGGCAAGTGAGGACCAGCAAGGCAATTCCTGCCTAGCACCTTCCTTGGAGGAGAGAGAGTGCAACGTTTCATTTTAGCATTTTGGCGCTCACAAGGGAGACAAACTTCTGTTGCTGTTTGCAAGGCTAGGAAAGAGCAGAGCCCCAGTCTTGCTGTTTATCTGCAATGACTGCCAGGGCAAGTGAGGACCAGCAAGAAAATTCCTGCCTAGCACCTTCCTTGGAGGAGAGAGAGAGCAACGTTTCATTTTAGCATTTTGGCGCTCACGAGGGAGACAAAATGCTTTTGCTGTTTGCAAGGCTATGAGAGAGCAGAGCCCCAGGCTTGCTCCATATCTGCAATGACTGCCAGGGCAAGTGAGGACCAGCAAGACAATTCCTGCCTAGCACCTTCCTTGGAGGAGAGAGAGTGCAACGTTTCATTTTAGCATTTTGGCGCTCACAAGGGAGACAAACTGCTTTTGCTGTTTGCAAGGCTAGGAAAGAGCAGAGCCCCAGTCTTGCTGTTTATCTGCAATGACTGCCAGGGCAAGTGAGGACCAGCAAGACAATTCCTGCCTAGCACCTTCCTTGGAGGAGAGAGAGTGCAACGTTTCATTTTAGCATTTTGGCGCTCACGAGGGAGACAAACTGCTTTGGCTGTTTGCAAGGCTAGGAAAGAGCAGAGCCCCAGTCTTGCTGTTTATCTGCAATGACTGCCAGGGCAAGTGAGGACCAGCAAGACAATTCCTGCCTAGCACCTTCCTTGGAGGAGAGAGAGTGCAACGTTTCATTTTAGCATTTTGGCGCTCACGAGGGAGACGAACTTCTTTTGCTGTTTGCAAGGCTAGGAAAGAGCAGAGCCCCAGTCTTGCTGTTTATCTGCAATGACTGCCAGGGCAAGTGAGGGCCAGCAAGACAATTCCTGCCTAGCACCATCCTTGGAGGAGAGAGAGTGCAACGTTTCATTTTGCTTTTTGTACTGCGAGATTGAGAAAAATCACACTGTCTGTTTGCAAGGGTAGGAAAGAGCAGAGACGGAGTCTTGCTGTTTATCTGCAATGACTGCCAGGGCAAGTGAGGACCAGCAAGACAATTCCTGCCTAGCACCTTCCTTGGAGGAGAGAGAGTGCAACGTTTCATTTTAGCATTTTGGCGATCACGAGGGAGACAAAATTCTTTGGCTGTTTGCAAGGCTAGGAAAGAGCAGAGCCCCAGTCTTGCTGTTTATCTGCAATGACTGCCAGGGCAAGTGACGACCAGCAAGACAATTCCTGCCTAGCACCTTCCTTGGAGGAGAGAGAGAGCAACGTTTCATTTTAGCATTTTGGCGCTCACGAGGGAGACAAAATGCTTTTGCTGTTTGCAAGGCTATGAGAGAGCAGAGCCCCAGGCTTGCTCCTTATCTGCAATGACTGCCAGGGCAAGTGAGGACCAGCAAGACAATTCCTGCCTAGCACCTTCCTTGGAGGAGAGAGATTGCAACGTTTCATTTTAGCATTTTGGCGCTCACAAGGGAGACAAACTGCTTTTGCTGTTTGCAAGGCTAGGAAAGAGCAGAGCCCCAGTCTTGCTGTTTATCTGCAATGACTGCCAGGGCAAGTGAGGACCAGCAAGACAATTCCTGCCTAGCACCTTCCTTGGAGGAGAGAGAGTGCAACGTTTCATTTTAGTATTTTGGCGCTCACGAGGGAGACGAACTTCTTTTGCTGTTTGCAAGGCTAGGAAAGAGCAGAGCCCCAGTCTTGCTGTTTATCTGCAATGACTGCCAGGGCAAGTGACGACCAGCAAGACAATTCCTGCCTAGCACCTTCCTTGGAGGAGAGAGAGTGCAACGTTTCATTTTAGCATTTTGGCGCTCACGAGGGAGACAAACTGCTTTGGCTGTTTGCAAGGCTAGGAAAGAGCAGAGCCCCAGTCTTGCTGTTTATCTGCAATGACTGCCAGGGCAAGTGAGAACCAGCAAGACAATTCCTGCCTAGCACCTTCCTTGGAGGAGAGAGAGTGCAACGTTTCATTTTAGCATTTTGGCGCTCACGAGGGAGACGAACTTCTTTTGCTGTTTGCAAGGCTAGGAAAGAGCAGAGCCCCAGTCTTGCTGTTTATCTGCAATGACTGCCAGGATAAATGAGGACCAGCAAGACAATTCCTGCCTAGCACGTTCCTTGGAGGAGAGAGAGTGCAACGTTTCATTTTAGCATTTTGGCGCTCACGAGGGAGACAAACTGCTTTGGCTGTTTGCAAGGCTAGGAAAGAGCAGAGCCCCAGTCTTGCTGTTTATCTGCAATGACTGCCAGGGCAAGTGAGAACCAGCAAGACAATTCCTGCCTAGCACCTTCCTTGGAGGAGAGAGAGTGCAACGTTTCATTTTAGCATTTTGGCGCTCACGAGGGAGACAAAATTATTTGGCTGTTTGCAAGGCTAGGAAAGAGCAGAGCCCCAGTCTTGCTGTTTATCTGCAATGACTGCCAGGATAAATGAAGACCAGCAAGACAATTCCTGCCTAGCACGTTCCTTGGAGGAGAGAGAGTGCAACGTTTCATTTTAGCATTTTGGCGCACACGAGGGAGACGAACTTCTTTTGCTGTTTGCAAGGCTAGGAAAGAGCAGAGCCCCAGTCTTGCTGTTTATCTGCAATGACTGCCAGGGCAAGTGAGGGCCAGCAAGACAATTCCTGCCTAGCACCATCCTTGGAGGAGAGAGAGTGCAACGTTTCATTTTGCTTTTTGTACTGCGAGATTGAGAAAAATCACACTGTCTGTTTGCAAGGGTAGGAAAGAGCAGAGACGGAGTCTTGCTGTTTATCTGCAATGACTGCCAGGGCAAGTGAGGACCAGCAAGACAATTCCTGCCTAGCACCTTCCTTGGAGGAGTGAGAGTGCAACGTTTCATTTTAGCATTTTGGCGCTCACGAGGGAGACGAACTTCTTTTGCTGTTTGCAAGGCATGGAAAGAGCAGAGCCCGAGTCTTGCTGTTTATCTGCAATGACTGCCAGGGCAAGTGAGGACCAGCAAGACAATTCCTGCCTAGCACCTTCCTTGGAGGAGAGAGAGTGCAACGTTTCATTTTGCTTTTTGGAGTGCGAGATTGAGAAAAAGCACAGTGTCTGTTTGCAAGGGTAGGAAAGAGCAGAGACCGAGTCTTGCTGTTTATCTGCAATGACTGCCATGGCAAGTGAGGACCAGCAAGACAACTCCTGCCTAGCACCTTCCTTGGAGGAGAGAGAGTGCAACGTTTCATTTTAGCATTTTGGCGCTCACGAGGGAGTCGAACTTCTGTTGCTGTTTGCAAGGCTAGGAAAGAGCAGAGCCCCAGTCTTGCTGTTTATCTGCAATGACTGCCAGGGCAAGTGAGGACCAGCAAGACAATTCCTGCCTAGCACCTTCCTTGGAGGAGACAGAGTGCAACGTTTCATTTTAGAATTTTGGCGCTCACAAGGGAGACAAACTGCTTTTGCTGTTTGCAAGGCTAGGAAAGAGCAGAGCCCCAGTCTTGCTGTTTATCTGCAATGACTGCCAGGGCAAGTGAGGACCAGCAAGACAATTCCTGCCTAGCACCTTCCTTGGAGGAGAGAGAGTGCAACGTTTCATTTTAGCATTTTGGCGCTCACAAGGGAGACAAACTGCTTTTGCTGTTTGCAAGGCTAGGAAAGAGCAGAGCCCCAGTCTTGCTGTTTATCTGCAATGACTGCCAGGGCAAGTGAGGACCAGCAAGACAATTCCTGCCTAGCACCTTCCTTGGAGGAGAGAGAGTGCAACGTTTCATTTTAGCATTTTGGCGCTCACAAGGGAGACGAACTTCTGTTGCTGTTTGCAAGGCTAGGAAAGAGCAGAGCCCCAGTCTTGCTGTTTATCTGCAATGACTGCCAGGGCAAGTAAGGACCAGCAAGACAATTCCTGCCTAGCACCTTCCTTGGAGGAGAGAGAGAGCAACGTTTCATTTTAGCATTTTGGCGCTCACGAGGGAGACAAAATGCTTTTGCTCTTTGCAAGGCTATGAGAGAGCAGAGCCCCAGGCTTGCTCCTTATCTGCAATGACTGCCAGGGCAAGTGAGGACCAGCAAGACAATTCCTGCCTAGCACCTTCCTTGGAGGAGAGAGAGAGCAACGTTTCATTTTAGCATTTTGGCGCTCACAAGGGAGACAAACTGCTTTTGCTGTTTGCAAGGCTAGGAAAGAGCAGAGCCCCAGTCTTGCTGTTTATCTGCAATGACTGCCAGGGCAAGTGAGGACCAGCAAGAGAATTCCTGCCTACCACCTTCCTTGGAGGAGAGAGAGTGCAACGTTTCATTTTGCTTTTTGGAGTGCGAGATTGAGAAAAAGCACAGTGTCTGTTTGCATGGGTAGGAAAGATCAGAGACCGAGTCTTGCTGTTTATCTGCAATGACTGCCAGGGCAAGTGAGGACCAGCAAGGCAATTCCTGCCTAGCACCTTCCTTGGAGGAGAGAGAGTGCAACGTTTCATTTTAGCATTTTGGCGCTCACAAGGGAGACAAACTTCTGTTGCTGTTTGCAAGGCTAGGAAAGAGCAGAGCCCCAGTCTTGCTGTTTATCTGCAATGACTGCCAGGGCAAGTGAGGACCAGCAAGAAAATTCCTGCCTAGCACCTTCCTTGGAGGAGAGAGAGAGCAACGTTTCATTTTAGCATTTTGGCGCTCACGAGGGAGACAAAATGCTTTTGCTGTTTGCAAGGCTATGAGAGAGCAGAGCCCCAGGCTTGCTCCATATCTGCAATGACTGCCAGGGCAAGTGAGGACCAGCAAGACAATTCCTGCCTAGCACCTTCCTTGGAGGAGAGAGAGTGCAACGTTTCATTTTAGCATTTTGGCGCTCACAAGGGAGACAAACTGCTTTTGCTGTTTGCAAGGCTAGGAAAGAGCAGAGCCCCAGTCTTGCTGTTTATCTGCAATGACTGCCAGGGCAAGTGAGGACCAGCAAGACAATTCCTGCCTAGCACCTTCCTTGGAGGAGAGAGAGTGCAACGTTTCATTTTAGCATTTTGGCGCTCACAAGGGAGACAAACTGCTTTTGCTGTTTGCAAGGCTAGGAAAGAGCAGAGCCCCAGTCTTGCTGTTTATCTGCAATGACTGCCAGGGCAAGTGAGAACCAGCAAGACAATTCCTGCCTAGCACCTTCCTTGGAGGAGAGAGAGTGCAACGTTTCATTTTAGCATTTTGGCGCTCACGAGGGAGACGAACTTCTTTTGCTGTTTGCAAGGCTAGGAAAGAGCAGAGCCCCAGTCTTGCTGTTTATCTGCAATGACTGCCAGGATAAATGAGGACCAGCAAGACAATTCCTGCCTAGCACGTTCCTTGGAGGAGAGAGAGTGCAACGTTTCATTTTAGCATTTTGGCGCTCACGAGGGAGACAAACTGCTTTGGCTGTTTGCAAGGCTAGGAAAGAGCAGAGCCCCAGTCTTGCTGTTTATCTGCAATGACTGCCAGGGCAAGTGAGAACCAGCAAGACAATTCCTGCCTAGCACCTTCCTTGGAGGAGAGAGAGTGCAACGTTTCATTTTAGCATTTTGGCGCTCACGAGGGAGACAAAATTATTTGGCTGTTTGCAAGGCTAGGAAAGAGCAGAGCCCCAGTCTTGCTGTTTATCTGCAATGACTGCCAGGATAAATGAAGACCAGCAAGACAATTCCTGCCTAGCACGTTCCTTGGAGGAGAGAGAGTGCAACGTTTCATTTTAGCATTTTGGCGCACACGAGGGAGACGAACTTCTTTTGCTGTTTGCAAGGCTAGGAAAGAGCAGAGCCCCAGTCTTGCTGTTTATCTGCAATGACTGCCAGGGCAAGTGAGGGCCAGCAAGACAATTCCTGCCTAGCACCATCCTTGGAGGAGAGAGAGTGCAACGTTTCATTTTGCTTTTTGTACTGCGAGATTGAGAAAAATCACACTGTCTGTTTGCAAGGGTAGGAAAGAGCAGAGACGGAGTCTTGCTGTTTATCTGCAATGACTGCCAGGGCAAGTGAGGACCAGCAAGACAATTCCTGCCTAGCACCTTCCTTGGAGGAGTGAGAGTGCAACGTTTCATTTTAGCATTTTGGCGCTCACGAGGGAGACGAACTTCTTTTGCTGTTTGCAAGGCATGGAAAGAGCAGAGCCCGAGTCTTGCTGTTTATCTGCAATGACTGCCAGGGCAAGTGAGGACCAGCAAGACAATTCCTGCCTAGCACCTTCCTTGGAGGAGAGAGAGTGCAGCGTTTCATTTTGCTTTTTGGAGTGCGAGATTGAGAAAAAGCACAGTGTCTGTTTGCAAGGGTAGGAAAGAGCAGAGACCGAGTCTTGCTGTTTATCTGCAATGACTGCCATGGCAAGTGAGGACCAGCAAGACAACTCCTGCCTAGCACCTTCCTTGGAGGAGAGAGAGTGCAACGTTTCATTTTAGCATTTTGGCGCTCACGAGGGAGTCGAACTTCTGTTGCTGTTTGCAAGGCTAGGAAAGAGCAGAGCCCCAGTCTTGCTGTTTATCTGCAATGACTGCCAGGGCAAGTGAGGACCAGCAAGACAATTCCTGCCTAGCACCTTCCTTGGAGGAGACAGAGTGCAACGTTTCATTTTAGAATTTTGGCGCTCACAAGGGAGACAAACTGCTTTTGCTGTTTGCAAGGCTAGGAAAGAGCAGAGCCCCAGTCTTGCTGTTTATCTGCAATGACTGCCAGGGCAAGTGAGGACCAGCAAGACAATTCCTGCCTAGCACCTTCCTTGGAGGAGAGAGAGTGCAACGTTTCATTTTAGCATTTTGGCGCTCACAAGGGAGACAAACTGCTTTTGCTGTTTGCAAGGCTAGGAAAGAGCAGAGCCCCAGTCTTGCTGTTTATCTGCAATGACTGCCAGGGCAAGTGAGGACCAGCAAGACAATTCCTGCCTAGCACCTTCCTTGGAGGAGAGAGAGTGCAACGTTTCATTTTAGCATTTTGGCGCTCACAAGGGAGACGAACTTCTGTTGCTGTTTGCAAGGCTAGGAAAGAGCAGAGCCCCAGTCTTGCTGTTTATCTGCAATGACTGCCAGGGCAAGTAAGGACCAGCAAGACAATTCCTGCCTAGCACCTTCCTTGGAGGAGAGAGAGAGCAACGTTTCATTTTAGCATTTTGGCGCTCACGAGGGAGACAAAATGCTTTTGCTCTTTGCAAGGCTATGAGAGAGCAGAGCCCCAGGCTTGCTCCTTATCTGCAATGACTGCCAGGGCAAGTGAGGACCAGCAAGACAATTCCTGCCTAGCACCTTCCTTGGAGGAGAGAGAGAGCAACGTTTCATTTTAGCATTTTGGCGCTCACAAGGGAGACAAACTGCTTTTGCTGTTTGCAAGGCTAGGAAAGAGCAGAGCCCCAGTCTTGCTGTTTATCTGCAATGACTGCCAGGGCAAGTGAGGACCAGCAAGAGAATTCCTGCCTACCACCTTCCTTGGAGGAGAGAGAGTGCAACGTTTCATTTTGCTTTTTGGAGTGCGAGATTGAGAAAAAGCACAGTGTCTGTTTGCATGGGTAGGAAAGATCAGAGACCGAGTCTTGCTGTTTATCTGCAATGACTGCCAGGGCAAGTGAGGACCAGCAAGGCAATTCCTGCCTAGCACCTTCCTTGGAGGAGAGAGAGTGCAACGTTTCATTTTAGCATTTTGGCGCTCACAAGGGAGACAAACTTCTGTTGCTGTTTGCAAGGCTAGGAAAGAGCAGAGCCCCAGTCTTGCTGTTTATCTGCAATGACTGCCATGGCAAGTGAGGACCAGCAAGACAACTCCTGCCTAGCACCTTCCTTGGAGGAGAGAGAGTGCAACGTTTCATTTTAGCATTTTGGCGCTCACGAGGGAGTCGAACTTCTGTTGCTGTTTGCAAGGCTAGGAAAGAGCAGAGCCCCAGTCTTGCTGTTTATCTGCAATGACTGCCAGGGCAAGTGAGGACCAGCAAGACAATTCCTGCCTAGCACCTTCCTTGGAGGAGACAGAGTGCAACGTTTCATTTTAGAATTTTGGCGCTCACAAGGGAGACAAACTGCTTTTGCTGTTTGCAAGGCTAGGAAAGAGCAGAGCCCCAGTCTTGCTGTTTATCTGCAATGACTGCCAGGGCAAGTGAGGACCAGCAAGACAATTCCTGCCTAGCACCTTCCTTGGAGGAGAGAGAGTGCAACGTTTCATTTTAGCATTTTGGCGCTCACAAGGGAGACAAACTGCTTTTGCTGTTTGCAAGGCTAGGAAAGAGCAGAGCCCCAGTCTTGCTGTTTATCTGCAATGACTGCCAGGGCAAGTGAGGACCAGCAAGACAATTCCTGCCTAGCACCTTCCTTGGAGGAGAGAGAGTGCAACGTTTCATTTTAGCATTTTGGCGCTCACAAGGGAGACGAACTTCTGTTGCTGTTTGCAAGGCTAGGAAAGAGCAGAGCCCCAGTCTTGCTGTTTATCTGCAATGACTGCCAGGGCAAGTAAGGACCAGCAAGACAATTCCTGCCTAGCACCTTCCTTGGAGGAGAGAGAGAGCAACGTTTCATTTTAGCATTTTGGCGCTCACGAGGGAGACAAAATGCTTTTGCTCTTTGCAAGGCTATGAGAGAGCAGAGCCCCAGGCTTGCTCCTTATCTGCAATGACTGCCAGGGCAAGTGAGGACCAGCAAGACAATTCCTGCCTAGCACCTTCCTTGGAGGAGAGAGAGAGCAACGTTTCATTTTAGCATTTTGGCGCTCACAAGGGAGACAAACTGCTTTTGCTGTTTGCAAGGCTAGGAAAGAGCAGAGCCCCAGTCTTGCTGTTTATCTGCAATGACTGCCAGGGCAAGTGAGGACCAGCAAGAGAATTCCTGCCTACCACCTTCCTTGGAGGAGAGAGAGTGCAACGTTTCATTTTGCTTTTTGGAGTGCGAGATTGAGAAAAAGCACAGTGTCTGTTTGCATGGGTAGGAAAGATCAGAGACCGAGTCTTGCTGTTTATCTGCAATGACTGCCAGGGCAAGTGAGGACCAGCAAGGCAATTCCTGCCTAGCACCTTCCTTGGAGGAGAGAGAGTGCAACGTTTCATTTTAGCATTTTGGCGCTCACAAGGGAGACAAACTTCTGTTGCTGTTTGCAAGGCTAGGAAAGAGCAGAGCCCCAGTCTTGCTGTTTATCTGCAATGACTGCCAGGGCAAGTGAGGACCAGCAAGAAAATTCCTGCCTAGCACCTTCCTTGGAGGAGAGAGAGAGCAACGTTTCATTTTAGCATTTTGGCGCTCACGAGGGAGACAAAATGCTTTTGCTGTTTGCAAGGCTATGAGAGAGCAGAGCCCCAGGCTTGCTCCATATCTGCAATGACTGCCAGGGCAAGTGAGGACCAGCAAGACAATTCCTGCCTAGCACCTTCCTTGGAGGAGAGAGAGTGCAACGTTTCATTTTAGCATTTTGGCGCTCACAAGGGAGACAAACTGCTTTTGCTGTTTGCAAGGCTAGGAAAGAGCAGAGCCCCAGTCTTGCTGTTTATCTGCAATGACTGCCAGGGCAAGTGAGGACCAGCAAGACAATTCCTGCCTAGCACCTTCCTTGGAGGAGAGAGAGTGCAACGTTTCATTTTAGCATTTTGGCGCTCACGAGGGAGACAAACTGCTTTGGCTGTTTGCAAGGCTAGGAAAGAGCAGAGCCCCAGTCTTGCTGTTTATCTGCAATGACTGCCAGGGCAAGTGAGGACCAGCAAGACAATTCCTGCCTAGCACCTTCCTTGGAGGAGAGAGAGTGCAACGTTTCATTTTAGCATTTTGGCGCTCACGAGGGAGACGAACTTCTTTTGCTGTTTGCAAGGCTAGGAAAGAGCAGAGCCCCAGTCTTGCTGTTTATCTGCAATGACTGCCAGGGCAAGTGAGGGCCAGCAAGACAATTCCTGCCTAGCACCATCCTTGGAGGAGAGAGAGTGCAACGTTTCATTTTGCTTTTTGTACTGCGAGATTGAGAAAAATCACACTGTCTGTTTGCAAGGGTAGGAAAGAGCAGAGACGGAGTCTTGCTGTTTATCTGCAATGACTGCCAGGGCAAGTGAGGACCAGCAAGACAATTCCTGCCTAGCACCTTCCTTGGAGGAGAGAGAGTGCAACGTTTCATTTTAGCATTTTGGCGATCACGAGGGAGACAAAATTCTTTGGCTGTTTGCAAGGCTAGGAAAGAGCAGAGCCCCAGTCTTGCTGTTTATCTGCAATGACTGCCAGGGCAAGTGACGACCAGCAAGACAATTCCTGCCTAGCACCTTCCTTGGAGGAGAGAGAGAGCAACGTTTCATTTTAGCATTTTGGCGCTCACGAGGGAGACAAAATGCTTTTGCTGTTTGCAAGGCTATGAGAGAGCAGAGCCCCAGGCTTGCTCCTTATCTGCAATGACTGCCAGGGCAAGTGAGGACCAGCAAGACAATTCCTGCCTAGCACCTTCCTTGGAGGAGAGAGAGTGCAACGTTTCATTTTAGCATTTTGGCGCTCACAAGGGAGACAAACTGCTTTTGCTGTTTGCAAGGCTAGGAAAGAGCAGAGCCCCAGTCTTGCTGTTTATCTGCAATGACTGCCAGGGCAAGTGAGGACCAGCAAGACAATTCCTGCCTAGCACCTTCCTTGGAGGAGAGAGAGTGCAACGTTTCATTTTAGTATTTTGGCGCTCACGAGGGAGACGAACTTCTTTTGCTGTTTGCAAGGCTAGGAAAGAGCAGAGCCCCAGTCTTGCTGTTTATCTGCAATGACTGCCAGGGCAAGTGACGACCAGCAAGACAATTCCTGCCTAGCACCTTCCTTGGAGGAGAGAGAGTGCAACGTTTCATTTTAGCATTTTGGCGCTCACGAGGGAGACAAACTGCTTTGGCTGTTTGCAAGGCTAGGAAAGAGCAGAGCCCCAGTCTTGCTGTTTATCTGCAATGACTGCCAGGGCAAGTGAGAACCAGCAAGACAATTCCTGCCTAGCACCTTCCTTGGAGGAGAGAGAGTGCAACGTTTCATTTTAGCATTTTGGCGCTCACGAGGGAGACGAACTTCTTTTGCTGTTTGCAAGGCTAGGAAAGAGCAGAGCCCCAGTCTTGCTGTTTATCTGCAATGACTGCCAGGATAAATGAGGACCAGCAAGACAATTCCTGCCTAGCACGTTCCTTGGAGGAGAGAGAGTGCAACGTTTCATTTTAGCATTTTGGCGCTCACGAGGGAGACAAACTGCTTTGGCTGTTTGCAAGGCTAGGAAAGAGCAGAGCCCCAGTCTTGCTGTTTATCTGCAATGACTGCCAGGGCAAGTGAGAACCAGCAAGACAATTCCTGCCTAGCACCTTCCTTGGAGGAGAGAGAGTGCAACGTTTCATTTTAGCATTTTGGCGCTCACGAGGGAGACAAAATTATTTGGCTGTTTGCAAGGCTAGGAAAGAGCAGAGCCCCAGTCTTGCTGTTTATCTGCAATGACTGCCAGGATAAATGAAGACCAGCAAGACAATTCCTGCCTAGCACGTTCCTTGGAGGAGAGAGAGTGCAACGTTTCATTTTAGCATTTTGGCGCACACGAGGGAGACGAACTTCTTTTGCTGTTTGCAAGGCTAGGAAAGAGCAGAGCCCCAGTCTTGCTGTTTATCTGCAATGACTGCCAGGGCAAGTGAGGGCCAGCAAGACAATTCCTGCCTAGCACCATCCTTGGAGGAGAGAGAGTGCAACGTTTCATTTTGCTTTTTGTACTGCGAGATTGAGAAAAATCACACTGTCTGTTTGCAAGGGTAGGAAAGAGCAGAGACGGAGTCTTGCTGTTTATCTGCAATGACTGCCAGGGCAAGTGAGGACCAGCAAGACAATTCCTGCCTAGCACCTTCCTTGGAGGAGAGAGAGTGCAACGTTTCATTTTAGCATTTTGGCGCTCACAAGGGAGACAAACTGCTTTTGCTGTTTGCAAGGCTAGGAAAGAGCAGAGCCCCAGTCTTGCTGTTTATCTGCAATGACTGCCAGGGCAAGTGAGGACCAGCAAGACAATTCCTGCCTAGCACCTTCCTTGGAGGAGAGAGAGTGCAACGTTTCATTTTAGCATTTTGGCTCTCACAAGGGAGAAAAACTGCTTTTGCTGTTTGCAAGGCTAGGAAAGAGCAGAGCCCCAGTCTTGCTGTTTATCTGCAATGACTGCCAGGGCAAGTGAGGACCAGCAAGACAATTCCTGCCTAGCACCTTCCTTGGAGGAGAGAGAGTGCAACGTTTCATTTTAGCATTTTGGCGCTCACAAGGCAGACGAACTTCTGTTGCTGTTTGCAAGGCTAGGAAAGAGCAGAGCCCCAGTCTTGCTGTTTATCTGCAATGACTGCCAGGGCAAGTAAGGACCAGCAAGACAATTCCTGCCTAGCACCTTCCTTGGAGGAGAGAGAGAGCAACGTTTCATTTTAGCATTTTGGCGCTCACGAGGGAGACAAAATGCTTTTGCTCTTTGCAAGGCTATGAGAGAGCAGAGCCCCAGGCTTGCTCCTTATCTGCAATGACTGCCAGGGCAAGTGAGGACCAGCAAGACAATTCCTGCCTAGCACCTTCCTTGGAGGAGAGAGAGAGCAACGTTTCATTTTAGCATTTTGGCGCTCACAAGGGAGACAAACTGCTTTTGCTGTTTGCAAGGCTAGGAAAGAGCAGAGCCCCAGTCTTGCTGTTTATCTGCAATGACTGCCAGGGCAAGTGAGGACCAGCAAGAGAATTCCTGCCTACCACCTTCCTTGGAGGAGAGAGAGTGCAACGTTTCATTTTGCTTTTTGGAGTGCGAGATTGAGAAAAAGCACAGTGTCTGTTTGCATGGGTAGGAAAGATCAGAGACCGAGTCTTGCTGTTTATCTGCAATGACTGCCAGGGCAAGTGAGGACCAGCAAGGCAATTCCTGCCTAGCACCTTCCTTGGAGGAGAGAGAGTGCAACGTTTCATTTTAGCATTTTGGCGCTCACAAGGGAGACAAACTTCTGTTGCTGTTTGCAAGGCTAGGAAAGAGCAGAGCCCCAGTCTTGCTGTTTATCTGCAATGACTGCCAGGGCAAGTGAGGACCAGCAAGAAAATTCCTGCCTAGCACCTTCCTTGGAGGAGAGAGAGAGCAACGTTTCATTTTAGCATTTTGGCGCTCACGAGGGAGACAAAATGCTTTTGCTGTTTGTAAGGCTATGAGAGAGCAGAGCCCCAGGCTTGCTCCATATCTGCAATGACTGCCAGGGCAAGTGAGGACCAGCAAGACAATTCCTGCCTAGCACCTTCCTTGGAGGAGAGAGAGTGCAACGTTTCATTTTAGCATTTTGGCGCTCACAAGGGAGACAAACTGCTTTTGCTGTTTGCAAGGCTAGGAAAGAGCAGAGCCCCAGTCTTGCTGTTTATCTGCAATGACTGCCAGGGCAAGTGAGGACCAGCAAGACAATTCCTGCCTAGCACCTTCCTTGGAGGAGAGAGAGTGCAACGTTTCATTTTAGCATTTTGGCGCTCACGAGGGAGACAAACTGCTTTGGCTGTTTGCAAGGCTAGGAAAGAGCAGAGCCCCAGTCTTGCTGTTTATCTGCAATGACTGCCAGGGCAAGTGAGGACCAGCAAGACAATTCCTGCCTAGCACCTTCCTTGGAGGAGAGAGAGTGCAACGTTTCATTTTAGCATTTTGGCGCTCACGAGGGAGACGAACTTCTTTTGCTGTTTGCAAGGCTAGGAAAGAGCAGAGCCCCAGTCTTGCTGTTTATCTGCAATGACTGCCAGGGCAAGTGAGGGCCAGCAAGACAATTCCTGCCTAGCACCATCCTTGGAGGAGAGAGAGTGCAACGTTTCATTTTGCTTTTTGTACTGCGAGATTGAGAAAAATCACACTGTCTGTTTGCAAGGGTAGGAAAGAGCAGAGACGGAGTCTTGCTGTTTATCTGCAATGACTGCCAGGGCAAGTGAGGACCAGCAAGACAATTCCTGCCTAGCACCTTCCTTGGAGGAGAGAGAGTGCAACGTTTCATTTTAGCATTTTGGCGATCACGAGGGAGACAAAATTCTTTGGCTGTTTGCAAGGCTAGGAAAGAGCAGAGCCCCAGTCTTGCTGTTTATCTGCAATGACTGCCAGGGCAAGTGACGACCAGCAAGACAATTCCTGCCTAGCACCTTCCTTGGAGGAGAGAGAGAGCAACGTTTCATTTTAGCATTTTGGCGCTCACGAGGGAGACAAAATGCTTTTGCTGTTTGCAAGGCTATGAGAGAGCAGAGCCCCAGGCTTGCTCCTTATCTGCAATGACTGCCAGGGCAAGTGAGGACCAGCAAGACAATTCCTGCCTAGCACCTTCCTTGGAGGAGAGAGAGTGCAACGTTTCATTTTAGCATTTTGGCGCTCACAAGGGAGACAAACTGCTTTTGCTGTTTGCAAGGCTAGGAAAGAGCAGAGCCCCAGTCTTGCTGTTTATCTGCAATGACTGCCAGGGCAAGTGAGGACCAGCAAGACAATTCCTGCCTAGCACCTTCCTTGGAGGAGAGAGAGTGCAACGTTTCATTTTAGTATTTTGGCGCTCACGAGGGAGACGAACTTCTTTTGCTGTTTGCAAGGCTAGGAAAGAGCAGAGCCCCAGTCTTGCTGTTTATCTGCAATGACTGCCAGGGCAAGTGACGACCAGCAAGACAATTCCTGCCTAGCACCTTCCTTGGAGGAGAGAGAGTGCAACGTTTCATTTTAGCATTTTGGCGCTCACGAGGGAGACAAACTGCTTTGGCTGTTTGCAAGGCTAGGAAAGAGCAGAGCCCCAGTCTTGCTGTTTATCTGCAATGACTGCCAGGGCAAGTGAGAACCAGCAAGACAATTCCTGCCTAGCACCTTCCTTGGAGGAGAGAGAGTGCAACGTTTCATTTTAGCATTTTGGCGCTCACGAGGGAGACGAACTTCTTTTGCTGTTTGCAAGGCTAGGAAAGAGCAGAGCCCCAGTCTTGCTGTTTATCTGCAATGACTGCCAGGATAAATGAGGACCAGCAAGACAATTCCTGCCTAGCACGTTCCTTGGAGGAGAGAGAGTGCAACGTTTCATTTTAGCATTTTGGCGCTCACGAGGGAGACAAACTGCTTTGGCTGTTTGCAAGGCTAGGAAAGAGCAGAGCCCCAGTCTTGCTGTTTATCTGCAATGACTGCCAGGGCAAGTGAGAACCAGCAAGACAATTCCTGCCTAGCACCTTCCTTGGAGGAGAGAGAGTGCAACGTTTCATTTTAGCATTTTGGCGCTCACGAGGGAGACAAAATTATTTGGCTGTTTGCAAGGCTAGGAAAGAGCAGAGCCCCAGTCTTGCTGTTTATCTGCAATGACTGCCAGGATAAATGAAGACCAGCAAGACAATTCCTGCCTAGCACGTTCCTTGGAGGAGAGAGAGTGCAACGTTTCATTTTAGCATTTTGGCGCACACGAGGGAGACGAACTTCTTTTGCTGTTTGCAAGGCTAGGAAAGAGCAGAGCCCCAGTCTTGCTGTTTATCTGCAATGACTGCCAGGGCAAGTGAGGACCAGCAAGACAATTCCTGCCTAGCACCTTCCTTGGAGGAGAGAGAGTGCAACGTTTCATTTTGCTTTTTGTACTGCGAGATTTAGAAAAATCACACTGTCTGTTTGCAAGGGTAGGAAAGAGCAGAGACGGAGTCTTGCTGTTTATCTGCAATGACTGCCAGGGCAAGTGAGGACCAGCAAGACAATTCCTGCCTAGCACCTTCCTTGGAGGAGAGAGAGTGCAACGTTTCATTTTAGCATTTTGGCGATCACGAGGGAGACAAAATTCTTTGGCTGTTTGCAAGGCTAGGAAAGAGCAGAGCCCCAGTCTTGCTGTTTATCTGCAATGACTGCCAGGGCAAGTGACGACCAGCAAGACAATTCCTGCCTAGCACCTTCCTTGGAGGAGAGAGAGAGCAACGTTTCATTTTAGCATTTTGGCGCTCACGAGGGAGACAAAATGCTTTTGCTGTTTGCAAGGCTATGAGAGAGCAGAGCCCCAGTCTTGCTGCTTATCTGCAATGACTGCCAGGGCAAGTGAGGACCAGCAAGACAATTCCTGCCTAGCACCTTCCTTGGAGGAGAGAGAGTGCAACGTTTCATTTTAGCATTTTGGCGCTCACAAGGGAGACAAACTGCTTTTGCTGTTTGCAAGGCTAGGAAAGAGCAGAGCCCCAGTCTTGCTGTTTATCTGCAATGACTGCCAGGGCAAGTGAGAACCAGCAAGACAATTCCTGCCTAGCACCTTCCTTGGAGGAGAGAGAGTGCAACGTTTCATTTTAGCATTTTGGCGCTCACGAGGGAGACGAACTTCTTTTGCTGTTTGCAAGGCTAGGAAAGAGCAGAGCCCCAGTCTTGCTGTTTATCTGCAATGACTGCCAGGGCAAGTGAGGACCAGCAAGACAATTCCTGACTAGCACCTTCCTTGGAGGAGAGAGAGTGCAACGTTTCATTTTAGCATTTTGGCGCTCACGAGGGAGACAAACTGCTTTGGCTGTTTGCAAGGCTAGGAAAGAGCAGAGCCCCAGTCTTGCTGTTTATCTGCAATGACTGCCAGGGCAAGTGAGAACCAGCAAGACAATTCCTGCCTAGCACCTTCCTTGGAGGAGAGAGAGTGCAACGTTTCATTTTAGCATTTTGGCGCTCACGAGGGAGACAAAATTATTTGGCTGTTTGCAAGGCTAGGAAAGAGCAGAGCCCCAGTCTTGCTGTTTATCTGCAATGACTGCCAGGATAAATGAAGACCAGCAAGACAATTCCTGCCTAGCACGTTCCTTGGAGGAGAGAGAGTGCAACGTTTCATTTTAGCATTTTGGCGCACACGAGGGAGACAAACTGCTTTTGCTGTTTGCAAGGCTAGGAAAGAGCAGAGCCCCAGTCTTGCTGTTTATCTGCAATGACTGCCAGGGCAAGTGAGGACCAGCAAGACAATTCCTGCCTAGCACCTTCCTTGGAGGAGAGAGAGTGCAACGTTTCATTTTAGCATTTTGGCGCTCACGAGGGAGACGAACTTCTTTTGCTGTTTGCAAGGCTAGGAAAGAGCAGAGCCCCAGTCTTGCTGTTTATCTGCAATGACTGCCAGGGCAAGTGAGGGCCAGCAAGACAATTCCTGCCTAGCACCATCCTTGGAGGAGAGAGAGTGCAACGTTTCATTTTGCTTTTTGGAGTGCGAGATTGAGAAAAAGCACAGTGTCTGTTTGCATGGGTAGGAAAGAGCAGAGACCGAGTCTTGCTGTTTATCTGCAATGACTGCCAGGGCAAGTGAGGACCAGCAAGGCAATTCCTGCCTAGCACCTTCCTTGGATGAGAGAGAGTGCAACGTTTCATTTTAGCATTTTGGCGCTCACGAGGGAGACGAACTTCTTTTGATGTTTGCAAGGCTAGGAAAGAGCAGAGCCCCAGTCTTGCTGTTTATCTGCAATGACTGCCAGGGCAAGTGAGGACCAGCAAGACAATTCATGCCTAGCACCTTCCTTGGAGGACAGAGAGTGCAACGTTTCATTTTAGCATTTTGGAGCTCACAAGGGAGACAAAGTGCTTTTGCTGTTTGCAAGGCTAGGAAAGAGCAGAGCCCCAGTCTTGCTGTTTATCTGCAATGACTGCCAGGGCAAGTGAGGACCAGCAAGAGAATTCCTGCCGAGCACCTTCCTTGGATGAGAGAGACTGCAACGTTTCATTTTAGCATTTTGGCGCTCAGGAGGGAGACGAACTTCTTTTGCTGTTTGCAAGGCTAGGAAAGAGCAGAGTCGCTGTCTTGCTCTTTATCTGCAATGACTGCCAGGGCAAGTGACGACCAGCAAGACAATTCCTGCCTAGCACCTTCCTTGGAGGAGAGAGAGTGCAACGTTTCATTTTAGCATTTTGGCGCTCACGAGGGTGACAATCTGCTTTTGATGTTTGCAAGGCTAGGAAAGAGCAGAGCCCCAGTCTTGCTGTTTATCTGCAATGACTGCCAGGGCAAGTGCGGACCAGCAAGACAATTCCTGCCTAGCACCTTCCTTGGAGGAGAGAGAGTGCAACGTTTCATTTTAGCATTTTGGCGCTCACGAGGGAGAGAAACTGCTTTGGCTGTTTGCAAGGCTAGGAAAGAGCAGAGCCCCAGTCTTGCTGCTTATCTGCAATGACTGCCAGGGCAAGTGAGGACCAGCAAGACAATTCCTGCCTAGCACCTTCCTTGGAGGAGAGAGAGAGCAACGTTTCATTTTAGCATTTTGGCGCTTACGAGGGAGACAAAATGCTTTTGCTGTTTGCAAGGCTATGAAAGAGCAGAGCCTCAGTCTTGCTGCTTATCTGCAATGACTGCCAGGGCAAGTGAGGACCAGCAAGACAATTCCTGCCTAGCACCTTCCTTGGAGGAGAGAGAGTGCAACGTTTCATTTTAGCATTTTGGCGCTCACGAGGGAGACGAACTTCTGTTGCTGTTTGCAAGGCTAGGAAAGAGCAGAGCCCCAGTCTTGCTGTTTATCTGCAATGACTGCCAGGGCAAGTGAGGACCAGCAAGACAATTCCTGCCTAGCACCTTCCTTGGACGAGAGAGAGTGCAACGTTTCATTTTGCTTTTTGGAGTGCGAGATTGAGAAAAAGCACAGTGTCTGTTTGCAAGGGTAGGAAAGAGCAGAGCCCGAGTCTTGCTGTTTATCTGCAATGACTGCCAGGGCAAGTGAGGACCATCAAGACAATTCCTGCCTAGCACCTTCCTTGGAGGAGAGAGAGTGCAACGTTTCATTTTAGCATTTTGGCGCTCACGAGGGAGACAAACTGCTTTGGCTGTTTGCAAGGCTAGGAAAGAGCAGAGCCCCAGTCTTGCTGCTTATCTGTAATGACTGCCAGGGCAAGTGAGGACCAGCAAGACAATTCCTGCCTAGCACCTTCCTTGGACGAGAGAGAGTGCAACGTTTCATTTTGCTTTTTGGAGTGCGAGATTGAGAAAAAGAACAGTGTCTGTTTGCACGGGTAGGAAGGAGCAGAGACCGAGTCTTGCTGTTTATCTGCAATGACTGCCAGGGCAAGTGAGGACCAGCAAGGCAATTCCTGCCTAGCACCTTCCTTGGAGGAGAGAGAGTGCAACGTTTCATTTTAGCATTTTGGCGCTCACGAGGGAGTCGAACTTCTGTTGCTGTTTGCTAGGCTAGGAAAGAGCAGAGCCCCAGTCTTGCTGTTTATCTGCAATGACTGCCAGGGCAAGTGCGGGCCAGCAAGACAATTCCTGCCTAGCACCTTCCTTGGAGGAGAGAGAGTGCAACGTTTCATTTTAGCATTTTGGCGCTCACGAGGGAGAGAAACTGCTTTGGCTGTTTGCAAGGCTAGGAAAGAGCAGAGCCCCAGTCTTGCTGCTTATCTGCAATGACTGCCAGGGCAAGTGAGGACCAGCAAGACAATTCCTGCCTAGCACCTTCCTTGGAGGAGAGAGAGAGCAACGTTTCATTTTAGCATTTTGGCGCTTACGAGGGAGACAAAATGCTTTTGCTGTTTGCAAGGCTATGAAAGAGCAGAGCCTCAGTCTTGCTGCTTATCTGCAATGACTGCCAGGGCAAGTGAGGACCAGCAAGACAATTCCTGCCTAGCACCTTCCTTGGAGGAGAGAGAGTGCAACGTTTCATTTTAGCATTTTGGCGCTCACGAGGGAGACGAACTTCTGTTGCTGTTTGCAAGGCTAGGAAAGAGCAGAGCCCCAGTCTTGCTGTTTATCTGCAATGACTGCCAGGGCAAGTGAGGACCAGCAAGACAATTCCTGCCTAGCACCTTCCTTGGACGAGAGAGAGTGCAACGTTTCATTTTGCTTTTTGGAGTGCGAGATTGAGAAAAAGCACAGTGTCTGTTTGCAAGGGTAGGAAAGAGCAGAGCCCGAGTCTTGCTGTTTATCTGCAATGACTGCCAGGGCAAGTGAGGACCATCAAGACAATTCCTGCCTAGCACCTTCCTTGGAGGAGAGAGAGTGCAACGTTTCATTTTAGCATTTTGGCGCTCACGAGGGAGACAAACTGCTTTGGCTGTTTGCAAGGCTAGGAAAGAGCAGAGCCCCAGTCTTGCTGCTTATCTGCAATGACTGCCAGGGCAAGTGAGGACCAGCAAGACAATTCCTGCCTAGCACCTTCCTTGGACGAGAGAGAGTGCAACGTTTCATTTTGCTTTTTGGAGTGCGAGATTGAGAAAAAGAACAGTGTCTGTTTGCACGGGTAGGAAGGAGCAGAGACCGAGTCTTGCTGTTTATCTGCAATGACTGCCAGGGCAAGTGAGGACCAGCAAGGCAATTCCTGCCTAGCACCTTCCTTGGAGGAGAGAGAGTGCAACGTTTCATTTTAGCATTTTGGCGCTCACGAGGGAGTCGAACTTCTGTTGCTGTTTGCTAGGCTAGGAAAGAGCAGAGCCCCAGTCTTGCTGTTTATCTGCAATGACTGCCAGGGCAAGTGAGGACCAGCAAGACAATTCCTGCCTAGCACCTTCCTTGGTGGAGAGAGAGTGCAACGTTTCATTTTAGCATTTTGGCGCTCACAAGGGAGACAATCTGCTTTTGATGTTTGCAAGGCTAGGAAAGAGCAGAGCCCCAGTCTTGCTGTTTCTCTGCAATGACTGCCAGGGCAAGTGAGGACCAGCAAGACAATTCATGCCTAGCACCTTCCTTGGAGGACAGAGAGTGCAACGTTTCATTTTAGCATTTTGGAGCTCACAAGGGAGACAAAGTGCTTTTGCTGTTTGCAAGGCTAGGAAAGAGCAGAGCCCCAGTCTTGCTGTTTATCTGCAATGACTGCCAGGGCAAGTGAGGACCAGCAAGACAATTCCTGCCTAGCACCTTCCTTGGATGAGAGAGACTGCAACGTTTCATTTTAGCATTTTGGCGCTCATGAGGGAGACGAACTTCTTTTGCTGTTTGCAAGGCTAGGAAAGAGCAGAGTCGCTGTCTTGCTCTTTATCTGCAATGACTGCCAGGGCAAGTGACGACCAGCAAGACAATTCCTGCCTAGCACCTTCCTTGGAGGAGAGAGAGTGCAACGTTTCATTTTAGCATTTTGGCGCTCACAAGGGAGACGAACTTCTTTTGTGTTTGCAAGGCTAGGAAAGAGCAGAGCCGCAGTCTTGCTGCTTATCTGCAATGACTGCCAGGGCAAGTGAGGACCAGCAAGACAATTCCTGCCTAGCACCTTCCTTGCAGGAGACAGAGTTCAACGTTTCATTTTAGCATTTTGGCGCTCACGAGGGAGAGAAACTGCTTTGGCTGTTTGCAAGGCTAGGAAAGAGCACAGCCCCAGTCTTGCTGTTTCTCTGCAATGACTGCCAGGGCAAGTGAGGACCAGCAAGACAATTCCTGCCTAGCACCTTCCTTGGAGGAGAGAGAGTGCAACGTTTCATTTTAGCATTTTGGCGCTCACGAGGGAGACAAACTTCTTTTGCTCTTTGCAAGGCTAGGAAAGAGCAGAGCCCCAGTCTTGCTGTTTCTCTGCAATGACTGCCAGGGCAAGTGAGGACCAGCAAGACAATTCCTGCCTAGCACCTTCCTTGGAGGAGAGAGAGTGCAACGTTTCATTTTAGCATTTTGGCGCTCACGAGGGAGACAAACTTCTTTTGCTCTTTGCAAGGCTAGGAAAGAGCAGAGCCCCAGTCTTGCTGCTTATCTGCAATGACTGCCAGGGCAAGTGAGGACCAGCAAGACAATTCCTGCCTAGCACCTTCCTTGGAGGAGAGAGAGTGCAACGTTTCATTTTTAGCATTTTGGCGCTCACAAGGGAGACGAACTTCTGTTGCTGTTTGGAAGGCTAGGAAAGAGCAGAGCCCCAGTCTTGCTGTTTATCTGCAATGACTGCCAGGGCAAGTGAGGACCAGCAAGACAATTCCTGCCTAGCACCTTCCTTGGACGAGAGAGAGTGCAACGTTTCATTTTGCTTTTTGGAGTGCGAGATTGAGAAAAACCACAGTGTCTGTTTGCAAGGGTAGGAAAGAGCAGAGCCCGAGTCTTGCTGTTTATCTGCAATGACTGCCAGGGCAAGTGAGGACCAGCAAGACAACTCCTGCCTAGCACCTTCCTTGGAGGAGAGAGAGTGCAACGTTTCATTTTACCATTTTGGCGCTCACAAGGGAGACAAACTGCTTTTGCTGTTTGCAAGGCTAGGAAAGAGCAGAGCCCCAGTCTTGCTGCTTATCTGCAATGACTGCCAGGGCAAGTGAGGACCAGCAAGACAATTCCTGCCTAGCACCTTCCTTGGAGGAGAGAGAGAGCAACGTTTCATTTTAGCATTTTGGCGCTTACGAGGGAGACAAACTGCTTTGGCTGTTTGCAAGGCTAGGAAAGAGCAGAGCCCCAGTCTTGCTGTTTATATGCAATGACTGCCAGGGCAAGTGAGGACCAGCAAGACAATTCCTGCCTAGCACCTTCCTTGGAGGAGAGAGAGTGCAACGTTTCATTTTAGCATTTTGGCGCTCACGAGGGAGACGAAGTTCTGTTGCTGTTTGCAAGGCTAGGAAAGAGCAGAGCCCCAGTCTTGCTGTTTATCTGCAATGACTGCCAGGGCAAGTGAGGACCAGCAAGACAATTCCTGCCTAGCACCTTCCTTGGAGGAGAGAGAGTGCAAGGTTTCATTTTGCTTTTTTGAGTGCGAGATTGAGAAAAAGCACAGTGTCTGTTTGCAAGGGTAGGAAAGAGCAGAGCCCGAGTCTTGCTGTTTATCTGCAATGACTGCCAGGGCAAGTGAGGACCAGCAAGACAATTCCTGCCTAGCACCTTCCTTGGAGGACAGAGAGTGCAACGTTTCATTTTGCTTTTTGGAGTGCGAGATTGAGAAAAAGAACAGTGTCTGTTTGCACGGGTAGGAAGGAGCAGAGACCGAGTCTTGCTGTTTATCTGCAATGACTGCCAGGGCAAGTGAGGACCAGCAAGGCAATTCCTGCCTAGCACCTTCCTTGGAGGAGAGAGAGTGCAACGTTTCATTTTAGCATTTTGGCGCTCACGAGGGAGTCGAACTTCTGTTGCTGTTTGCTAGGCTAGGAAAGAGCAGAGCCCCAGTCTTGCTGTTTATCTGCAATGACTGCCAGGGCAAGTGAGGACCAGCAAGACAATTCCTGCCTAGCACCTTCCTTGGAGGAGAAGAGAGTGCAACGTTTCATTTTAGCATTTTGGCGCTCACAAGGGAGACAATCTGCTTTTGATGTTTGCAAGGCTAGGAAAGAGCAGAGCCCCAGTCTTGCTGTTTCTCTGCAATGACTGCCAGGGCAAGTGAGGACCAGCAAGACAATTCATGCCTAGCACCTTCCTTGGAGGACAGAGAGTGCAACGTTTCATTTTAGCATTTTGGAGCTCACAAGGGAGACAAAGTGCTTTTGCTGTTTGCAAGGCTAGGAAAGAGCAGAGCCCCAGTCTTGCTGTTTATCTGCAATGACTGCCAGGGCAAGTGAGGACCAGCAAGACAATTCCTGCCTAGCACCTTCCTTGGATGAGAGAGACTGCAACGTTTCATTTTAGCATTTTGGCGCTCATGAGGGAGACGAACTTCTTTTGCTGTTTGCAAGGCTAGGAAAGAGCAGAGTCGCTGTCTTGCTCTTTATCTGCAATGACTGCCAGGGCAAGTGACGACCAGCAAGACAATTCCTGCCTAGCACCTTCCTTGGAGGAGAGAGAGTGCAACGTTTCATTTTAGCATTTTGGCGCTCACAAGGGAGACGAACTTCTTTTGTGTTTGCAAGGCTAGGAAAGAGCAGAGCCGCAGTCTTGCTGCTTATCTGCAATGACTGCCAGGGCAAGTGAGGACCAGCAAGACAATTCCTGCCTAGCACCTTCCTTGCAGGAGACAGAGTTCAACGTTTCATTTTAGCATTTTGGCGCTCACGAGGGAGAGAAACTGCTTTGGCTGTTTGCAAGGCTAGGAAAGAGCACAGCCCCAGTCTTGCTGTTTCTCTGCAATGACTGCCAGGGCAAGTGAGGACCAGCAAGACAATTCCTGCCTAGCACCTTCCTTGGAGGAGAGAGAGTGCAACGTTTCATTTTAGCATTTTGGCGCTCACGAGGGAGACAAACTTCTTTTGCTCTTTGCAAGGCTAGGAAAGAGCAGAGCCCCAGTCTTGCTGCTTATCTGCAATGACTGCCAGGGCAAGTGAGGACCAGCAAGACAATTCCTGCCTAGCACCTTCCTTGGAGGAGAGAGAGTGCAACGTTTCATTTTAGCATTTTGGCGCTCACGAGGGAGACAAACTTCTTTTGCTCTTTGCAAGGCTAGGAAAGAGCAGAGCCCCAGTCTTGCTGCTTATCTGCAATGACTGCCAGGGCAAGTGAGGACCAGCAAGACAATTCCTGCCTAGCACCTTCCTTGGAGGAGAGAGAGTGCAACGTTTCATTTTTAGCATTTTGGCGCTCACAAGGGAGACGAACTTCTGTTGCTGTTTGCAAGGCTAGGAAAGAGCAGAGCCCCAGTCTTGCTGTTTATCTGCAATGACTGCCAGGGCAAGTGAGGACCAGCAAGACAATTCCTGCCTAGCACCTTCCTTGGACGAGAGAGAGTGCAACGTTTCATTTTGCTTTTTGGAGTGCGAGATTGAGAAAAACCACAGTGTCTGTTTGCAAGGGTAGGAAAGAGCAGAGCCCGAGTCTTGCTGTTTATCTGCAATGACTGCCAGGGCAAGTGAGGACCAGCAAGACAACTCCTGCCTAGCACCTTCCTTGGAGGAGAGAGAGTGCAACGTTTCATTTTAGCATTTTGGCGCTCACAAGGGAGACAAACTGCTTTTGCTGTTTGCAAGGCAAGGAAAGAGCAGAGCCCCAGTCTTGCTGCTTATCTGCAATGACTGCCAGGGCAAGTGAGGACCAGCAAGACAATTCCTGCCTAGCACCTTCCTTGGAGGAGAGAGAGTGCAACGTTTCATTTTAGCATTTTGGCGCTCACGAGGGAGACGAAGTTCTGTTGCTGTTTGCAAGGCTAGGAAAGAGCAGAGCCCCAGTCTTGCTGTTTATCTGCAATGACTGCCAGGGCAAGTGAGGACCAGCAAGACAATTCCTGCCTAGCACCTTCCTTGGAGGAGAGAGAGTGCAACGTTTCATTTTGCTTTTTGGAGTGCGAGATTGAGAAAAAGCACAGTGTCTGTTTGCAAGGGTAGGAAAGAGCAGAGCCCGAGTCTTGCTGTTTATCTGCAATGACTGCCAGGGCAAGTGAGGGCCAGGAAGACAATTCCTGCCTAGCACCTTCCTTGGAGGAGACAGAGTGCAACGTTTCATTTTAGCATTTTGGCGCTCACGAGGGAGACAAACTGCTTTGGCTGTTTGCAAGGCTAGGAAAGAGCAGAGCCCCAGTCTTGCTGCTTATCTGCAATGACTGCCAGGGCAAGTGAGGACCAGCAAGACAATTCCTGCCTAGCACCTTCCTTGGACGAGAGAGAGTGCAACGTTTCATTTTGCTTTTTGGAGTGCGAGATTGAGAAAAACCACAGTGTCTGTTTGCAAGGGTAGGAAAGAGCAGAGCCCGAGTCTTGCTGTTTATCTGCAATGACTGCCAGGGCAAGTGAGGACCAGCAAGACAATTCCTGCCTAGCACCTTCCTTGGAGGAGAGAGAGTGCAACGTTTCATTTTACCATTTTGGCGCTCACAAGGGAGACAAACTGCTTTTGCTGTTTGCAAGGCTAGGAAAGAGCAGAGCCCCAGTCTTGCTGCTTATCTGCAATGACTGCCAGGGCAAGTGAGGACCAGCAAGACAATTCCTGCCTAGCACCTTCCTTGGAGGAGAGAGAGAGCAACGTTTCATTTTAGCATTTTGGCGCTTACGAGGGAGACAAACTGCTTTGGCTGTTTGCAAGGCTAGGAAAGAGCAGAGCCCCAGTCTTGCTGTTTATATGCAATGACTGCCAGGGCAAGTGAGGACCAGCAAGACAATTCCTGCCTAGCACCTTCCTTGGAGGAGAGAGAGTGCAACGTTTCATTTTAGCATTTTGGCGCTCACGAGGGAGACGAAGTTCTGTTGCTGTTTGCAAGGCTAGGAAAGAGCAGAGCCCCAGTCTTGCTGTTTATCTGCAATGACTGCCAGGGCAAGTGAGGACCAGCAAGACAATTCCTGCCTAGCACCTTCCTTGGAGGAGAGAGAGTGCAAGGTTTCATTTTGCTTTTTTGAGTGCGAGATTGAGAAAAAGCACAGTGTCTGTTTGCAAGGGTAGGAAAGAGCAGAGCCCGAGTCTTGCTGTTTATCTGCAATGACTGCCAGGGCAAGTGAGGACCAGCAAGACAATTCCTGCCTAGCACCTTCCTTGCGGGAGACAGAGTGCAACGTTTCATTTTAGCATTTTGGCGCTCACGAGGGAGACAAACTGCTTTGGCTGTTTGCAAGGCTAGGAAAGAGCAGAGCCCCAGTCTTGCTGCTTATCTGCAATGACTGCCAGGGCAAGTGAGGACCAGCAAGACAATTCCTGCCTAGCACCTTCCTTGGAGGACAGAGAGTGCAACGTTTCATTTTGCTTTTTGGAGTGCGAGATTGAGAAAAAGAACAGTGTCTGTTTGCACGGGTAGGAAGGAGCAGAGACCGAGTCTTGCTGTTTATCTGCAATGACTGCCAGGGCAAGTGAGGACCAGCAAGGCAATTCCTGCCTAGCACCTTCCTTGGAGGAGAGAGAGTGCAACGTTTCATTTTAGCATTTTGGCGCTCACGAGGGAGTCGAACTTCTGTTGCTGTTTGCTAGGCTAGGAAAGAGCAGAGCCCCAGTCTTGCTGTTTATCTGCAATGACTGCCAGGGCAAGTGAGGACCAGCAAGACAATTCCTGCCTAGCACCTTCCTTGGAGGAGAAGAGAGTGCAACGTTTCATTTTAGCATTTTGGCGCTCACAAGGGAGACAATCTGCTTTTGATGTTTGCAAGGCTAGGAAAGAGCAGAGCCCCAGTCTTGCTGTTTCTCTGCAATGACTGCCAGGGCAAGTGAGGACCAGCAAGACAATTCATGCCTAGCACCTTCCTTGGAGGACAGAGAGTGCAACGTTTCATTTTAGCATTTTGGAGCTCACAAGGGAGACAAAGTGCTTTTGCTGTTTGCAAGGCTAGGAAAGAGCAGAGCCCCAGTCTTGCTGTTTATCTGCAATGACTGCCAGGGCAAGTGAGGACCAGCAAGACAATTCCTGCCTAGCACCTTCCTTGGATGAGAGAGACTGCAACGTTTCATTTTAGCATTTTGGCGCTCATGAGGGAGACGAACTTCTTTTGCTGTTTGCAAGGCTAGGAAAGAGCAGAGTCGCTGTCTTGCTCTTTATCTGCAATGACTGCCAGGGCAAGTGACGACCAGCAAGACAATTCCTGCCTAGCACCTTCCTTGGAGGAGAGAGAGTGCAACGTTTCATTTTAGCATTTTGGCGCTCACAAGGGAGACGAACTTCTTTTGTGTTTGCAAGGCTAGGAAAGAGCAGAGCCGCAGTCTTGCTGCTTATCTGCAATGACTGCCAGGGCAAGTGAGGACCAGCAAGACAATTCCTGCCTAGCACCTTCCTTGCAGGAGACAGAGTTCAACGTTTCATTTTAGCATTTTGGCGCTCACGAGGGAGAGAAACTGCTTTGGCTGTTTGCAAGGCTAGGAAAGAGCACAGCCCCAGTCTTGCTGTTTCTCTGCAATGACTGCCAGGGCAAGTGAGGACCAGCAAGACAATTCCTGCCTAGCACCTTCCTTGGAGGAGAGAGAGTGCAACGTTTCATTTTAGCATTTTGGCGCTCACGAGGGAGACAAACTTCTTTTGCTCTTTGCAAGGCTAGGAAAGAGCAGAGCCCCAGTCTTGCTGCTTATCTGCAATGACTGCCAGGGCAAGTGAGGACCAGCAAGACAATTCCTGCCTAGCACCTTCCTTGGAGGAGAGAGAGTGCAACGTTTCATTTTAGCATTTTGGCGCTCACGAGGGAGACAAACTTCTTTTGCTCTTTGCAAGGCTAGGAAAGAGCAGAGCCCCAGTCTTGCTGCTTATCTGCAATGACTGCCAGGGCAAGTGAGGACCAGCAAGACAATTCCTGCCTAGCACCTTCCTTGGAGGAGAGAGAGTGCAACGTTTCATTTTTAGCATTTTGGCGCTCACAAGGGAGACGAACTTCTGTTGCTGTTTGCAAGGCTAGGAAAGAGCAGAGCCCCAGTCTTGCTGTTTATCTGCAATGACTGCCAGGGCAAGTGAGGACCAGCAAGACAATTCCTGCCTAGCACCTTCCTTGGACGAGAGAGAGTGCAACGTTTCATTTTGCTTTTTGGAGTGCGAGATTGAGAAAAACCACAGTGTCTGTTTGCAAGGGTAGGAAAGAGCAGAGCCCGAGTCTTGCTGTTTATCTGCAATGACTGCCAGGGCAAGTGAGGACCAGCAAGACAACTCCTGCCTAGCACCTTCCTTGGAGGAGAGAGAGTGCAACGTTTCATTTTAGCATTTTGGCGCTCACAAGGGAGACAAACTGCTTTTGCTGTTTGCAAGGCAAGGAAAGAGCAGAGCCCCAGTCTTGCTGCTTATCTGCAATGACTGCCAGGGCAAGTGAGGACCAGCAAGACAATTCCTGCCTAGCACCTTCCTTGGAGGAGAGAGAGTGCAACGTTTCATTTTAGCATTTTGGCGCTCACGAGGGAGACGAAGTTCTGTTGCTGTTTGCAAGGCTAGGAAAGAGCAGAGCCCCAGTCTTGCTGTTTATCTGCAATGACTGCCAGGGCAAGTGAGGACCAGCAAGACAATTCCTGCCTAGCACCTTCCTTGGAGGAGAGAGAGTGCAACGTTTCATTTTGCTTTTTGGAGTGCGAGATTGAGAAAAAGCACAGTGTCTGTTTGCAAGGGTAGGAAAGAGCAGAGCCCGAGTCTTGCTGTTTATCTGCAATGACTGCCAGGGCAAGTGAGGGCCAGGAAGACAATTCCTGCCTAGCACCTTCCTTGGAGGAGACAGAGTGCAACGTTTCATTTTAGCATTTTGGCGCTCACGAGGGAGACAAACTGCTTTGGCTGTTTGCAAGGCTAGGAAAGAGCAGAGCCCCAGTCTTGCTGCTTATCTGCAATGACTGCCAGGGCAAGTGAGGACCAGCAAGACAATTCCTGCCTAGCACCTTCCTTGGACGAGAGAGAGTGCAACGTTTCATTTTGCTTTTTGGAGTGCGAGATTGAGAAAAACCACAGTGTCTGTTTGCAAGGGTAGGAAAGAGCAGAGCCCGAGTCTTGCTGTTTATCTGCAATGACTGCCAGGGCAAGTGAGGACCAGCAAGACAATTCCTGCCTAGCACCTTCCTTGGAGGAGAGAGAGTGCAACGTTTCATTTTAGCATTTTGGCGCTCACGAGGGAGCCGAACTTCTTTTGATGTTTGCAAGGCTAGGAAAGAGCAGAGCCCCAGTCTTGCTGCTTATCTGCAATGACTGCCAGGGCAAGTGAGGACCAGCAAGACAATTCCTGCCTAGCACCTACCTTGGAGGAGAGAGAGAGCAACGTTTCATTTTAGCATTTTGGCGCTTACGAGGGAGACAAAATGCTTTTGCTGTTTGCAAGGCTATGAAAGAGCAGAGCCCCAGTCTTGCTGTTTATCTGCAATGACTGCCAGGGCAAGTGAGGACCAGCAAGGCAATTCCTGCCTAGCACCTTCCTTGGAGGAGAGAGAGTGCAACGTTTCATTTTAGCATTTTGGCGCTCACGAGGGAGTCGAACTTCTGTTGCTGTTTGCTAGGCTAGGAAAGAGCAGAGCCCCAGTCTTGCTGTTTATCTGCAATGACTGCCAGGGCAAGTGAGGACCAGCAAGACAATTCCTGCCTAGCACCTTCCTTGGAGGAGAGAGAGTGCAACGTTTCATTTTAGCATTTTGGCGCTCACAAGGGAGACAATCTGCTTTTGATGTTTGCAAGGCTAGGAAAGAGCAGAGCCCCAGTCTTGCTGTTTCTCTGCAATGACTGCCAGGGCAAGTGAGGACCAGCAAGACAATTCATGCCTAGCACCTTAATTGGAGGACAGAGAGTGCAACGTTTCATTTTAGCATTTTGGAGCTCACAAGGGAGACAAAGTGCTTTTGCTGTTTGCAAGGCTAGGAAAGAGCAGAGCCCCAGTCTTGCTGTTTATCTGCAATGACTGCCAGGGCAAGTGAGGACCAGCAAGACAATTCCTGCCTAGCACCTTCCTTGGATGAGAGAGACTGCAACGTTTCATTTTAGCATTTTGGCGCTCATGAGGGAGACGAACTTCTTTTGCTGTTTGCAAGGCTAGGAAAGAGCAGAGTCGCTGTCTTGCTCTTTATCTGCAATGACTGCCAGGGCAAGTGACGACCAGCAAGACAATTCCTGCCTAGCACCTTCCTTGGAGGAGAGAGAGTGCAACGTTTCATTTTAGCATTTTGGCGCTCACAAGGGAGACGAACTTCTTTTGTGTTTGCAAGGCTAGGAAAGAGCAGAGCCGCAGTCTTGCTGCTTATCTGCAATGACTGCCAGGGCAAGTGAGGACCAGCAAGACAATTCCTGCCTAGCACCTTCCTTGCAGTAGACAGAGTTCAACGTTTCATTTTAGCATTTTGGCGCTCACGAGGGAGAGAAACTGCTTTGGCTGTTTGCAAGGCTATGAAAGAGCAGAGCCCCAGTCTTGCTGCTTATCTGCAATGACTGCCAGGGCAAGTGAGGACCAGCAAGACAATTCCTGCCTAGCACCTTCCTTGGAGGACAGAGAGTGCAACGTTTCATTTTAGCATTTTGGTGCTCACAAGGGAGACAAACTTCTTTTGCTGTTTGCAAGGCTAGGAAAGAGCAGAGCCCCAGTCTTGCTGTTTATCTGCAGTGACTGCCAGGGCAAGTGAGGACCAGCAAGACAATTCCTGCCTAGCACCTTCCTTGGAGGAGAGAGAGTGCAACGTTTCATTTTAGCATTTTGGCGCTCACGAGGGAGAGAAACTGCTTTGGCTGTTTGCAAGGCTAGGAAAGAGCAGAGCCCCAGTCTTGCTGCTTATCTGCAATGACTGCCAGGGCAAGTGAGGACCAGCAAGACAATTCCTGCCTAGCACCTTCCTTGGACGAGAGAGAGTGCAACGTTTCATTTTGCTTTTTGGAGTGCGAGATTGAGAAAAAGCACAGTGTCTGTTTGCATGGGTAGGAAAGAGCAGAGACCGAGTCTTGCTGTTTATCTGCAATGACTGCCAGGGCAAGTGAGGACCAGCAAGGCAATTCCTGCCTAGCACCTTCCTTGGAGGAGAGAGAGTGCAACGTTTCATTTTAGCATTTTGGCGCTCACGAGGGAGTCGAACTTCTGTTGCTGTTTGCTAGGCTAGGAAAGAGCAGAGCCCCAGTCTTGCTGTTTATCTGCAATGACTGCCAGGGCAAGTGAGGACCAGCCAGACAATTCCTGCCTAGCACCTTCCTTGGAGGAGAGAGAGTGCAACGTTTCATTTTAGCATTTTGGCGCTCACAAGGGAGACAAATTGCTTTTGCTGTTTGCAAGGCTATGAAAGAGCAGAGCCCCAGTCTTGCTGTTTATCTGCAATGACTGCCAGGGCAAGTGAGGACCAGCAAGACAATTCCTGCCTAGCACCTTCCTTGGAGGACAGAGAGTGCAACGTTTCATTTTAGCATTTTGGTGCTCACAAGGGAGACAAACTGCTTTTGCTGTTTGCAAGGCTAGGAAAGAGCAGAGCCCCAGTCTTGCTGCTTATCTGCAATGACTGCCAGGGCAAGTGAGGACCAGCAAGACAATTCCTGCCTAGCACCTTCCTTGGAGGAGAGAGAGAGCAACGTTTCATTTTAGCATTTTGGCGCTTACGAGGGAGACAAACTGCTTTGGCTGTTTGCAAGGCTAGGAAAGAGCAGAGCCCCAGTCTTGCTGTTTATATGCAATGACTGCCAGGGCAAGTGAGGACCAGCAAGACAATTCCTGCCTAGCACCTTCCTTGGAGGAGAGAGAGTGCAACGTTTCATTTTAGCATTTTGGCGCTCACGAGGGAGACAAACTGCTTTGGCTGTTTGCAAGGCTAGGAAAGAGCAGAGCCCCAGTCTTGCTGTTTATCTGCAATGACTGCCAGGGCAAGTGAGGACCAGCAAGGCAATTCCTGCCTAGCACCTTCCTTGGAGGAGAGAGAGTGCAACGTTTCATTTTGCTTTTTGGAGTGCGAGATTGAGAAAAAGCACAGTGTCTGTTTGCATGGGTAGGAAAGAGCAGAGACCGAGTCTTGCTGTTTATCTGCAATGACTGCCAGGGCAAGTGAGGACCAGCAAGACAATTCCTGCCTAGCACCTTCCTTGGAGGAGAGAGAGTGCAACGTTTCATTTTGCTTTTTGGAGTGCGAGATTGAGAAAAAGCACACTGTCTGTTTGCAAGGGTAGGAAAGAGCAGAGACCGAGTCTTACTGTTTATCTGCAATGACTGCCAGGGCAAGTGAGGACCAGCAAGACAATTCCTGCCTAGCACCTTCCTTGGAGGAGAGAGAGTGCAACGTTTCATTTTAGCATTTTGGCGCTCACGAGGGAGACAAACTGCTTTGGCTGTTTGCAAGGCTAGGAAAGAGCAGAGCCCCAGTCTTGTTGTTTATCTGCAATGACTGCCAGGGCAAGTGAGGACCAGCAAGACAATTCCTGCCTAGCACCTTCCTTGGAGGAGAGAGAGTGCAACGTTTCATTTTAGCATTTTGGCGCTCACGAGGGAGACAAACTGCTTTGGCTGTTTGCAAGGCTAGGAAAGAGCAGAGCCCCAGTCTTGCTGTTTATCTGCAATGACTGCCAGGGTAAGTGAGGACCAACAAGACAATTCCTGCCTAGCACCTTCCTTGGAGGAGAGAGAGTGCAACGTTTCATTTTAGCGTTTTGGCGCTCACGAGGGAGACAAATTGCTTTGGCTGTTTGCAAGGCTAGGAAAGAGCAGAGCCCCAGTCTTCCTGTTTATCTGCAATGACTGCCAGGGCAAGTGAGGACCAGCAAGACAATTCCTGCCTAGCACCTTCCTTGGAGGAGAGAGAGTGCAACGTTTCATTTTAGCATTTTGGCGCTCACGAGGGAGACAAACTGCTTTTGCTGTTTGCAAGGCTAGGAAAGAGCAGAGCCCCAGTCTTGCTGTTTATCTGCAATGACTGCCAGGGCAAGTGAGGACCAGCAAGACAATTCCTGCCTAGCACCTTCCTTGGAGGACAGAGAGTGCAACGTTTCATTTTAGCATTTTGGCGCTCACAAGGGAGACAAAGTGCTTTTGCTCTTTGCAAGGCTAGGAAAGAGCAGAGCCCCAGTCTTGCTGTTTATCTCCAATGACTGCAAGGGCAAGTGAGGACCAGCAAGACAATTCCTGCCTACCACCTTCCTTGGAGGAGAGAGAGTGCAACGTTTCATTTTAGCATTTTGGCGCTCACAAGGGAGAAAAACTGCTTTTGCTGTTTGCAATGCTAGGAAAGAGCAGAGCCCCAGTCTTGCTGTTTATCTGCAATGACTGCCAGGGCAAGTGAGGACCAGCAAGGCAATTCCTGCCTAGCACCTTCCTTGGAGGAGAGAGAGTGCAACGTTTCATTTAGCTTTTTGGAGTGCGAGATTGAGAAAAAGCACAGTGTCTGTTTGCATGGGTAGGAAAGAGCAGAGACCGAGTCTTGCTGTTTATCTGCAATGACTGCCAGGGCAAGTGAGGACCAGCAAGGCAATTCCTGCCTAGCACCTTCCTTGGAGGAGAGAGAGTGCAACGTTTCATTTTAGCATTTTGGCGCTCACGAGGGAGACAAACTGCTTTGGCTGTTTGCAAGGCTAGGAAAGAGCAGAGCCCCAGTCTTGCTGTTTATCTGCAATGACTGCCAGGGTAAGTGAGGACCAGCAAGACAATTCCTGCCTAGCACCTTCCTTGGAGGAGAGAGAGTGCAACGTTTCATTTTAGCGTTTTGGCGCTCACGAGGGAGACAAATTGCTTTGGCTGTTTGCAAGGCTAGGAAAGAGCAGAGCCCCAGTCTTCCTGTTTATCTGCAATGACTGCCAGGGCAAGTGAGGACCAGCAAGACAATTCCTGCCTAGCACCTTCCTTGGAGGAGAGAGAGTGCAACGTTTCATTTTGCTTTTTGGAGTGCGAGATTGAGAAAAAGCACACTGTCTGTTTGCAAGGGTAGGAAAGAGCAGAGACCGAGTCTTACTGTTTATCTGCAATGACTGCCAGGGCAAGTGAGGACCAGCAAGACAATTCCTGCCTAGCACCTTCCTTGGAGGAGAGAGAGTGCAACGTTTCATTTTAGCATTTTGGCGCTCACGAGGGAGACAAACTGCTTTGGCTGTTTGCAAGGCTAGGAAAGAGCAGAGCCCCAGTCTTGCTGTTTATCTGCAATGACTGCCAGGGCAAGTGAGGACCAGCAAGACAATTCCTGCCTAGCACCTTCCTTGGAGGAGAGAGAGTGCAACGTTTCATTTTAGCATTTTGGCGCTCACGAGGGAGACAAACTGCTTTGGCTGTTTGCAAGGCTAGGAAAGAGCAGAGCCCCAGTCTTGCTGTTTATCTGCAATGACTGCCAGGGTAAGTGAGGACCAACAAGACAATTCCTGCCTAGCACCTTCCTTGGAGGAGAGAGAGTGCAACGTTTCATTTTAGCGTTTTGGCGCTCACGAGGGGGACAAATTGCTTTGGCTGTTTGCAAGGCTAGGAAAGAGCAGAGCCCCAGTCTTCCTGTTTATCTGCAATGACTGCCAGGGCAAGTGAGGACCAGCAAGACAATTCCTGCCTAGCACCTTCCTTGGAGGAGAGAGAGTGCAACGTTTCATTTTAGCATTTTGGCGCTCACGAGGGAGACAAACTGCTTTGGCTGTTTGCAAGGCTAGGAAAGAGCAGAGCCCCAGTCTTGCTGTTTATCTGCAATGACTGCCAGGGCAAGTGAGGACCAGCAAGGCAATTCCTGCCTAGCACCTTCCTTGGAGGAGAGAGAGTGCAACGTTTCATTTTAGCATTTTGGCGCTCACGAGGGAGACAAACTTCTTTTGCTGTTTGCAAGGCTAGGAAAGAGCAGAGCCCGAGTCTTGCTGTTTATCTGCAATGACTGCCAGGGCAAGTGAGGACCAGCAAGACAATTCCTGCCTAGCACCTTCCTTGGAGGAGAGAGAGTGCAACGTTTCATTTTGCTTTTTGGAGTGCGAGATTGAGAAAAAGCACAGTGTCTGTTTGCATGGGTAGGAAAGAGCAGAGACCGAGTCTTGCTGTTTATCTGCAATGACTGCCAGGGCAAGTGAGGACCAGCAAGGCAATTCCTGCCTAGCACCTTCCTTGGAGGAGAGAGAGTGCAACGTTTCATTTTAGCATTTTGGCGCTCACAAGGGAGACAAACTGCTTTTGCTGTTTGCAAGGCTAGGAAAGAGCAGAGCCCCAGTCTTGCTGTTTATCTGCAATGACTGCCAGGGCAAGTGAGGACCAGCAAGACAATTCCTGCCTAGCACCTTCCTTGGAGGACAGAGAGTGCAACGTTTCATTTTAGCATTTTGGCGCTCACAAGGGAGACAAAGTGCTTTTGCTCTTTGCAAGGCTAGGAAAGAGCAGAGCCCCAGTCTTGCTGTTTATCTCCAATGACTGCAAGGGCAAGTGAGGACCAGCAAGACAATTCCTGCCTACCACCTTCCTTGGAGGAGAGAGAGTGCAACGTTTCATTTTAGCATTTTGGCGCTCACAAGGGAGAAAAACTGCTTTTGCTGTTTGCAATGCTAGGAAAGAGCAGAGCCCCAGTCTTGCTGTTTATCTGCAATGACTGCCAGGGCAAGTGAGGACCAGCAAGGCAATTCCTGCCTAGCACCTTCCTTGGAGGAGAGAGAGTGCAACGTTTCATTTAGCTTTTTGGAGTGCGAGATTGAGAAAAAGCACAGTGTCTGTTTGCATGGGTAGGAAAGAGCAGAGACCGAGTCTTGCTGTTTATCTGCAATGACTGCCAGGGCAAGTGAGGACCAGCAAGGCAATTCCTGCCTAGCACCTTCCTTGGAGGAGAGAGAGTGCAACGTTTCATTTTAGCATTTTGGCGCTCACGAGGGAGACAAACTGCTTTGGCTGTTTGCAAGGCTAGGAAAGAGCAGAGCCCCAGTCTTGCTGTTTATCTGCAATGACTGCCAGGGTAAGTGAGGACCAGCAAGACAATTCCTGCCTAGCACCTTCCTTGGAGGAGAGAGAGTGCAACGTTTCATTTTAGCGTTTTGGCGCTCACGAGGGAGACAAATTGCTTTGGCTGTTTGCAAGGCTAGGAAAGAGCAGAGCCCCAGTCTTCCTGTTTATCTGCAATGACTGCCAGGGCAAGTGAGGACCAGCAAGACAATTCCTGCCTAGCACCTTCCTTGGAGGAGAGAGAGTGCAACGTTTCATTTTGCTTTTTGGAGTGCGAGATTGAGAAAAAGCACACTGTCTGTTTGCAAGGGTAGGAAAGAGCAGAGACCGAGTCTTACTGTTTATCTGCAATGACTGCCAGGGCAAGTGAGGACCAGCAAGACAATTCCTGCCTAGCACCTTCCTTGGAGGAGAGAGAGTGCAACGTTTCATTTTAGCATTTTGGCGCTCACGAGGGAGACAAACTGCTTTGGCTGTTTGCAAGGCTAGGAAAGAGCAGAGCCCCAGTCTTGCTGTTTATCTGCAATGACTGCCAGGGCAAGTGAGGACCAGCAAGACAATTCCTGCCTAGCACCTTCCTTGGAGGAGAGAGAGTGCAACGTTTCATTTTAGCATTTTGGCGCTCACGAGGGAGACAAACTGCTTTGGCTGTTTGCAAGGCTAGGAAAGAGCAGAGCCCCAGTCTTGCTGTTTATCTGCAATGACTGCCAGGGTAAGTGAGGACCAGCAAGACAATTCCTGCCTAGCACCTTCCTTGGAGGAGAGAGAGTGCAACGTTTCATTTTAGCGTTTTGGCGCTCACGAGGGAGACAAATTGCTTTGGCTGTTTGCAAGGCTAGGAAAGAGCAGAGCCCCAGTCTTGCTGTTTATCTGCAATGACTGCCAGGGCAAGTGAGGACCAGCAAGACAATTCCTGCCTAGCACCTTCCTTGGAGGAGAGAGAGTGCAACGTTTCATTTTAGCATTTTGGCGCTCACGAGGGAGACAAACTGCTTTGGCTGTTTGCAAGGCTAGGAAAGAGCAGAGCCCCAGTCTTGCTGTTTATCTGCAATGACTGCCAGGGCAAGTGAGGACCAGCAAGGCAATTCCTGCCTAGCACCTTCCTTGGAGGAGAGAGAGTGCAACGTTTCATTTTGCTTTTTGGAGTGCGAGATTGAGAAAAAGCACAGTGTCTGTTTGCATGGGTAGGAAAGAGCAGAGACCGAGTCTTGCTGTTTATCTGCAATGACTGCCAGGGCAAGTGAGGACCAGCAAGACAATTCCTGCCTAGCACCTTCCTTGGAGGAGAGAGAGTGCAACGTTTCATTTTGCTTTTTGGAGTGCGAGATTGAGAAAAAGCACACTGTCTGTTTGCAAGGGTAGGAAAGAGCAGAGACCGAGTCTTACTGTTTATCTGCAATGACTGCCAGGGCAAGTGAGGACCAGCAAGACAATTCCTGCCTAGCACCTTCCTTGGAGGAGAGAGAGTGCAACGTTTCATTTTAGCATTTTGGCGCTCACGAGGGAGACAAACTGCTTTGGCTGTTTGCAAGGCTAGGAAAGAGCAGAGCCCCAGTCTTGTTGTTTATCTGCAATGACTGCCAGGGCAAGTGAGGACCAGCAAGACAATTCCTGCCTAGCACCTTCCTTGGAGGAGAGAGAGTGCAACGTTTCATTTTAGCATTTTGGCGCTCACGAGGGAGACAAACTGCTTTGGCTGTTTGCAAGGCTAGGAAAGAGCAGAGCCCCAGTCTTGCTGTTTATCTGCAATGACTGCCAGGGTAAGTGAGGACCAACAAGACAATTCCTGCCTAGCACCTTCCTTGGAGGAGAGAGAGTGCAACGTTTCATTTTAGCGTTTTGGCGCTCACGAGGGAGACAAATTGCTTTGGCTGTTTGCAAGGCTAGGAAAGAGCAGAGCCCCAGTCTTCCTGTTTATCTGCAATGACTGCCAGGGCAAGTGAGGACCAGCAAGACAATTCCTGCCTAGCACCTTCCTTGGAGGAGAGAGAGTGCAACGTTTCATTTTAGCATTTTGGCGCTCACGAGGGAGACAAACTGCTTTTGCTGTTTGCAAGGCTAGGAAAGAGCAGAGCCCCAGTCTTGCTGTTTATCTGCAATGACTGCCAGGGCAAGTGAGGACCAGCAAGACAATTCCTGCCTAGCACCTTCCTTGGAGGACAGAGAGTGCAACGTTTCATTTTAGCATTTTGGCGCTCACAAGGGAGACAAAGTGCTTTTGCTCTTTGCAAGGCTAGGAAAGAGCAGAGCCCCAGTCTTGCTGTTTATCTCCAATGACTGCAAGGGCAAGTGAGGACCAGCAAGACAATTCCTGCCTACCACCTTCCTTGGAGGAGAGAGAGTGCAACGTTTCATTTTAGCATTTTGGCGCTCACAAGGGAGAAAAACTGCTTTTGCTGTTTGCAATGCTAGGAAAGAGCAGAGCCCCAGTCTTGCTGTTTATCTGCAATGACTGCCAGGGCAAGTGAGGACCAGCAAGGCAATTCCTGCCTAGCACCTTCCTTGGAGGAGAGAGAGTGCAACGTTTCATTTAGCTTTTTGGAGTGCGAGATTGAGAAAAAGCACAGTGTCTGTTTGCATGGGTAGGAAAGAGCAGAGACCGAGTCTTGCTGTTTATCTGCAATGACTGCCAGGGCAAGTGAGGACCAGCAAGGCAATTCCTGCCTAGCACCTTCCTTGGAGGAGAGAGAGTGCAACGTTTCATTTTAGCATTTTGGCGCTCACGAGGGAGACAAACTGCTTTGGCTGTTTGCAAGGCTAGGAAAGAGCAGAGCCCCAGTCTTGCTGTTTATCTGCAATGACTGCCAGGGTAAGTGAGGACCAGCAAGACAATTCCTGCCTAGCACCTTCCTTGGAGGAGAGAGAGTGCAACGTTTCATTTTAGCGTTTTGGCGCTCACGAGGGAGACAAATTGCTTTGGCTGTTTGCAAGGCTAGGAAAGAGCAGAGCCCCAGTCTTCCTGTTTATCTGCAATGACTGCCAGGGCAAGTGAGGACCAGCAAGACAATTCCTGCCTAGCACCTTCCTTGGAGGAGAGAGAGTGCAACGTTTCATTTTGCTTTTTGGAGTGCGAGATTGAGAAAAAGCACACTGTCTGTTTGCAAGGGTAGGAAAGAGCAGAGACCGAGTCTTACTGTTTATCTGCAATGACTGCCAGGGCAAGTGAGGACCAGCAAGACAATTCCTGCCTAGCACCTTCCTTGGAGGAGAGAGAGTGCAACGTTTCATTTTAGCATTTTGGCGCTCACGAGGGAGACAAACTGCTTTGGCTGTTTGCAAGGCTAGGAAAGAGCAGAGCCCCAGTCTTGCTGTTTATCTGCAATGACTGCCAGGGCAAGTGAGGACCAGCAAGACAATTCCTGCCTAGCACCTTCCTTGGAGGAGAGAGAGTGCAACGTTTCATTTTAGCATTTTGGCGCTCACGAGGGAGACAAACTGCTTTGGCTGTTTGCAAGGCTAGGAAAGAGCAGAGCCCCAGTCTTGCTGTTTATCTGCAATGACTGCCAGGGTAAGTGAGGACCAGCAAGACAATTCCTGCCTAGCACCTTCCTTGGAGGAGAGAGAGTGCAACGTTTCATTTTAGCGTTTTGGCGCTCACGAGGGAGACAAATTGCTTTGGCTGTTTGCAAGGCTAGGAAAGAGCAGAGCCCCAGTCTTGCTGTTTATCTGCAATGACTGCCAGGGCAAGTGAGGACCAGCAAGACAATTCCTGCCTAGCACCTTCCTTGGAGGAGAGAGAGTGCAACGTTTCATTTTAGCATTTTGGCGCTCACGAGGGAGACAAACTCCTTTGGCTGTTTGCAAGGCTAGGAAAGAGCAGAGCCCCAGTCTTGCTGTTTATCTGCAATGACTGCCAGGGCAAGTGAGGACCAGCAAGGCAATTCCTGCCTAGCACCTTCCTTGGAGGAGAGAGAGTGCAACGTTTCATTTTGCTTTTTGGAGTGCGAGATTGAGAAAAAGCACAGTGTCTGTTTGCATGGGTAGGAAAGAGCAGAGACCGAGTCTTGCTGTTTATCTGCAATGACTGCCAGGGCAAGTGAGGACCAGCAAGACAATTCCTGCCTAGCACCTTCCTTGGAGGAGAGAGAGTGCAACGTTTCATTTTGCTTTTTGGAGTGCGAGATTGAGAAAAAGCACACTGTCTGTTTGCAAGGGTAGGAAAGAGCAGAGACCGAGTCTTACTGTTTATCTGCAATGACTGCCAGGGCAAGTGAGGACCAGCAAGACAATTCCTGCCTAGCACCTTCCTTGGAGGAGAGAGAGTGCAACGTTTCATTTTAGCATTTTGGCGCTCACGAGGGAGACAAACTGCTTTGGCTGTTTGCAAGGCTAGGAAAGAGCAGAGCCCCAGTCTTGTTGTTTATCTGCAATGACTGCCAGGGCAAGTGAGGACCAGCAAGACAATTCCTGCCTAGCACCTTCCTTGGAGGAGAGAGAGTGCAACGTTTCATTTTAGCATTTTGGCGCTCACGAGGGAGACAAACTGCTTTGGCTGTTTGCAAGGCTAGGAAAGAGCAGAGCCCCAGTCTTGCTGTTTATCTGCAATGACTGCCAGGGCAAGTGAGGACCAGCAAGGCAATTCCTGCCTAGCACCTTCCTTGGAGGAGAGAGAGTGCAACGTTTCATTTTGCTTTTTGGAGTGCGAGATTGAGAAAAAGCACAGTGTCTGTTTGCATGGGTAGGAAAGAGCAGAGACCGAGTCTTGCTGTTTATCTGCAATGACTGCCAGGGCAAGTGAGGACCAGCAAGACAATTCCTGCCTAGCACCTTCCTTGGAGGAGAGAGAGTGCAACGTTTCATTTTGCTTTTTGGAGTGCGAGATTGAGAAAAAGCACACTGTCTGTTTGCAAGGGTAGGAAAGAGCAGAGACCGAGTCTTACTGTTTATCTGCAATGACTGCCAGGGCAAGTGAGGACCAGCAAGACAATTCCTGCCTAGCACCTTCCTTGGAGGAGAGAGAGTGCAACGTTTCATTTTAGCATTTTGGCGCTCACGAGGGAGACAAACTGCTTTGGCTGTTTGCAAGGCTAGGAAAGAGCAGAGCCCCAGTCTTGTTGTTTATCTGCAATGACTGCCAGGGCAAGTGAGGACCAGCAAGACAATTCCTGCCTAGCACCTTCCTTGGAGGAGAGAGAGTGCAACGTTTCATTTTAGCATTTTGGCGCTCACGAGGGAGACAAACTGCTTTGGCTGTTTGCAAGGCTAGGAAAGAGCAGAGCCCCAGTCTTGCTGTTTATCTGCAATGACTGCCAGGGTAAGTGAGGACCAACAAGACAATTCCTGCCTAGCACCTTCCTTGGAGGAGAGAGAGTGCAACGTTTCATTTTAGCGTTTTGGCGCTCACGAGGGGGACAAATTGCTTTGGCTGTTTGCAAGGCTAGGAAAGAGCAGAGCCCCAGTCTTGCTGTTTATCTGCAATGACTGCCAGGGCAAGTGAGGACCAGCAAGACAATTCCTGCCTAGCACCTTCCTTGGAGGAGAGAGAGTGCAACGTTTCATTTTAGCATTTTGGCGCTCACGAGGGAGACAAACTGCTTTGGCTGTTTGCAAGGCTAGGAAAGAGCAGAGCCCCAGTCTTGCTGTTTATCTGCAATGACTGCCAGGGTAAGTGAGGACCAGCAAGACAATTCCTGCCTAGCACCTTCCTTGGAGGAGAGAGAGTGCAACGTTTCATTTTAGCGTTTTGGCGCTCACGAGGGAGACAAATTGCTTTGGCTGTTTGCAAGGCTAGGAAAGAGCAGAGCCCCAGTCTTGCTGTTTATCTGCAATGACTGCCAGGGCAAGTGAGGACCAGCAAGACAATTCCTGCCTAGCACCTTCCTTGGAGGAGAGAGAGTGCAACGTTTCATTTTAGCATTTTGGCGCTCACGAGGGAGACAAACTGCTTTGGCTGTTTGCAAGGCTAGGAAAGAGCAGAGCCCCAGTCTTGCTGTTTATCTGCAATGACTGCCAGGGCAAGTGAGGACCAGCAAGGCAATTCCTGCCTAGCACCTTCCTTGGAGGAGAGAGAGTGCAACGTTTCATTTTGCTTTTTGGAGTGCGAGATTGAGAAAAAGCACAGTGTCTGTTTGCATGGGTAGGAAAGAGCAGAGACCGAGTCTTGCTGTTTATCTGCAATGACTGCCAGGGCAAGTGAGGACCAGCAAGACAATTCCTGCCTAGCACCTTCCATGGAGGAGAGAGAGTGCAACGTTTCATTTTGCTTTTTGGAGTGCGAGATTGAGAAAAAGCACACTGTCTGTTTGCAAGGGTAGGAAAGAGCAGAGACCGAGTCTTACTGTTTATCTGCAATGACTGCCAGGGCAAGTGAGGACCAGCAAGACAATTCCTGCCTAGCACCTTCCTTGGAGGAGAGAGAGTGCAACGTTTCATTTTAGCATTTTGGCGCTCACGAGGGAGACAAACTGCTTTGGCTGTTTGCAAGGCTAGGAAAGAGCAGAGCCCCAGTCTTGTTGTTTATCTGCAATGACTGCCAGGGCAAGTGAGGACCAGCAAGACAATTCCTGCCTAGCACCTTCCTTGGAGGAGAGAGAGTGCAACGTTTCATTTTAGCATTTTGGCGCTCACGAGGGAGACAAACTGCTTTGGCTGTTTGCAAGGCTAGGAAAGAGCAGAGCCCCAGTCTTGCTGTTTATCTGCAATGACTGCCAGGGTAAGTGAGGACCAACAAGACAATTCCTGCCTAGCACCTTCCTTGGAGGAGAGAGAGTGCAACGTTTCATTTTAGCGTTTTGGCGCTCACGAGGGGGACAAATTGCTTTGGCTGTTTGCAAGGCTAGGAAAGAGCAGAGCCCCAGTCTTCCTGTTTATCTGCAATGACTGCCAGGGCAAGTGAGGACCAGCAAGACAATTCCTGCCTAGCACCTTCCTTGGAGGAGAGAGAGTGCAACGTTTCATTTTAGCATTTTGGCGCTCACGAGGGAGACAAACTGCTTTGGCTGTTTGCAAGGCTAGGAAAGAGCAGAGCCCCAGTCTTGCTGTTTATCTGCAATGACTGCCAGGGCAAGTGAGGACCAGCAAGGCAATTCCTGCCTAGCACCTTCCTTGGAGGAGAGAGAGTGCAACGTTTCATTTTAGCATTTTGGCGCTCACGAGGGAGACAAACTTCTTTTGCTGTTTGCAAGGCTAGGAAAGAGCAGAGCCCGAGTCTTGCTGTTTATCTGCAATGACTGCCAGGGCAAGTGAGGACCAGCAAGACAATTCCTGCCTAGCACCTTCCTTGGAGGAGAGAGAGTGCAACGTTTCATTTTGCTTTTTGGAGTGCGAGATTGAGAAAAAGCACAGTGTCTGTTTGCATGGGTAGGAAAGAGCAGAGACCGAGTCTTGCTGTTTATCTGCAATGACTGCCAGGGCAAGTGAGGACCAGCAAGGCAATTCCTGCCTAGCACCTTCCTTGGAGGAGAGAGAGTGCAACGTTTCATTTTAGCATTTTGGCGCTCACAAGGGAGACAAACTGCTTTTGCTGTTTGCAAGGCTAGGAAAGAGCAGAGCCCCAGTCTTGCTGTTTATCTGCAATGACTGCCAGGGCAAGTGAGGACCAGCAAGACAATTCCTGCCTAGCACCTTCCTTGGAGGACAGAGAGTGCAACGTTTCATTTTAGCATTTTGGCGCTCACAAGGGAGACAAAGTGCTTTTGCTCTTTGCAAGGCTAGGAAAGAGCAGAGCCCCAGTCTTGCTGTTTATCTCCAATGACTGCAAGGGCAAGTGAGGACCAGCAAGACAATTCCTGCCTACCACCTTCCTTGGAGGAGAGAGAGTGCAACGTTTCATTTTAGCATTTTGGCGCTCACAAGGGAGAAAAACTGCTTTTGCTGTTTGCAATGCTAGGAAAGAGCAGAGCCCCAGTCTTGCTGTTTATCTGCAATGACTGCCAGGGCAAGTGAGGACCAGCAAGGCAATTCCTGCCTAGCACCTTCCTTGGAGGAGAGAGAGTGCAACGTTTCATTTAGCTTTTTGGAGTGCGAGATTGAGAAAAAGCACAGTGTCTGTTTGCATGGGTAGGAAAGAGCAGAGACCGAGTCTTGCTGTTTATCTGCAATGACTGCCAGGGCAAGTGAGGACCAGCAAGGCAATTCCTGCCTAGCACCTTCCTTGGAGGAGAGAGAGTGCAACGTTTCATTTTAGCATTTTGGCGCTCACGAGGGAGACAAACTGCTTTGGCTGTTTGCAAGGCTAGGAAAGAGCAGAGCCCCAGTCTTGCTGTTTATCTGCAATGACTGCCAGGGTAAGTGAGGACCAGCAAGACAATTCCTGCCTAGCACCTTCCTTGGAGGAGAGAGAGTGCAACGTTTCATTTTAGCGTTTTGGCGCTCACGAGGGAGACAAATTGCTTTGGCTGTTTGCAAGGCTAGGAAAGAGCAGAGCCCCAGTCTTCCTGTTTATCTGCAATGACTGCCAGGGCAAGTGAGGACCAGCAAGACAATTCCTGCCTAGCACCTTCCTTGGAGGAGAGAGAGTGCAACGTTTCATTTTGCTTTTTGGAGTGCGAGATTGAGAAAAAGCACACTGTCTGTTTGCAAGGGTAGGAAAGAGCAGAGACCGAGTCTTACTGTTTATCTGCAATGACTGCCAGGGCAAGTGAGGACCAGCAAGACAATTCCTGCCTAGCACCTTCCTTGGAGGAGAGAGAGTGCAACGTTTCATTTTAGCATTTTGGCGCTCACGAGAGAGACAAACTGCTTTGGCTGTTTGCAAGGCTAGGAAAGAGCAGAGCCCCAGTCTTGCTGTTTATCTGCAATGACTGCCAGGGCAAGTGAGGACCAGCAAGACAATTCCTGCCTAGCACCTTCCTTGGAGGAGAGAGAGTGCAACGTTTCATTTTAGCATTTTGGCGCTCACGAGGGAGACAAACTGCTTTGGCTGTTTGCAAGGCTAGGAAAGAGCAGAGCCCCAGTCTTGCTGTTTATCTGCAATGACTGCCAGGGTAAGTGAGGACCAGCAAGACAATTCCTGCCTAGCACCTTCCTTGGAGGAGAGAGAGTGCAACGTTTCATTTTAGCGTTTTGGCGCTCACGAGGGAGACAAATTGCTTTGGCTGTTTGCAAGGCTAGGAAAGAGCAGAGCCCCAGTCTTGCTGTTTATCTGCAATGACTGCCAGGGCAAGTGAGGACCAGCAAGACAATTCCTGCCTAGCACCTTCCTTGGAGGAGAGAGAGTGCAACGTTTCATTTTAGCATTTTGGCGCTCACGAGGGAGACAAACTGCTTTGGCTGTTTGCAAGGCTAGGAAAGAGCAGAGCCCCAGTCTTGCTGTTTATCTGCAATGACTGCCAGGGCAAGTGAGGACCAGCAAGGCAATTCCTGCCTAGCACCTTCCTTGGAGGAGAGAGAGTGCAACGTTTCATTTTGCTTTTTGGAGTGCGAGATTGAGAAAAAGCACAGTGTCTGTTTGCATGGGTAGGAAAGAGCAGAGACCGAGTCTTGCTGTTTATCTGCAATGACTGCCAGGGCAAGTGAGGACCAGCAAGACAATTCCTGCCTAGCACCTTCCTTGGAGGAGAGAGAGTGCAACGTTTCATTTTGCTTTTTGGAGTGCGAGATTGAGAAAAAGCACACTGTCTGTTTGCAAGGGTAGGAAAGAGCAGAGACCGAGTCTTACTGTTTATCTGCAATGACTGCCAGGGCAAGTGAGGACCAGCAAGACAATTCCTGCCTAGCACCTTCCTTGGAGGAGAGAGAGTGCAACGTTTCATTTTAGCATTTTGGCGCTCACGAGGGAGACAAACTGCTTTGGCTGTTTGCAAGGCTAGGAAAGAGCAGAGCCCCAGTCTTGTTGTTTATCTGCAATGACTGCCAGGGCAAGTGAGGACCAGCAAGACAATTCCTGCCTAGCACCTTCCTTGGAGGAGAGAGAGTGCAACGTTTCATTTTAGCATTTTGGCGCTCACGAGGGAGACAAACTGCTTTGGCTGTTTGCAAGGCTAGGAAAGAGCAGAGCCCCAGTCTTGCTGTTTATCTGCAATGACTGCCAGGGTAAGTGAGGACCAACAAGACAATTCCTGCCTAGCACCTTCCTTGGAGGAGAGAGAGTGCAACGTTTCATTTTAGCGTTTTGGCGCTCACGAGGGAGACAAATTGCTTTGGCTGTTTGCAAGGCTAGGAAAGAGCAGAGCCCCAGTCTTCCTGTTTATCTGCAATGACTGCCAGGGCAAGTGAGGACCAGCAAGACAATTCCTGCCTAGCACCTTCCTTGGAGGAGAGAGAGTGCAACGTTTCATTTTAGCATTTTGGCGCTCACGAGGGAGACAAACTGCTTTTGCTGTTTGCAAGGCTAGGAAAGAGCAGAGCCCCAGTCTTGCTGTTTATCTGCAATGACTGCCAGGGCAAGTGAGGACCAGCAAGACAATTCCTGCCTAGCACCTTCCTTGGAGGACAGAGAGTGCAACGTTTCATTTTAGCATTTTGGCGCTCACAAGGGAGACAAAGTGCTTTTGCTCTTTGCAAGGCTAGGAAAGAGCAGAGCCCCAGTCTTGCTGTTTATCTCCAATGACTGCAAGGGCAAGTGAGGACCAGCAAGACAATTCCTGCCTACCACCTTCCTTGGAGGAGAGAGAGTGCAACGTTTCATTTTAGCATTTTGGCGCTCACAAGGGAGAAAAACTGCTTTTGCTGTTTGCAATGCTAGGAAAGAGCAGAGCCCCAGTCTTGCTGTTTATCTGCAATGACTGCCAGGGCAAGTGAGGACCAGCAAGGCAATTCCTGCCTAGCACCTTCCTTGGAGGAGAGAGAGTGCAACGTTTCATTTAGCTTTTTGGAGTGCGAGATTGAGAAAAAGCACAGTGTCTGTTTGCATGGGTAGGAAAGAGCAGAGACCGAGTCTTGCTGTTTATCTGCAATGACTGCCAGGGCAAGTGAGGACCAGCAAGGCAATTCCTGCCTAGCACCTTCCTTGGAGGAGAGAGAGTGCAACGTTTCATTTTAGCATTTTGGCGCTCACGAGGGAGACAAACTGCTTTGGCTGTTTGCAAGGCTAGGAAAGAGCAGAGCCCCAGTCTTGCTGTTTATCTGCAATGACTGCCAGGGTAAGTGAGGACCAGCAAGACAATTC